>NC_136489.1:7023174-7195674 GCF_053919585.1 Euprymna scolopes
CAGCCATTCTTTTCAATTGATGCCAGGCGGGGATTAGGGGATTAGAGATGTAAAGATAGAAGCTTGGTATTAGATGCGTTAAAGTTAACCAGCTAGCATTTTCCACGTTTCCACACGTGCTTAAGATCAAAGGGGAGAAATCAGATAGAACTTGGTTGATTGCAGACTTTAAAGTGGTGGCATAAATGGTAGTGCCGTCAGCATTAATATCTACAAATGGTAATAACATGTGCTTTCATAGATCATTGATGTAGATCAGAAGGAAACTTTAGTTCACACTGGACTCATGACGACTCCAACATCAATTACTTTCAATTGCTGCCCATCAATCAACCCCCCTTATGAACCTATAAGAGAGAAATAATTAAATAATTTAGAAGATATTTCAGCTATACCCTAGCTGGAAATTTTGTTGGGTAGACGTCTATGCAATATCATATAAGAGACATTTAATGACATGAGCAATTGCCATTTAGAAAAAGCCTCCGTCGAGAGATTAGTTTATACCAGGAGATATTACTGTTATTAAATCAGTTGTATATCTAGCAGAATTGAACCCATATTGCATATCATTGAGGATTTATTTATCAAAGATTTCCGTAGCTTACTCATGACGCATAGGAGAATGATTGGCCGCTACTGACAGAGGGAAAGATGACAAATCACATGAATTTTAAATTACGAAACATACTGATGAGTTTGCCCAGTGTGTTAGGATGTAATTCTCCGTAAGATAGCACTTAAACAACTTTCTAAGTATAGGAGCAACTTCTAGTTAAAGGTTTTTCACTGTATAATTTGGAAGTCCGTTAGGGCAAGTTGCTTTACTCAGATCGAGGTTTTTCAAAAGCTTGGCAAGATCTCGCCTATATATTTGTATGTCGCATAGCGTGTTTTAAGACGAAGGAAGAAATACGAGGGGATTAAAAGCCCTGATCTAATAGGATAGAATTAACTACCAAGTTCTTTGCAGAGAGTTTGGCTTTTTCCGATGCTTACAAGACTACCTTACGTCCATTTGTAATGATTGGGATATAGCACATGCTTCAATTCAGGGCCCGGTTTTTTATTTGCGAAAACTGGAGGAAATCAAATCAATGCTAAGCTACTTTGGACATGACGGACCGGTTATATAACTCTCCCGCGTCCTTTACTACTTTTTTTACAGTAGTTGCTCGTAGTCCTGACGGCGGCTTTATTCTCAGTATATCTATTATGTTAAACCAATGGAAATAATGATGTCTGTTCGCAATGGCAGAAACCTATTCTGGAGAGAATTGCGGCTGGCTATTAGATGTTTGCTGCAGATTCTTGGAGGGTATGAAGCGGTCCAAACTTACAATTAACCATCCCTTCAGTTCTGATATTTTAAAAGACATATGGTTTGTAAAGATGTAACGCAGAGTAAGATCTGATATAATTATACAGAAGCTACCCTATTATCCATAGAGTATATACATATTGTACTATAGAGAGATACGACAGAGGACATATTACATTTTTTAATCTTTACTGAGATAACTGTCGGGTGGGTTTGTGCGCTGTCTGAGTTAGATCATTTACATCATAAGCACTGGCGGAATCGTGACAGAACATCGGCTCATCATCTGTTTATTTGATTTGCTAACCATTCCACATTGTAAATATTGAAGTCTTCAACGGCCCGAGTATTAGTCTAATGGTGAGCAAAGAGGATGCATTCAATTTTCTCATATATGCAATTAAAGATAGTAACTTTTCTGTCGCGTGGACAATAAAGGGTAAATATAAAAGCTGTGGTGTGAGCAAGTGAAATCCAGAAGAACCTAAATAACAATTTAGGGGCTTCTCTGGAGATGTTGCTAGCACATTGAAAGGCATCGCTAATGGAGGCACATATTCCATCCTCATGGCGATCTTCGGTATCCGATAAGGATATTAAGTAAGAATATCTTTAATGATAAACACATGTACGAAAGTAGTCGGTCTAATGTTAGTGTCGCTTACGAATGATAGGTATTTCTTAGTCTTTTCTAATCCACTCTCTGAAAATTTGGACCGTACACTCCTGACGTTGAAGAAGGAAACATTGTAATGATAGTCTGCGTTAACAGTTAGAGTCCTGCGTTCCTTCTGTAGACTTTTCATGATAGAGTTTCGGGATTTGTGAAAGGTGTCGTCATACTTCATAAGAGCAAGGCAAAGCGGGAAGTAAAGAAACACAAAAAGCGATAGAACATTAACGTGTATCATAGATAAGGTTAACCTGTAACAAATTAGCTACTTGTATATCACCGGGAAACTCCACCAGCAGTTCGATTGGCACCACAACAGCTTTATGACTTTTCACCTGCTGATAAAACGGTTATTAATCCAAGGTCCGTGTCCTTGACTATCAGGTGGATAACGTAGACCCAGCAAAATGTTTACCTCCAGCACCCTTATTAGTGAAATAACTACTAGGATAAAATATATGTACTAGGATAGAAATAGAAAGAGAAAATTTTCGACATCGCAGATGACTGCGTACGAAAAATACTGCCGATCTAAAATACAGTTTTTCTTCTCTCTTGTCATTCTAACGAGAACTGAAAAACAACTAAGTAGAACGGCGAGTCACGGGGGTTGCCGACAACCTATCCCCAATGCGTTTACTTCACTCAATAAAGTAGGATATTTCTTGAGATTGTCGGACTGACTTTCTCATCTTGGTTTTTATAGTCACAACGTTTCGGCCGGTTTTCCCTCCGGCCGTCATCAGATGTTTTTTATCAAACTGGGGAACTGTCGAACCCAACCTTTTATTATTATTACGAGGGTCCAATGTTCGGACTCCAGCTAGGCTCTGGGACATAGTTGCTGATTCTCGGTTTGGAATGTTAATTTTCACTGCCTTCGTAAAGGATCGAACTCAGCACCTTTGGGTAACTGTAAACTTTAATACAACGTCTAGGACCACTCGACCATATGTCCCTAGAACAATTCATAGTTGTTTTTTGTTAATGTTAAATCTATGTTGTTATTCAAGGTTTTCTCTCTCTATTAGAGGTGTCCAAATTGTATTCAGCTCTACGCTTGGTTTGCTCAGTAGGTTGTTATGTCCGAGCATATGCGATGTTTCTTTACGTTTTCTCACTTTCCAGTGGGTCTCTGTATATTATTTTTACTTCATCCAATAGGAGGCGATCCCCCCCCTCTCCATCTAAACATGGTTGGCTATACCCGATTTTTCCGTTTCCCCTTTAGTTACCGCTTTTCGGAGTTCTTCCACCCTAACTTTGAGGGAGCGGCATGTTTCACCCTTGTAGACCTTTCTGCAACTGCATGGATGGAGTATATGCAGTTCTTGCTTCATGTTCTCCTCCATGCTGGGCTTCACTCATACCAGGTGTCGCCTGAGTGTTGACTCGCTCTTGAATACCGTACTGATGTTGTAGGGGACACATATTCTCTGAATCTTTTCGGAGATTGCTCGTACGTATGTATGGCAGACAATTGGGTGATTTTGGGTTTCATTCTCCTCTCTTATACTATTATAACGTCTGGTGGATAGTATGCTATCAGGGTAGTTGTTACGACGGAGGGTATTCTTCAACCCAACCATTTCTTGGTGGAATGTAATGGCTTCGCTACTTATTGTCTCTGCTCGATGTTGTAGGCAGCGTGCGATTCCATGTGTGATACTGTATGGTTGATGGGAGTTGAAGTTGAGGTATTGTCCGGTGAATGTAGGCTTGCGATATATCAGATGTCTTAAACCCATGCTCTGTGCGTGATATGTATAAGACAGGAGAATGAAACCCAAAAACCACCAACGGTCTGCCATACATACGAGGCATCTTCGAAATGATTCAGAGAATATGTGTCCTCTACAACATCAGTACGGTATTTAAGAGCGAGTCAACACTCAGATGACCCCTGGTACGAGTGAAGCCCCGCATGGAGAGAACATGACCAAGAACTGCATATACTCAATCCCATGCAGTTGCAGAAAGGTTTACAAGGGTGAAACATGCCGCTCCCTCAAAGTTAAGGTGGAAGAACACCGAAAAACGGTAACTAAAATGGAGACGGAAAAATCAGGTATAGCCAACCACGTCTAGATTGAGAGGGGGGCAATCGCCCCTCTATGGGATGAAGTAATAATAATATACTGAGACCCACTGGAAAGTGCGAAAACTTAAAGAAACAGCTCACATGATCGGACATAATAACCTACTGAGCAAACCAAGCGTAGAGCTGAATACAATTTGGACACCTCTAATAAAGAGAGAAAACCTTGAATAACAACATAGGTTTAACATTAACAAAAAAACAACTATGAATTGTTCCAGGGACATATGGTAAAGTTGTCCTAGCTTCGAGACTCCTAACAAACAGTTCCCCAGTTCGATACAAAACACCTGATGAAGGCCGGAGGGAAAAACGGCCGAAACGTTGTGACTATAACAATCATGATGATGAAGTCAGTCCGACAATATCAATAAATGAAAACACCTTATCTCAAAAATACTGACAATTACTAAAGTAGGACATGATAACAATAATAATAAGTTTTCTAGTTTTTTTACAGTTAAAACTGACCGTGTTATGGGGAAGAATAGCGATAGGTTTCCATTTTATTGGGAAAGTGTATGTAATTCTTGAGCTACTCGACAGTTTCCTCGAGTCATTATAGCCTTGATTTGGATAGAGATGTCTACCCTTTTTGCGCGTTCTCATTATGAATATTTGTAAATTTTAAAAAACAAATGCAGTCGGCAGTTTTTTTTTTCCAGAAAAATACAGTTCTTAATACTTCAACAGAAAATGAATCAACTGTTTGGTTTTCTTTCCTAATTTGGGGGTAAAAAAGCACAAAGCAATTCCAGTAAATTCGATGGGACATTTTAAGGAATACAGTTAAGTTTTATTAAATTTAATAAAGTTTTTGGTCGCAATTTGTTAGTTTTAAATATATATAAACGTGCAAACATACTTAACGGTACAGATAATATACTCTTTAGTTTTATTATAGATTGATTTATTCTTGAAAAAATACTTTTTGTTGTTTCTAATCGAAAATGTATTTCGTATTTTACATGTAACTTCTGATTATAAAAATTCGATTTTCTTATTGGTCTTTGTGTAGGTTATCTGTATGTAATAGATATTCGTATTTTACTCGTGTATGAGGCACTGTTGGAGTAAATAGTAAAGCATGTATATACTGTAATACACCTTTTTAATATATACCTGTCTAGAGAAGATTAAACTAATATATATATATATATATATATATATATAATATATATATATATTTATATATATATCAAATAAATATATATATTTATATATATATATATATAAAATATGTATATATATATTTATAGTAATTTATAAAATATATGAGGCGATTAAGCTACACTGGATATTCTGTGTTTCTTCCACTATAGGATTCGTCAGGCTTATGCTCGAATTCTGTGGTTGTTTCTTGTTTTTTTATATGTTGAGGATTTTAGTTAGCCAATCAGCTTTCTAGTGTCTGCCGCGCCCCTTCCTATCAGCCAATGGGCATGCATTTTATCGAACAAAGAATCTGTTGTAGAACTAGGTTTGTGGTTTAAGGTAGACGTTTTTCTCCCTTTTGTTATATATATATATATATATATATATATATATATATATATATATATATATACATATGTGTGCACACATACACGCACACATACATACATACATATATATATATATATATACATATGTGTGATCGTTTATGTATATTCATGTTTATTTAATGTATTTATTTGTTTGTTTTCTATTGTTTTGTAAGTTTTAAAGCTATTTTGTATTGCTATCCTACAGTAAGTTTTATTTTGTGAACACAGTTGTTTACTATTACAGGTTAATAGATTTTGGGTTCTTTAAAGGACATGATAGCAAATATTTCATGGAGGCATAATTTACATGGGTCGTCTAAATGTCTGCACGTGGTAGCTATTCTTATTATTTTCTAATCGACTACATGCGAATGTCCGCTTTCTTTGACTTCCCAGTATTTATTCGCTAGTGTTGTTTTATGCGGTGTTTATTTTATTTTTGAATGTACTTTTGTGGTCATAGTATCGGGTGATATATATATATATATATGTATATATATATATATATATATATATATATATATATATATATATATATATATATATAGATGTTTATTTCCTTAATATATATTTCTTTACAGATTTCTATGGTATTAATGAGATCGGACTTTATATTTTGTACAATAATCTATGCTCACATAAATATGATCTGCATACCGATACAACGTAAAGGACTTTTTTAGTCGCGTGCAAGCGACTCTTTAAGAGACTCCGTCGGGCAATCGGTCGGTCAGTCGGTCGATCGGAGGGTCTGTCGGTTGGTCGGTCTGTCAGTCTGCTCGTAACACTTTTGTGCTTGCCCTTTTTGGTTAAGATCAAAGGTCTGTTGTTAATAGATGCTGTTCTTAGCTTTGTTTTACATAGGCATCACCACTTATCAATGACAAGATGCCACTAGAGGATAAGGGTTAAAGAGTGTACAGTAGAAATTGGGCAATATAGTAACCGATAGTTATTGAGATTCGGTTAATGTGTTAACTTATATGGAACGGCTCATCAAAAACTTGTTTACGTTAGACTTGAAGACAGCCATATTTTAGTCAGCTGCAAAGCAGAAAAACGGAAGACAATTTCATAGGCGTGCAGTTCTGAGAAAGACGCTTTGCTCATGGAATCTACGTTTGGTTTATGTACAGATGAACAGTGGCAGAAATTAGTGATAGTGTCTTCTGCGAGACGAGTGTTTCTTGTGAAAGTTTGGCGAGGGGGGACCATAGAATGGAGCCCCACTGAGCACTTCCCATGAAAATAACGATAAAGCAAAGACAAACTCGCAACTGGTCTTCTGTGAGAAAGAGGTTGCATGGAAGAGAAACAGACATCTCCCACAAGGCTGCAAAGTCTATTTTGAACTCTATCAAGGCAGGATAATTCCTTTTTAGCAGCTGTGGCAAACGTAATCCATCCTTGGGCGTACCTGGCTCTTATCTAGCTAGAGAATTGCATCAAAAGTGAGATATCTACTGGGTCAATAGAAGGATCCCACCATTTTTCCAGCGGCCTTGGTAACGGATTTAATGTATGTATTCTATTTAATATCAGGAGTAAAGGTCAATCCCAGAAGCTTGTCAAAACATGAGGCCTCCCCAAGACAACAACCATTCATGCCAATTAATGCTAGATGGGGATCAGAGCGTTAAGGATGTAAAGATAAATACTTGGTTTTAGATGAATTAAAAGTAACAACCCACCTCTTTCCCCATTGTACCACTTGCTCAAGCTCAGAGGAGAGAGAATCAGAGAGAACTTGGTCGTTTACGGTATTAGATGTGCTACCATAGATAGTAGTGTCATCAGCATAGATTTCAAGGAATGATGTAAGGATGTGATTTGAAAGATCATTATGATAGATCAGGAAGAAAGTTGGGCCCAGGATGGACACCTGAGGTGCTCCAGTATTAATACTAAGAGTTTATGATGTCTGCCCATCAACCACTACTCTTATGAACCTATAAGAGGGAAATGATTTAATAATTGAGAAGACGTTTCCAGCTATACCGTTGCTGGAGATCTTGTGAAGTAAACCTTTATGCCATACTCAATCAAAGGATTTTAATATGTCAACAGCAATTGCCCTTGAAAGGTAGCCTCCGTCGAGAGATTCGCTAATCATATGAGATATAACTGTAAGCACATCTGCTGTAGATCTAGCAGAACGGAAACCATATTGCATGTCACTATGAGGGTTATTTTTGCTGAGATGGTTGAGTACTTGTCTATTTAACATAGATTCCAACAACTTACTCATGACGCACAGGAGTCTTACTAGCCTGTATTGTCAGGGAGATGAGCGATCACCTGCATCCTTAAATACGAGGCATACTGATGAGATTTTCTAGGGTGACGGGAATCAATGCTCCTTAAGGTAGTGTTTAAACAGTTTTGTAAGGATGGACGCAAGTTCTGGTTGAAGTCTTTTGAGTACTATAATGTGAATACAGTCAGGGCCATTTGCTTTACTGGAATCAAGGTTTTTGATTAGCTTGGTAACATTACGTACATATATTTGTATATCACATAGCGTGTTTTCTGATACAGGAAGACATATTGGAGGTTGGTAGACTTGGTCGCAAAGGTTTGCATTCGCTGAAAAGTTCTTGGCAAGGTTGGCTTTGTCTGATCTTACGAGATTACCTCAGGTCTATTTATGCGCATTTTTAAGCATTTATTGGCCTGTTGGACAAGATCAAAGTGTAGCATCTGTTCCGGCAGATACTGCAAGCTATGACTAGCTATGACTAGCAAAGACCAGATGTGGGGGCAACCCCACATGCCTGACCTTTAACCAGCTCCCATTTCCCACCTCTCGGGAGCTGGTCCCCTTTTTCCCTTCCCCCTCCCTTCACTCCTCACATTAAAAATCGGCCTTGTGCCTAATTTGCTTGGTGGGGGAGCAAATAAATACCATCTGTTCCGGCAGATACTGCAAGCTATGACTAGCTATGACTAGCAAAAACCAGATGTGGGGGCAACCCCACATGCCTGACCTTTAACCAGCTCCCATTTCCCACCTCTCGGGAGCTTGTCCCTCCGTTCCCTTCCCCCTCCCTTCACTTCTCACATTAAAAATTGGCCTAGTGCCTAATTTGCTCGGTGGGGGAGCAAATAAATACCATCTGTTCCGGCAGATACTGCACTTAAAATAATTTGTACCAGTCAATGGAGGGGAAACCCTCTATACTGGGACAATTATTATTTTTGGTAACCAGAGTGTCCCCTTTTTGCCTACTTTTAGGGGAGCTGGTTTTTACCTCACATCAAAAACGGCCTTGTGCCTAATTTGCTCAGTGGGGGAGCAAATAAATACCATCTGTTCCGGCAGATGCTGCAAGCTATGACTAGCTATGACTAGCAAAGACCAGATGTGGGGGCAACCCCACATGCCTGACCTTTAACCAGCTCCCATTTCCCACCTCTCGGGAGCTGGTCCCCTTTTCCCTTCACCTTCCCTTCACTCCTCACATTAAAAATTGGCCTTGTGCCTAATTTGCTCGGTGGGGGAGCAAATAAATACCATCTGTTCCGGCAGATGCTGCAAGCTATGACTAGCTATGACTAGCTATGACTAGCAAAGACCAGATGTGGGGGCA
This sequence comes from Euprymna scolopes, assembly GCF_053919585.1. Lineage (NCBI taxonomy): Eukaryota > Metazoa > Mollusca > Cephalopoda > Sepiida > Sepiolidae > Euprymna > Euprymna scolopes. The sequence goes on from NC_136489.1 coordinate 7,032,383, forward strand.
ACCCCACATGCCTGACCATTAACCAGCTCCCATTTCCCACCTCTCGGGAGTTGGTCCCCTTTTTCCCTTCCCCCTCCCTTCACTCCTCACATTAAAAATCGGCCTTGTGCCTAATTTGCTCGGGGGGGGTACAAATAAATACCATCTGTTCCGGCAGATGCTGCAAGCTATGACTAGCAAAGACCAGATGTGGAGCAACTCCACATGCCTGACCTTTAACCAGCTCCCATTTCCCACCTCTCGGGAGCTGGTCCCCTTTTCCCCTTCCCCCTCCCTTCACTCCTCACATTAAAAATCGGCCTTGTGCCTAATCTGCTCGGTGGGGGAGCAAATAAATACAATCTGTTCCGGTAGACACTGCACGCAAAGACAATATGTGAGGGCACCCCCACATATAAGACCTTGGTCAATGTAGGGATCACCCTACAGACCAACAGTTACTATCCAGCTCCTATTTCCCACCTCTTTGGAGCTGGACCCCTTTTCCCGTCCCCTTCCTCTCTCTCCACATTAAGAAACGGCTTTCAGCCTAATTTGCTCAGTGAGGAAACAATAAATCCAAACCCCTACATATAAGACCTTGGTCAATGTAGGGGCAACCCTTCATACCAATTGACACTATCTAGCGCCCCTACTCCCCGGTTGTGCCTTATTTGCTCTGTGGGGGAACAAATAAATACCCTTTTCTTGGCCAAGATCAAAGTCTAGTATCTGTTCTTACTACATGCTGTACGTATCTTTATAATTTTGTTATATAAAGTGGACGCTCACTTTTCTGTATTAAATTAATGTAAAATGATCACCCACTTTGCAACCAATCTATCTCAAAGCAATTCAAGTCATTCTCCAGCTCATTCAAGTTGTTTTTGAAAGATTCCAGTTATTCTTTAAGCATTCAAGTCATTCATAAGATCATTTCTGCCCCCACGACGTAAGCACCCTCGACAAACCCAACATGCTGTTAAATCCCACCCCCACACTGTAGAGATCCCTAGATGTAAAAGATCTTTTTACTCCAATAGTTTCTTTCCCAGAACCGCTAGACTCTGGAATTCCATTCCAGGTCCCTGCTTCCCCAACAGTACTGACGTGCAGAAGTTCAAGTGTAACCTGAACCGACACCTTGCTGCACAAATCCCTACATAGTACCCCAGTAGTTGTTGCCCCTGATAGTAGCCTCTTACACCAAAGTGGCAATTTGCCTTGTTTGGGGTGAAAATGTAATAAAAAAAAAAAATTAAGTCAGCCTTTAATTTATTTAAGTCATTCTACGTCATTTACTCTTTATGTATTTAAGACATGTCAGCCTATTTTTGTGTCATTGTTGCTTATCTTTTCGAATTTTATGTCAATCCTACATTCAGGGATCCATTTATTAAACGAGAGCACGCGACTAATGTCTATCGGCCTTGTTAAAAAAAGTGATTACTTTGTTACATTACCTTTTTAAAGATTTATTCAGTTTGTATCCAGATGAAAACAAAAGAGTTTCATCAGGAGTTCTCGGGGTCCATCAACACATAACCCAATATTAAAAATGCTTCGTTGAAAATATTGAACGCATTCACGTAACGTCGACTGATCATGGACACCAGTTGTTAATAGGAGGTGTGTTCCAAACAAAACGCCTCCTACGTATTTATTGTTAAAATAGATGAGCGAGAATTAAAAATTGCATTGTTTTGATGAGTGAACTTAGGCGTTTGCGACCAAACGCTCTCACAAAATTCAATCGACGGGGTAAGAAATCTAAGAAAGCAACTCCCATTATGGATGTGCGTCAGAAATATGTGTCGTTAAATTCTTGATAAAATTGAGTTAATGATGTTGACTATGTACAAAAATACATTCAGGAGGCATACAGGACGCTCGATTTTATGATGCTACTCGTGTCATCGTAGCTCTTCAATTGTATGAGATGAAAATTACGAGGCTTTACGTTTCAAAAACCCTCGCAGGAAAAAAGCACGTAACGGACCACAACACAAGGCATGGCACATCACTGATAAAACCGCATTAGTAGCAATGGTGAATATGTTGATAGTGAATTCTGGGGGTCAAAAGCTCGTTTTAATGGTCTTTGAATCTTTTGAACTATTTTAAGTTAAAAATAAAAGAAATTACTTTAGAAACGATCGTCACACTTCACTAACATTTAAACCGAAAGTGTAGATTGAACATTAGAGAACGGCTTTTCTTATGCTTGGTTCAGAACAATGTGAAAAATAAAGGCTGCAAAAATTAAGGGCGAACAAAAGAAAAAAAACATATTCAACCCTTAGAAAAAAATATTACTTGAATTATTGTTCCACATTTAAATAGCATTTATTAGTTTTAGAGGTTTTTATAATTAAAATGGATAAAGAAAATTTTAAAAGATGATATTTTTTTTGTTTTGTTTACTATACGAATTTTAAATGTTTACTTCAGACAGAAGATGAAATAAAAATAATAATATTATATCCTTTAGAAAGTGAGTGATAAATGAACACTATGAACATTTTAGAGATTTTGTATTTTTAATTATTAGGTTTATTTGTGATGTTTATTTTTTTGGAAAATGACTTTTAATGCGGGTTTCTTAAGAGAGTAGGGCGTAAAAATTAGCAGAACCATTTCTTGAATTTCAAATTGTGTTTTTTTTATATAAATAATTTTAATAACAAGTATGAGAATATAATTTCTTATTTTTAAGAATTGACGGTTTGAATAAAATTGAGCTACGAACTACTGGCCAAACGTTACATGAATTTAACGGAATATATATATATATATATATATATATATATATATATATATATATATACATGTAAATATACATTTATGTGTATATATGTATATATAAATATGTATATATAGTTACATATATATGCAATAATAAATATATATACGCGTCTATATATTTTTTATATATGTGGGTGCGTATTTGTGTGTGTATCTATCTGTGTGTGTATTTGTGTGTGTGAAAGAATACATAATCAAAGTATACTTATAAACATTCTACATACATAGTTTTCATTTCCTTCAACTTTCTGCTTGGTTGAAGATCAGCTTTTAGAATAAGCGAGGCTTCATGATTCTTTCCACATTCATATAATCTCGCTTCCGACATCTGCCTTCCTCTGACCCACCGTTAAGGGAAATATTTACACCTGAACTGAGTGGTTATGTTCAACATTTGATTCCGAAAATACATTTTAGCCTTCAGGCATCACATTTAATGAGCGAATTTTCATGTTTAATCCCACGATCTACATGCACAACAGCACGCCTTCGTGGCTACATTTTTCTGACATCGACAAGTCATAGCCCGTAGAAACATTTCATAAAAAAGTAAATGCTTATTAAAATATTTAAGACATAAATCGCTAATATATAATTACATTTTAAGGCGTGTGTCTGTGCATATCATCTAGAAATAATATGTATAGGAATTCGATTTTAATTGGTGGGCAAATTCTATCTTCATATTTTGAACAACGATAAGAAAGTAGATTACTCGGTCGAGTTATACCAACGTGTTCAAAATTGATACTTTTTTCCTCTTTGATCAAAACTTAACATTGTAAACTGTGTATCACAGTAAACTATATTTATTATGGAAGTGCATGACATTTAATAGAAGAGGAGCGTTCGTATCCCCCTCGGCTATAGTAAACCACATATTTTTGTTTTCTGACTATTAAACACTAACTAGATCAGTTTAATTAAAGGCTTTTGAAGAGAAATCGAAAATAGCACACTGAATTTCTATTACTTTTATTATCCAATAAACTAAGAACATTAATTGAGTAATATTCAAAGATATGAAAATGAAGTATTTTCATGAAAATTCCAAACCTGACCTGATTATTATCAATATATGATATTTTATTATTCGTAACAAATATTTTAATAATTTAAAATACTTCTCTTTTGGCTATTAATTTTACGTTATTTAATAAAAAATAAAATTATTTTTTAAATATTAATTTTCAAAATATTATTCGTTTTATTAACAAAAGAGCGTTATATACCTCGTGATTGACTTCTGCTTTTAATTTACTGAATATCATGGAACTTGATAGTAAAAAATGGGTTACATGAAATGAGATGCTAATAAACATTTGGTGATGTTTAAAACCTTCATGGTAACACTGACAATGTAACAGCGCAACGCACTTTATTACGTTTTTATAAGCACCAATACAAAAATGATTATTAAGCAAAGATATTAGGCATCATATATATATATATATATATATATATATATATATATATATATATATGTATATATATAGTAATTTATAAAATATATATGGCGATTAAGCTACACTGAATATTCTGCGTTTCATCCAACTATAGGATTCGTCAGGCTTATACATAAGCCTTACGAATCCTATAGTTGGATGAAACGCAGAATATTCAGTGTAGCTTAATCGCCATATATATTTTATAAATTACTAACTAGATCTACCTACGTATTGAGCACTTTTGAAGTAAATACTTAAAGTTTACGCATAAATTATACTTTCGTATATTAAATTTATGTGAATAAATGAAGTAGTTATATATATATATATATATATTTATATATATATATATATATATATATATATATATATATATATATATATATATATATATATACTATAAAGATCTCTGTGTGTGGTCAGGAATAGGCTTCTATATGGTTGACTATTTTAAATAACTGATTACGTATAATGAGAGAAGATGTATCGAGACAGATGGATGGGTATGTTTGATCTGCCAGACCCGTGGTTCATTAAAATTGTGGGGTCTGCGTTCGCGCCTGGTCCACAAAATATGGAAATAAAATATTTAAAAAAAAAAATATATATATATTGATATAGATGCACATACGAATAATTTGATAAATATGTTTTAACATAAATAAGAATAGTATAATAAAATTGTGGGGTCTGCGTTCGCACATGGTCTCCATAGAATTAAAATAGGCACACACTTAAATAAATACTTTTCATATCTACCTGCGTAAGTATATATTGACACTTATGTTTCAGTTTTAAGAAATATTGTATAATAAAATTATGGGGTGTTCGTTCGCACCTGACCTCCATAGAATGGAAATATATCAGGTTTAACCAGGTTTTTTAATATAGATCAACAGAATATTGTGATGAGTGTTTCAGTGTGAACAGGTATTGTATAATAAATTATGGGGTTTATCTTTTTTTTTTTTTACTTCAATCATAATTTTGCTTTGGATATGATATCCCCAAATTAGAAGCTATCTTTTTTCAACCCGTCCTTTTCATAACATATCAAACTTTCATAAATCCGAGTTTATATATATATATATATATATATATATATATATATATATATATATATATATATATATACATATATATATATATATATATATATATATATATATATATATATATATATATATATATATATATATAGTCCTGGTCAAAATAATAAGAACACTTTAGAAGTAAGCGTTTACGCATATTATCGAATTTTTTATCAGACAAATGGTTGAAACCATTGCCAAAAGGGAAAATATGATGGAACAGAATGAAATATGCTGCATTCAAAACTTCACAAATCTCAGTACTCTGTATATCAAATTTCGAGTCTGTAGATAAACAATTGACAGAATCATTGCGAAGGGAAATGTACACATACAGATAGATACACAGGCACATAGACAGACATCGATCGATCGATCGATCGATAGATAGATAGATAGATAGATTAAACAAAAATATATACGTATACATAAATATATATGGAAACTATTTTTTTATACTGTAAAACTTTTTACGCAAATATTATGCAAGGATAAATCATGTAGAATATCTGCATGAATATAATTACAAGTAATAATTAACGAAAGATGATAATCCCATCAGAAACCCAAAAACAAACTCATAGGGAGTTAATTAAAATGAATGTTTAAACGCATATGCAAATTAGGTAGATCTTTAGCTTGTGAATGCAATTCCACAAGACATATTATAGAAAATTGTATTTTCTTTTTAATTAGAAAGAAAAGCGTGTTTTTAATATCAATATCAATACACAAAATAGAAAAACGAATTTACTTGAGTATATATACATATATATATATATATATATATATATTTCATGTACGTGTATAGGTTCATACATACCTATAGATTTAAATCATGAACAACTTTATCGTCTGTTCTGTAGACAATATTTAGTTTGTTTTATGTCAATGCAGGGGAGTATCGCAATTGTTGTACACCATCATTTAATGTACAGTGAAACTTTTTAAAAACTATATATTATGCATCACTATATGAGTATATTACAAATGTAAATCTACGGTTTCTTAAGGGATGTAATTATACAGATCCATCTTAAATGTTTTAAATGCAGATATGTAAATTTCTATTGGCGTTTATCCATAGTAATTACAGGCCAAATATGTAGTCTTTTGTTAGGTGGGTACTCCTATTAGGAAGAGCATCAATTGGTCATCGAAATATAGTTTACTCTAAACTGTCGGTAATAATAGAATGGAAAATAACGCGATGTTTAGCCGTTTGTTTGGATTTGACAATCGTGTGAATCTCTGCAAAAGATCAATATGTATCGCATGTGACCATGCGTTTTATATCCCTATGTTTTAAAGCTAAATCTATCGCCGGAAATTCTTGACAAAATATCACATAATACTTCTGCCATTCAATGACGGAATTTTAAAAATTAATAAAGGTTCAGTTCTACTTTTTATTAAATGTCACATCTAAAGCCTCGCTTTCAAACGTCCTATTCTCTAGAATGAAATCGCAGAAAAGAGTGTATCTCTTTTCTATTCTAATTTCATATTAGATTTCTTTCTCTTTAAAACAGTGTTTTTTGTAAATAAAGATGGTAGTGTTTTTTGCTAGAAATTTACTATGAGTGTGTGCGTGTGTGTGTGACCAAGAGGTTACTCGTTTTAAGACCCATCTCACATTTTCACGTGTATACAATAAAAACTCTATAGAATAACATTTCTGCTGAATGTTTTTAAATAAAACACTGCTCGTTACAAGGCCAGAAATGTTCACGTTAATCGTGTGTAAAAAATATATTCTAAATAAACTATAAGCTTAAGTCAGTAATCGACAATTCCAAGCATATTTTCTTTTATATTTCTCTTATTTATTTATGAGAAGGAAAGTAAGGTATTACAAATTAGTTTTAAAAGAATGAAGAAATACGCGATGTAGTGATCATTATACATTTATATATGTGACACGTTTATGACACTCTCGAAAATGTAAGCGTTACATTACAGAATCGTTATCTAGAAAACGACGGCAGTTTTCAATTATTGAGTATAATGTATGTTTTATTGTCAACGCATACAACATTAGATAACTTAGCTGCCTGGTAATCGGAATTTGTTTCTATATTACTTTTTATGTAGTATAATACATTCTTGTATTTTACTCATACAGTTCTATTCAATACATGCAGACACATTTTTGGCTAAACTTTACGTTATTCAAACACTTAGTTATTAAAATGCTAAAGCAAAAACATTTATATCTTATAACAACGAATGATTATCCCTTGTTGTGTTATTTAAAATATCGATACTTAAGTCATCTATTTTCTACAAAATAGAGTGAAACAACGGTGAAATGTGTGAGTGTGTGTGTGGGTATATATATATATATATATATATATATATATATATATATATATATATATATATATATATATAGAGAGAGAGAGATAAACATACATATATATATATATATATATATATATATATATATATATATATATATATATAACTATTACAATATTTTATTACCTACAGACACTAGTGTGTTATCATTTCGGGAATCGTCAGTTCAAGATTAGCAAGGAGCAAACCTATATATATATATATATATATATATATATATATATATATATATATATATATATATATATATACACACACACACACACATATATATATATATATATATATATATATATATATATATATATATCAGCAAATAAAATTATAGTAGCAATGACCATGACTACTGATTTCAGAAACCACAATTAAACCATAATCGGTTCGGTCCTTATACTAAAATCACTGGACAAAATTAATTGTGCAACTTTTATCCAAATTATTACCAATACGTATATGTAGTTCAACTCCGCATTGAGATAACAATATCAACAATTTTAAATGATGGATATATCATATGCCTACAATTATAGAAATCACTTTCTATCTTTGCTGCATATACATTCGCAGAAAAGAGGAATTTGGAAGGTACCGGTAAATCGTAACCTGATCACAGTTCTCGCTTTTTGGTTGGGTGACATTATTATTACACATACACACATATGCATACACACAATTATATATATATATATATATATATATATATATATATAAATGTATATTTTATTTGTGAAATAATGTGTGAAGTTGTCCATATTTACTACACCAAAATTGTTAATCTCAACCAAACGTTTTATTTAAAAGAAACAAAAAGAGTAAGCGTCTTTAATATATGTCGGTTGGACTATGAATTTGTGAATTGCCCGTATCATCATCATTTACTACACCGAAAGTGATAGTCTTATAGGAAAACTTTTTGTAAACATCAGAACAAAATGTAAATCCGTGCCATTTTTTTAAAAATCGTGCCCATCACCATCATCATCGTCCGGATCATTGAGTATTAAATACTTTTGGAATGTTCCTTCATGTATATTATGTGTACGTATGTATGTGCATGTGTATGTATATGTGTATTTGTGTGCTACTCTGTGTGTATGTTTGCATATGTGTGCACATGCATATGTATGTTGGCATACATCTGTATGTATGCATGTGTTCATTTCCATGTGTGCGTGGGACGGAAATGACTCCCGTGGAGCATGGTGAGGGCAGCCCTTCTGGGAGATGCGGATCTCAGATTAAAAAAAAAACAACATAGCGGGAGACCAGTACCCGCATTAAGGTGGTCTGCAGTTTAACTTGTTGCTGGTTATCTTGCTCTTACTTGTTGCTGGATGTCAACATTTTGAACTGAGAGAGAGATTTCGCTGTCGTACAAAGCTAAAACTCTGTAACATCATATTTGTATAGATACCCCCTCAGGCATTTGTCTATTAAAAAAAAACATGTGGCGATAAAAAAGCTGTGACGTGCGTACGCCTGAAATGCTGGATGCATGTACCATCATTATATGTATCTATGTATGTATATGTGTATGTATATTTACATATATATGAGTGTGTATATTTATATATGTACATGTGTGTTTATATGTATTTATATCTATGTGTATAAGTATGTGTATATGTCTGTGTATATATGTTTGTATGTGTGTGTGTATATATTTATATATGTTTGTATGCATGTATGTGTGTATATGTGTGTGTGTATGTATGCATGTGTGTATGTATATGTATGTGTATATGTGCATGTATGTGTTAACGTGTATTAATGTATATATATGTGTGTATGTATATGTAGGTAAGTGTATATATATATGCATAGGTGTACGTATGGGCATGTGGAAGTATATGAGTGTATGTATTTGTATATGTGTGTGTATGTGGATGTATATATATATTTGTATGCATGGATGTGTGTATGTATATGTATGTTTGTGTATTATGCATTGTGTAGTATATGGGTATATATGAGCGTATGCTTATAGACATGTATGTATGTATGCATGTATATATTTATATGTATGTATATCAATGACCGTCTTATGTATGATTGCATGTGTGTATGTATATGTATGTGTTCGTAATGTGTATTTTGTATGTATGCATGTATATATATGTGTGATAGGTGTACATATGTATGTGTGCGTGCGTGTATATATACGCATATATACCAATGACCGTCTTTAGTGTCATGTCTGCTTGAGTATGTGAATTCGCCGGCACGACTATATGTCATTTTCGGGCTCATGAACTTTCAGTATCTTAGGGAGTGGAACTCGTCTGACAAGACGTTGCAATCACACACACACACATGTATATATATATATATATATATATATATATATATATATATATATATATATATATATATGTAAAGAGATATACATTTGGAAAATGAAAGTATAAATAAGCATTAAATTTCATCATTTAATATTCGCAAGGGATATTACAAAATACGCTGTTATTTTTTTTCAATAATTTATTCACAGCAAATCAAGAACCTGATGAATATAAATAGACACATTATGAACCCGTGTTAAATCGATTGGAATACTGTAATGCATTTTCTACGTGCAGGATATGGTCGATGATGGTTTTCGATCATTACTGTCGGTGATGTTTCCAAAAATCTATTTCGCTACCTCTCCGTTCTTTTTTAATTTGGTGCTCATTCAGATTCGAGAGTCGAATGGGAAGCAAAGAAAGTGCAATGCAATACTATACATGTTGGCATAATATTTTTGAGTCCATTGACAAGTCTTACTCAAGGAAATTAAAAATTATATTCTCACTCTGTAGGGGGCAAGAAAATGTGAGGGAGGTAAATTGAGAAACGTATTATTTTTCCTGTGATCTAATCTCACTAACAACGTTTATACCTACATTTCAACGAAAAATATGTATACATTTTTTTAACAGTTGCACGCTTAGTGGTACAGAAACACCTATTACTTACCACCATGTATATCTGCATTAAAGAGTCATTACAATATATACCGTTATTAGGTCATTATCAGAATTTGAAAACAAGTTGAGACGAATACTTCATATAAGTCTAAATAATTAAAACTATTTTTAAAATAAGAAATGAAACTGGTTTTTCGTCGTCGTTGCGATAGACAAACACTAATTGATAATATAATTTGCACAGAAAAAGAGAAAAAATATGTTGTCCGTACGAGACCCCACAAAATTGTCGTTTAAAATTAGGTTTAGGTTATGCGTAAAAAGGCGCCTTTCTCTCTCTTTCTCTCTCTCTCTCTCTCTCTCTCTCTCTACTATGCTGCTTCTTGGTACTTTCAATCCTGACTCCCTTATTAATTCCATATATAACGGGGTATATATAAAACGAATGAAAAATGTAAACTAAAACTGAAAATTAGACTTGTATAAAACGTAACACTGCCTTACTGAACGGAAGACCACGTGATTGTTAAGGGTTTCGTAGACCGCAATTTTTACAAATACCTCTTATCCTTTAATTAAACCCTTATCCTTGATTAGCCTCTCGACCTTTATACGTGGTGACGCCTATGTAAAAAAAAAATCCAAGAACTCGTTCTACAATCTTTGTTTGCAAAATTTGGCGCGCTATAGCGCTAACGGAAAGGCTAATATCAAATAAATGCGCTGATAAATATATATATATATATATATATATATATACACACACCCACATATATATATAGAGAGAGAGAAAGAGAGATAGATAGAAAGAGAGAGAGAGAGAGAGAAAGGCGGATAAATGCGCAGCTGTGAACCCAGCTGCAAATTGCACGACATAAGAGAAGTCGGTTCGTATGAAGCTGGTAAGGTGAAAACGAAGCTTGCGGCGTAAACAAGTTGATAGAGTTATCAAGATACATCATAAACACACTTAGGTGCAGCTTTTACAATTCGGGTTTGATTGCAATTCGGAAATCTTTTAAAAAGATGAAGAGTATTTACGTTTCACTTTTCCAACTAATGAAATTGTCTTATAGATGTATCTATTCACAGTTCTCGTTTTTATGATTTTTACAAATACGTGACATTTTGATTAGTATATAAGTGTAATGTCTATGGCGATACGGTTCCTATTTTCGGTAATCTTTGGCATGAAATGTGAAAAGTTCCGGGTCTTCTGTATTGCCATTTCGCGAATGGTTTATGAACTATACATTAGCTTATTCTTTAGCGCCTCGAATGTTAATGTTACGGATTTACATTTTTATGGTCTGGAACAATAATTTTCCATATTTTTCTTTTTTTCCTCCTTTTCAGACCCACTATTATCGCTCTGCTGACGTATTTTACATAGCTCCCAATGCTGAGATGAAAACATTCAAGAAATAACACAAGATTAAACACATAATTCTATCCTCTAACGTAACCCCCACTTCAGTTGCTTTTACAAAATCATGGGTCTAATTTTTAACCTTCCCTACAGTTGAATCTCTTTAAATCACCTGACTTGTTTCTGTACTAAAGTGCAATTTGACCCTCTTTTTTTAAATTTTCAGCCCAAACAAAACACAGTGCATCTTTGAAGCAGGAGGTTACTATCGGGTACGTAAGTTGCAGGGATATTATGAAGGGAGATGAGTCAAAACATTTCTATTCACAATGCACTTTACCTTCTGCATATCTGCCCGGTTAGGAAAAAAGAAATCCTGGCGGGAGTTGCAACGTCCATCAGTTCTAGTGAAGAAGCTATTGGAGTAAACGGCTTTCTTATACATAGGGACGTCTACTGTGTACGTTAGGGATCCTTCCTAGATGAGTTCATGATCTAAGGGTACTCTGTTTCCCTATATGAGTTCGTGATATAGGGTACTCTAATTTTACAACAAAGCAATGTGCTCTGAATCTTGCATTAAATTGTACCATTTGCGATCAATAATGTCTCACCTCCGTATTTACTCCTTTCACTTTAAACACGGTATGCGGCATACACATATATGTGCGTGATGTTGCAATGCTTATGAAAAACCTCCATTCCAATATAGCAATTAGCCTGATCGTCATGCTAATTGTAGTGCCCCGAAAGATTTCATTAAAACTAGGTTCCATACTTTCAAAGCGGTTTAACGCTTGTATAAATGAGAAATGTTTTGCAATACGTTGAACACCCTCATCAGTCTGCCGGTATTAAAATATCTAAATAGTAAGTTATATTCCTCTTAGTATAAAAAATATGTTTCTATGCCTCGTGAGTAAGTTTCTTAAATCTTTGTTTAAAAGAGAAGTGGCCAAACACTTCAGCTAAATAACTTATTTCAAAATATGCAATATATTTCCCTTTTGTTATATCTAAACCTGATATGCTATCATCTCATGGGATTAGATAACCTTTCTGTAGAGTCTTAGTTTCTTAAGCAATTGCGTCGGACAAATAGCATACAGAAATGATGAACTTGCCTATTCAATCATTATATATTTTCTCTCAGATAGGTTTGCAATAGTAATGGTTGGTGATCAAAAATCAGAAGCTCACAGTATCAACCCTAGTGTCTCTGATAGTTATATGGTAAGCCACACTCTCTTTTTGACCTCCCAAATCACATTCTTAGATAATGTGTAGACATTTATCCTGACAGAAATACCACTGATGTCAACGATGCAACGAGCGGAAATACCGAGGATCTCGTTCACTCTCAGACTTCTGCTCTTGCAATGAAGGCAATAGTGTTAATGTACATCTACCTAAAACGAAGCTTCTCTTTTCCACTTGCCCCCATCTTGGCCCAATTAAAATAAATGATACTCTTGGGTCAGCAACATGTTTTTTTTTTCAAACTCACGTGTCTAATGTTAACTCCTGATCTGGAATCGAGCGCATACATCAAGTCGGTTGACAAATTGCCGGTAAAATGTTTGCATCATTCTTCCGCTCCAACAGATAACTCACTGCGTATGCACTTCTCTATCTCTATAAGAACTAAGTACGCAATAGTATGGTGTAATATTACCACATCTGAGTAAGAGCAGCTTCGAGAATTCCAGTTTTCCTTAACAGAGTACTTAAGCGGCTTTCTCTGTCCTTCCATATATTTGCCACATGAAAAATTTACGAGCCTTTCTCTTCTGTATCATCATGTCCGTTTGAGACCTAATCTGTGATCTACACTTGCGAAACTTACACAAAAATCAATTGTCTAGTTAAAACTACTATTAATAATTCCGCCCACACCTATTTGTGCCTGAAACCAATCGTAAAATCCATGAACAAATCTTCTATCATAAAGCTGCTAGATTAATGAACTTCCGCTATATAGTTTCCAGCTTACTAAAATATCGTCAGGTCCAAATCTAATGTAAAAAAAGATTTTGCTATCCCTCAACTTAAATAATCAAAAGATACCAAATTCCTTATACTAACGGTTATTAGACTGTTCTGTTGATTATTGCCGAACATTATCGACAGGTTATACAGTTTTCAGCACTTGACGTGATGTGCAAACGGTGGGTCAGTACGGTAAGTATTATTATATCATTTAAACATATGTGGTAAGCACAAAAAAGACCGTTCCTCTAGCGAAAGAGTGATAGAGTAAAGTATCATTGTAGGTAACGATTTCAATATAAGCAAACATGTACAATATCTGTGCATTTGAGCATCTGTAAAAACCGTTATTTCTATATTTTTAATGAATTTGCATAGTTTACATTGGATATTTATGTACGTGTTTAGTTTTAATACAAGGTGTAATAAAACAAATTAGGTTTAGCTGTAGTATGAAAAAACAAAAAAACATATATATTGAACCTTTACTTCTCATTAAAGCTAATTTTAATAAACAAGAGTGCAACTATGTTCCTAGGAACATATTCAAACAAGCTATTGTCGTTAATGTGAAGAAGTAAAATACAACACAAAATGTTAAAAAATATTGCAGTAATACATAACGTAATGGAGAGAGTGTTTTATCACGTTAGAATATCACTTCTATTATTTTATAACACACGCACATACATGCGCGCACACACATACAAAGAGGGGGTTGCAAAAATACGCTGTTGTGTGAGGAGAAATACGAAGTGAAATAGAAAGAAGGGGAGTTTTAAATATAATCTTAAAAAAGATAAGATACAAGTTAGAAAAGCATTTCATCCAAGGTATGAAAATTGTTAAACAAAGTGTTTTTACTATAGGCTTTAAAAATAAAGGTACAAGATTTAATTTGAAATGTATTTATCTTCAAAGTACACTTTTATAAATGTTACAAAGTAAGATATAAAGATATAATTTAAATTGAATCAGAAAATTTCCTTGGATTTATTTTATATAATGTACATTTTGGTGCAGTTTAACAACATCATCTTTCATCTAGCAATTAATGATATAGATATAAAATTTTCAATTTATTTTTAAAAGTGTGACAGAATGTACATTACGTAAGATACTCCCAAGATACTTTTTTGATTCAATTTAAATTATATTTTTATACCTTACTTTGTAAAATTTATAAAAGTGCATTTTGGAGATGAATACATTTCAAATTGAATCTTGTACCTTTATTTTTAAAGCCTATAGTAAAAACATTGTTTTTAACACTTTTCATGTCTTGGATGAAATGATTTTCTAACTTTTATATACATAGCTTCATCATATATTATGTTGAAAAGAAAGTTCTTTCGAAATTTATAATTTAGATTTTAAATTATGTATTTACAATTGCGGTTCCGTTATAATACGATACTTAGATATTGTAAAGATCGCTTTTCGCTTTATTTAATCTTTGAATTACAATAGTTTAAAAACAATGACGTCTGGTTTCAATACGATGAATACGATATCGAAAAGAAAGCAAAAAACGCATTTTGTTTATTTCTATTAAAGCTAGATTGAAAATATGCTGAAACAGCTTATATTATCAACAACACGTTTGAATTGTGAACCACTACTGCATTCACAGCACAATGATGGTTTATGTTATTTTCTGGTGGCAACAAGTGTCATGAAGTTGATGAACGTAATGGTTCGCCATTGGATATTGAGGACAATCATTTAAGAGCCTTAATCGAAACTAATCGAGGACTTACTTCTGTTTTAGACATAATATATGCGACGATTTCCAACAACTGGAGACAGATTTGAAAAAAAGAAAAGTTTGATAAATGGGTGCCTCACAGATTGCAAGGCAACGATTAGAAACATGGCATGTTATTCGCGATGGTAAGTAGGTTCTTGACGAAAAATGGCTACGCTCAGCTCAGTCGTTAGTCGGCTACTAAGATCTACGACATTTCCCGTAACCAGAGTTGCATCAGAAGAAGGTCATGCATGCTCTTTTGTAGTCTGTAACCGGTTTCATCCATTACAGTTTTTTGGATGCACGTGAAAATAGTACGGCGGAGAAGTACTGGCATTAAATTGATGAAATGTATCAGAAAATTTGACAACACCCAACATTAGTCAATAAGATAAGGTTCAATTCTACTCAGCGACAATGCCAGATCGCATGCTGTTTAACCGACCATGCAGAAGTGTAATGAATTGAACTACGTGACTCTGCCTCATCCGCCATACTCTACACACCTCTCACCTACTACAGTGTTGTTTAAGCAAATATATACGTGCATCTGGGTTTAAAAGTAAAAAAATCGGAAAACATCCTTTTCTACATGATATATGTATATAACTTTTAACTGATGTCCCTGCTTTGAAAAAAAGTTAACGCAAGAATCAATTTAGTAAATGCATATTAATAGCGTACATGGGGAAGTGTTTTAATAAAAATCTTAATATATAAGATATGACTAATATTTTGAAGAATGAATATTACCATCGAATACGAAAGTTTAATTTAAAAAAAAATATTGCCATTTTCCCCCTTTTTGCTGTTATGTTTTGTTTTCGTTGTTTCCCGTCAAATGTGTTCTGTGTATAGATCTTACATATAAATCAACATTTTTGTGACAAAACTCCGTGACGAAGTGACTATTATCGAAATATAAATCAGTAAAAAAAAGTATTGTTTACAATACACACTTTTGTGATAAATAATTCATCGAATTCATTTGTTTCCGATTCTTCCAAGTTCTTGTACATTATTTTGAACACAGGCATATTGCTTAGTTATACAATTTCAATTCAATTTTGTAGATTTGAACACGGTAAATAATCCGTTATAAAAAAGTACTTCCTTGAAACATCTGGATACCATCGTATTTTATTTTCGTTCAAGTTTACTATCTCTGCTTATACGTGTATAGACTAGGAGATTGCATGCGATCATTTTTCTTGTTCGGTAAGATAAGTACCTTGATTACGATTAGATCTGGTCTATTTTATGTGGCCGCATCCAGTCTCAATCACCGCCGCGATAGGTCCATTACCGGGAACATCCCTTTTAAAGACGCCGGCATAAGCTCAGAGAATAGTCGGTGAAATCCGGTGACTAGGCAAGTTTGGTGTTGTAGCACGAAAAAATTGTTCTTCGTTGGGTCATACGTGGAGAACATCACCAACATAAGATGCCATTAGACCAAAGCCAGCCTGATCGCTTCGACATCTTGATCTCCCGCCGGAATTTAAGGAAATGGCATCCTCCCGGTTTTGGGCCCGCATTGAGACGGAGTTTGACGCTGAATGCAACTACATAAAATAGACGTCAGCTCTAGTACATAATCAAGTTAGGTGAATTGATTTTTAAAATAAAGTTGTAGTGTTGTTTTCATTTTGCAGAGCGGTAAATATGCATAGACATATACACAAACACATGACAATGCGCGTAATTATTTGAACATACTAAAGAATAGTATACATCATATATATATATATATATATATATATATATATATATATATACATATATATATATATATATATAACTACATAAAACACTTAGAAACATATATCCTTCTAGGCATATACACAAGAAATGCAGTGTCTAAAATATAAATCTATCCCGGTACATACACCCCCAACACACACACACACACACGTGTGTGCTTGTGCGTGTCTGTGTGTGTATGTGTGTCTTCTCTCTGTGTGTGTGTATCTATTATACATAAAAATATGCCTCTTTTTTATATGAGAATAGTTTTCAGCACATGTTTGTCTGCATTAAATGCTTGCATGTGTCATCCAAACTGTTACTTTGATCGTCATTTCTTTGCAACAGCTAATACACACACACACAAACACACACACACACACACACACACATATATATATATATATATATATATATATATATATGTGTATGTGGTTTGTGCGCCCGCGCACAACATCGTAAAGTCTTATCCATCGTTCCAATATATATATATATATATATATATATATATATATATATATATATATATATATATATATATATATATATGTAGATTCCCGATACAACATATTACTCAGCGACTTCAAACGTAACGCTTCTACATAAATAATTACCATAAATATGAAACTAAATTAGGAAGAATGATCTTAAAAAGATATGCTGCAGTTTATATTACATCACGCGAATATAAAATTGTTTATAAGCGTCCATCTGCGTGTATATTTACTGTCACAGCAATAGTGGGCAAAATAAAACATAGTAAAACATAAGAGTAGTGGTAGATGGACAACAATCGGAGGTCTGCAATATAAATGCTGGAGTCCCTCAGGGGTCAATCCTGGGCCAAACTCTCTTCCTGATCTACATCAATGACCTCCCTAAACACATACTTAAATCATTCGTTGACATCTATGCTGATGACACGACCATCTACGGCAACACATCAAAGGGTGTAAATGACGAAGTTCTCTCGGATTCTCTCTCCTCTGATCTCGAGCACGTGGTTCAGTGGAGGAATATGTGGCTGGTTAGCTTTAATGCATCCAAAACCAAACTCATATCCTTACATCATCAACGCTCTGATCCCCAGCTGGCATCAATTGTGATGGATGGCTCTCGTCTGGGTGAGGTCCCATGTTTTGACAAGCTTCTGGGTTTGACCTTTACTCCTGATCTGAAATGGAACACGTACATCAAGTCTGTTGCCAAGGTCGCTGGAAGGATGGTGGGATCCTTCTACCGCTCCAAAGATATCTCACTACTGATGCAAGTCTCTATCTATATAAACGCCAAGTACGTCCAAGGATGGAATACTGTTGCCATATCTGGGCAGGAGCTGCCAAAAACAGCCTATCATGCCTTGACAGAGTACAAAATAGACTTCGTGGTTTAGTGGGGGATGCCCTTTTCTCTACCCTGCAACCTCTCTCCCACAGAAGAGACGTTGCTAGCCTATCCTTGTTTTATCGTTATTTCCATGGCAGGTGCTCGTCTTAACTTCAATCTCTGGTCCCCTCTCGCCAAGCTTTCACGAAAAACACCCGTCTAGCTTAATCCACTGTGAAAAATTTCCCGCACTCTATATATGTGCCTAAATCAAAACGTGGATTCCATGAACAAAGCTTCTTTCTTAGAACTGCACGCCTGTGGAACTCTGTTCCGTCTGCCTGCTTCCCTCCGGACTACAACTTGGATGTCTTCAAGTCCAATGTTAACAAATTCCTAATGAACCGCCCCTTAAGTAAACACTTCATCAAATCTCCACACTAACGTAATGTACTTGCAATAACCCTTATCCCTGAGTGGCTTCCGGGCCTTGAAAAGTGAGGATCACTGTGTAAAAAAAAAAACACAAAAACTGATGTGCGTTGAAGACATATTACATGTTTGTAGGATAAGAGAATATTGCTCATACGGAAGAGTTAATTCTTTCTCGTACTGACACCCAAACACAAGGTCAGTTGTTTGCCTATTTTCCATTGTGACCGCTTCTCGAACGGAGAACAGTTCACTGTGTCTAGCACTGAATTCCTTCATAATAGTAACTTTTTACTCGAATGACGGTGTCACTAGGAACCAAGTTGATTACATCCTGGTCTAGTGCCGCTGAACCTCAAATTTATCCTGCTGTAGCACATTCCAGAGTGCCGAAATAGACCATGAACATGGGGTATGGCCGTCGAATGAATGCCAACTCAGCACCTGTAAAATACGATATTTCAATACTCTGATATCAACAAACCTAAATAAAGTTCCAGCTCACATAACTTGTACCTTCTCGGCGTAAACTCCCACGACAATCCCAACAAGCACCTAAATCCCACCTCTATGCAGTAGAGCTCCCTAGATGTAAGAAAGCCGTCGACTCCAATAGATCTTTCCTAAGAACTGCTAGACAATGGAACTCCCTATCGGGATCCTGCTTTCTTAACGGTACTGACATGGAGAAGTTCAGCGAAATGTGGGCAGACATCTTGCTACTCCTTTCCTTTCCGGATATCCCTGCAACATGTCCCAGACAGTAGCCCCCCCCACTTCAAAGTGGCACTGTGACTTGTTTGGGGTGAAAATTAAATTTATATGAATATATCCAGTTTTTAAAACGCTTAACTAGTCTCCAAGCACTTCGTTCCATTTAGTACTTAGAGGAAGACAGCTGGCAGTTATTTAAAACCGGCATTAAATAAGTCGCTCTACAGACCCCGGTTTAAACCAATCGGCGAGGACTGGATCTCTGTCTGCATCATAGAAGTTGCCAATTAAAGCAAGCAAGCCTGCTGTTCGCAGAACAGCGACTTCCGCCAATTGTGCCACAAAATTGCTCGTTCTACGAAGATTGATCGCAATACCAATTGTCGAAACGTCGCTGAAGAGATGGAGCAAGTTGTCTAAGTAGGATATTTCTGTACACATTACCAAACACTTAAAATTACAACCATAGGAAACAGTTACAAAAACTAAATGTTTCTGGATACAAAAAATTAATAAATAGCAGAGAGCACGTTACGTTGGAAACAACATTTCGAAACCTTACTGTACCACGATCCTTCCTCTCAAACCTCCTTGGATACGATGTCAAATACGATTCGCCAACAGAGAGAGAGAGAGAGAGAGAGAGAGAGAGAGAGAGAGATAGAGGGAGATAGAGGGAGAGAGAGCACACTTCCGGCGAAACTCTACAAGAACTGTCCTGAACTTATGGCTAGTGACTTACACCCAATACTTTACACTGTGCCGAACTCAGAATAACTACCACAGGACTAAAGCGACGCTATATTCTTTCTCGTTCTACAAAATAGGTGGACCGTCGGATTGACGCAATTTTCGAGGCATTACTTTGATTGGTGTCACCTCTAAAATCTTCTCAATTATTTATTGGCGTCGTATCCAGAGCATCCGAGACTGCCGAACCCGACCAAACAAAACAGGGTTTTGTAGAGACATGGCATGTACGGATCAAAAGTATTCCTTCAAGCGCTGTACCTATAAGAAATCTATCTTCATCTGCTTCAGTGATTTCATCGAAGCCTTCGACTCGGCGAATGAATATATTTTATTGGTTTCACTATCAATATTTAACATCTAATATCTCTCAAGTTAGTCGTCGTAATATATTGAGCACCCTCTTCAGGTTTTTACTAATTATCAGTGTTACTAACGTTGCCCGTGAAATGAATGATAAAAGAAAGTTTCACACTAACATATTTTATTGTAATCGACTTCGGTGAAATCAGATTTTTTTTTAAATCAATAATTGGGAACCTACCGCAGTTGTCCGAGAGACAACTTCACAAACCTGCTCGCAGTGACATAGTTCAGAGAGAACAGATCGTTTATTTCGTAAGGTTATTTTATATATAACAGCTTGACACTGAGTTTAAAATGCAAATGTCAAGTATCCTGGTATAATTACCCTTTAAACAGAAACATTGATTTCGAATAGAGCCCTTGCCCTATCAAAACTCAACTGTTGGTGTTATATGCATGCCCCTGTGCGGTAATAATTGCTTTACTATGTTTAAAATAGAATAGGTCCAGTATCAAGGTTACATTATGTTAACACATAGACATTTATCCCGAACAGTCCCTGTCACAAAAAAAATATACGGTTGGACCTATATGACATGCGTTTCCGCTGGTGTGGCAAAAAAAGTGTCTAAAATAAACTTCTAATAATACGCTCTATAAAAAGTGACTTGTAAAAAATCCCCTGTTTCTATTTTTATTAGACATTTTCGATTAAGTACTCAATCGACGAAATTTTGATGAGAATTATATATACGAAAACAGCTATACACACAAAGTATGCTTATGTAAAAAGAAATAAAAATGGGTACACACGTTTTCCAGTCAATAGGAAACAAATTCTTAAACAGACACACAGAGACACACAGAGACAAAGTTCCTTTCATAGAACAATATATATATATATATATATATATATATATATATATATACATATATAATATATAATATATAATATATAATATATATAATATATATAATATAATAATAAATAATAATATATATATATATATATATATATATAAGATAGTTTACTTCTTTTTCTGCGTGCAAGCATTTCTCTTCTAAATGGTGTGCTATAAGAATGTTTTCATGAGGATAATCACTATATTTTATCTTTATTTAACTGAAAATACAATGAACAATAATAAATGTGATTTCCTTGAATTATTATTGCATATATATATATATATATGTGCGTTTTTGTATATATATATATATATATATACATATATATATACATATATACAAAATCACTTAATCTCTACCTCTATCTATCTATATACATATATATATGAAAATCTCTTTATATATATATATGTATATATGTATCTATATATCTATCTATCTATCTATCTCTCACTATATATATATATATATATATATATATATATATACAATTAAACAAATTTCTTATGAAATGAATGAAGTTAATTTTATTAAGTAGTTTTTTTTTTATTAAAACCATGATGACTGCGCTGCTTACAATCTACTACAATTTTCCATCATTATTCAGAAGTTTAGCAACCTCTTATTTGTGTGTAATTCAAACATGAGAGTTTAACTGGTACATTTGCCTATCTATATTTTTTTGTATAATAACCAGATGTTTGGAATTAAGACAATTAATCAGGATATATACTTATCTCTAAAAGTGTACTCTTTTCCCTAGTTAATATGTTCATTATTTATACCTCAAAAGAGATTCGAAAGGCCGTTAGTTCCGGTCTAACCTCATCACCATGTTCTACCACCCGTGAGAACAATAAGTGGGGCAGTTAATTCTAAATATATTTGTATTTTCTCTATTTCCTCAGACTCGAATCTCGTAAAACGAGTACTTCAGAGGTGACAAAAATGATGCGGCGTTGTGTAAAAGAGTTTATCAAAAAAGCTAGATAAATAAACGGAGACGAAATACGAGGGCGTTTTTTCTCGACTTCAAAGATTTTAATTAGATCATGTTCAAGCGAAGCGTCGTCATCTGTTTTATATCTCTAGCATGTTAAAGCTAATGTGGCATGGAGAGCAGACATAAAGCGAATTGCTTTGAGCGAGAGTCAACGGGAAAGATAGTATCTAATACCGAGATAGATATCTAGAGTTATTGTTGATATTAATTCAGAGAAAATTTATTTATTTATACACACGCATCCACAGACGTACTCACGTGCGTTATAATTGTTATTGTTAGGTGTGTTGTTTTTATTTATTTATTTATTATAATTACTGTGATTTACTACATATAAGATTTAATACAATACACTTAAAGGCATTTGGTAAAAAACACAAGTGAGCCCTCCAAATAATATGACAATACTTCACATTGTGTTTTACATATGCTTTGCTGTTCCCTATAATCAACGTAACCTTATTGGTGTAATCCCTATTCGTCTTGCGTAAATCTCTTGGTAAATAAGGCTAGGGATATTTTCTAATGTTACATTTCAATATATATATATATATATATATATATATATATATATATATATATATATATATATATATATATATATATGCATATATATATATATATATATATATATTGCATTTTGTGTATAAGAAGTTGTTAGATGAGATAAGTTATCGGTACCCTAGGTTTCAAGCCCGATAACAGGGACCGTTATAGATATCCATGTCATGTTCTCTTCAGCCAATACTCATCTCCTAGCTGAAGAGAGTTTGTTATGGATATATAAAACGGTCCTAATAATCGGGCTTGAAACCGACGGTACCAACGACATCTCATCTAAAAACTTTCTGTACGTAAAATGCAAAGTATAAATACGCTCTTATTTTTCAGATTTTGTTTTTAATTGAGCAGTCTGCTGGATTCCTTTTTATATATATATATATATATATATATATATATATATATATATATATATATATATATACATATATATATGTGTACACATATATATATCTTTTAAACTTTTTATCAAATTATATATATGCATGTTTGTATACATATATATGTATATCTCTTTTAAAATAGTATATATATATATATATATATATATATATATATATATATATATATATATACACGCACACTTGTATTATCTGTAAAAATAGTAACGTGCATATTTTTTAAATAAATTTTATCAACTAAGTTACAACCGTTTCTTAAGTCCTTAAGTCAAATAAAATATGAGGGCTATCAGTTAGACGCTGAAAAAATTATGAAGATTTGAACTAGATTATAAAATATGAAGGTCCAACAAATATTAGACAAACAAACCGTTCATACTTTAGTAAGGTTGACAATATTTTGTTTGATAAATGATTAGAACAGTTTTTGGAGAGATAATTTATTCGTGTAACTTACTTGAAGTTTCAAATATACGGAAAAACCGATTAAAACTACGTACAATAGCTGTAGCTATTAAATTTGAGTTGTATTGTCCAGCGTCTTCAATCCCGATATCGATAATCGTAGATAAACTAGCAAAACATTTGCGGCAAATAAAAGGTTGTATAAAACAAATTAAAGTACCCTCCCACTATATATCTCAGACGATTTTGTAGCTTTATCATAGGAGAAAAGTATACTTTCATTTGAACCTTCCAGAATTGTGTAACGATGTTCTATCTTGGGAGTTGTTTAGCTAGAGTATTACAGTAAGAGTAAAACACTTTTGAAATGATCTAATTAAAGTTTTTGATTTTCGATACGAGGAAGAAGTCACTTCTCTCAAAATAAGGGTTTTCCACAATGACTGTTTCATGTGAAATAAATGAACTTATTTTAAATGTATTACTCATCTCTTTGAGGGAAGTTTTGGCGTTAGATTATTGCGCGTCTTAATTGAACGGACCGGTAATTTGTTTGAGTCATCAGCTCTAGGAAGGTTGTCATCAAAGACTGGAGAGGTCTCCCTCCACTTAGGTTTAGCGTCAGAGTTTTCCTTCCCCTAGACGCTGGAAAGCTCTACAGGTCAATCAGCACCGCTCGGATCCTAATCCAGGTATTTCTGCGACCCGGCGTGGGTCGTTAATGTTACTGAGTTTGTATGTAAATGTTATATATCTTAATATAGAATATATTTGAGAGGGTGTGGTATATCATAAAAACTTATAAAATAGAAATAAACCTATCGATATTTTTTTCTTAAAATTGGCAGGAAGTGTGGCCATATTGCATTACTATTTTAATCATTTTAACGCATACACACACTCGTATTTTACCACTCTCATAAGTAGCTATGGTTCCCTTACTCCCCCATTTTAACATCAATATGTATAATAAACCTTTTACATCAAAGTATTAGCACTCATAGTCATTGCCACCCTCATCTGCAACCGCCCTTTATGATCATACTCCATATATCATAACAGTAGAAACTAATAAATATATTGCAGCATATTACCTTCCAGTTTTACAACCTTACATAACCCTCCCCCTCCCATCAAATTAATCGAAAATTACCCGTTCCAAAACAGACACCCCATAAACCGTTAAAATAAATCACCACACAGCAGCAATACACCCCCTATTAAACCATAACACATTTATCTCTTAATCTCAATACTATGTTTAAGACAATTTATATTCTTATATATCATACTATATATAATGAGCTGCTCCTCGTTTATTTGGAATTCATTAAAGCTTCCCCCAACACTCTATAATTTCTCTTAATCTTTTTCATCCCTAACAGACTTTACGCTAGACGCCGCACCCCCACTATGCTACCTAGTACCTTTTCTACTCTTATGATATGAAGCGTTAGGCTTCGAAATGCCCTGGCATAAAGATTCCCTTCTATCCCCAAATTTTGCCTGTATTCCATTGTTCAATAAATGATCCATTCTATATCTATCTATATATAGTTTTGTGTCTTCATTTCATTCTCTTGTTGTCCTATTGTATAACCTCCAATAAGTATTGTTGAGATTAGCATTTTTTGGATAAGTCTCCTTGTGTGGAATTGATCTTTCTCTTTTCTCTTTTACTTAAAGCTATATATATATATATATATATATATATATATATATATATATATATATATACATATATATACATATATATATATATATATTCGGCTTTCTCTGTCACTCGATCTGTTTTTCTCTTTCTCTTTCTCTCTCTATATATACGCATATATATATATATATATATATATATATATATATATATATATATATATATATATATATATATATATATATATATGTATATATATATACATGTATACATATATGTGTGTGTGTGTCTTTGTGTGTGTGTTTTCTGCAAAATTAAAAGGAACTTATAAATTATCTCGGAAATAATTGTGTCGAAACAACAAGAAACGCCTAAATATAAACGACCTTATATATATATATATATATATATATATATATATATATATATATATATATATATATATATATATATATATATATACTTATATATTTAAATATTATATATTACATGTATATATATGTATATACATATATATATATATATTCATTTACATTTACATCAACAACACTAGCTTCGCTAAAGCAAGCGCTACGTTTGCTAGACCCCACATGAATGTATGGGACAGAAGAGGCGTCACCTCTATGACAAAGATCAAAGTCTCTAAAACTGTCATACTCACCACCTTACTATATGGATACTAGTCGTTAACTGTCTACCACCGGCCCACTAGAAAATTAAATCACTTCCACACAACCAAACTAGGGAAACTGCTTGACATAGGCTGGAGGGAAAGGATAACATACACAGAAGTCCTCACTCATGCAGGACAGCATAGCATCCCCACTATCCTGACGAAAGTTCATTTTGGTGGGCTTGTCATGTAGCCCGCACGCCAGACTACAGACTACCCAAGAATCTTCTGTTTGCTGAGCACCAACATGGAAAGCTCTCCCATGGACGCCAAAGAAAACGATTTAAAGACAATTTGAAGGCATCACTGAAGGTCTTCAACGTACACCGTCATCATGGGAGCTGACAACTTTAGATAGATCCAAGTGGCGTGCTGCTGTTCATGACATCACCTGAAAATATGAAAGCTACCGAAAAGTTGTAGTAGAGAAGCGTAGAAAGGACGTGAATCCAGGAATATTTTGAAACCCTCGACATCTGCTATGATTCCCTGTTCTCACTGCAATAACACTTTTCAAGCAAAGGTTGGCGATGATGACTCATTCCTACCCTACCCTATAGGATGATCAGATTGTCCTCGTGGTTTCAACAAACGAAGACAGACACATTATTAATAATTTGTAGGAATTATGTAGAAAATGTACGCGGAGAGAATGTTATTGAAAGAATGGAATGTTTAATACGATTAAGAATCAATGGAGGAAGGAGATTTTTGTTAGTTACTAAATAATAAATTTGGTGACAAAATGTGCCCGAAGTTTCTTGGTTCTGTATGGTCCTGTGTGGTCAAGTGAAGTAAGCACAAAGGAATAGTTACATATATACAAGAGAGCGTGTGGTTAAAATATGACAGAGCAAAGGAAAGGGCTGTACAGAGGAAGATGGGTTGGAAACAGGGCGTCAATATACATGTACGGGGTAAAATAGAGTCTAAAGTATGGTTTCCCTCCCTTTTATGTTTCTTGTATTGTAAGTGTTCTATAATCACTCACACATCCACAGGGATTAATGAACACTAAGAAACTTTAATATATACGCAACCTGTCATAATTCCAACGAACCTTATATACAACGCCTCACACACACACACACACATATATCGATAGATAGGTAGATAGATTGATAGATAGAAAGATATATAGAAATATATATATATATATATATTAGTCATACCTAATGTAAAACTGATTTACTCTTTCAGAAATGTTACTATCCAGAGTTCCTCTTTTGTGTAGCCGAATTTTCCCCACATTAACAAGCGACCTTTTGTCTTACTGTTCTCTTGTGGAGAGTGGAGTAAAAATAATATTAAATATAGTTGCATCCACAAGTCTCAGCAGCGATTCATTGCATGCATAACCCCAGAATCATGATGTGTACTTCTATAACATACTTTTCTTAACACTCGTTTTTTTTCCAGATTATTCAATTCTGTTAATATTTATTTTTAATGGCATACAAGCCAAAAAATTAAAGAAAAAGACAGTACCTGTCTTTGTGTTAAAAAAGTCGTTGCAATAAATGTACCGAAAACCTAAATTGGATCATTCGAAATTAAAAGCAAATTTTAAAATCTATTCAAACAATAAATACTCCGATGGGGCATTGAGAGTCCAAAGCAGAAGGCTGAAATTTTATAATTAAAATAATTGCCGAAATCATTTGATTTATAATTAAATCATACATGCATAATCAACAAAGAATACATTTTATTGCATTATTTTTTTTTAGTTAGTCATAAACAAAAATTAATTAAATGATGAAAATATACCTTTATGGTAGGGTTCAGTGTTAAGCACTTAGTATAGTGATTTCACATTCGTTCACAGACAGTTTTTAGACAGGGTTCCTCAATTAAAAGTAGTTCGATATCTCTAATCTTTCTCTTAACAACCACCTGACAGAACAAGAGAAAATGCAATTATTTTACGAACAAGATTGTGTTATATGCCATCCGTCTCAAAGATCACTGGCACGGGTGCATTAGATGTTACGGAAGAGAGAAGAATATGCAAAAAGTTATGGTCACCACGTTCCCCGGACTTGTCATCATGTGCTTTTTATCTCTGTGAAACTTTAACCCCCCCCCCAATCCAGACTATCTAAATAAGAACATCATCAACACTATAAGGGAAATCACCCAATAACATCTACAGGCAGTATCTGCAAATGTTGCTATACTTGACCAGAAATGTATAGAAGTCAACGGGGGGGGGGTTCTTCCCGCCTCTTTTATAACACTACAGGTAATTGAAACAAGAAAAGAATGTTTCACCTTTTCCGACATTTTCTGAGTTACTTTTAAGTGGGTGCAGTATAATTATTAATGCATATTCTATTAAACTTTCCAAGGAAGAGTTGTACTACCCAAATTTGATATAATTCTGTGGAAGTGTTTGAAATCCTATGTGGGGAAAATAAAAGAACACATTAAAAATTGTTTAAATATAATATAATCTACATCTTTCTTATAAAGTTTGATAAATATTGGTTCCCGTTTGGGAGGCACATTTAATCATTTTCGCATAGTACATAAAGAATTTATTACGGAATTATGTATGGATGACATATATATCGATATCATTACATCAGCAATGTATTTTATTATGTGAGATCCGAACAATATAAATGTCGAGAGGATTAGAATGAATGTGAGTTTATGACCAGTAGCGGGAGATAATAATATTTTGTGAGGCCCAAATTGTACGATAATCTGTAAAAATGAGCACCTAATGTAACATTATGGCGAGAATATAGAAATATCTATTTGACAAAACCTTTATTTTATAAAGTTGATCGATAAAATATTAGAGCTATGAGGAATATTTTTGATACAAAGCTGAACTAAATAGAAAAGCACACACCAAGCAATATGGAGCCCCACTTATAATATATGATACAATTAAAACAAATGTTTAAAAATAACATATACTCTATCTCCGCCACCATAAATGTATTTATAGGTATATACATTTACAATCTTGGACAGCAAACGTTGTCCGGAAATGAATAAGGTTATATAAATGTATCACTCTCCCATATTTTATCGTCATCACTATAATCGGAAAAATCGTCCATTTTTCAAGCCCCTGCCAGTTACTTAGCCTACAATACAATATTTGTCTACATTGCACTGTAGAGAACTACTGTAACTAAGAGTTGTTTCTTTGGTATATTAAAACAACATTGTCGAAATTGGCCTTATTTGAGGCCAGGCTGACCTTTATAGAACGTGTTCGCCTTTTATCACAGTGCAACGTACATACTAATAAAGTAATAACCAACCAGAACATCATATAGATATTGTGAGCCCCTGTACTGACATCAACCAAGTGATTTATATATAATTATAATAAACTAATTATTAAAGATCACTCTTGAAATGCATATAAAAAGGGTGATACAAAGTAAGGCTTGCTATTTTTATTTTGCCCAAATGAATCAAAGAAGATTACAAATTAAATTGTTAAAATGACTGAGAATATAGATCTGAAAGATAGGGCTCTCGGATGAAAATATTGATGATACGATACTTTAAAAAGCCCTGTCATAAACGTCCGACACGACCATGGATTTCTTATTGAATTGCTGGCAAAACTTCATTGCTAATGGTGGTTACTACGTACATAGAAGATTCTGGAAAAGAAAATGTTGCAAATAGCACTTAAAATTTGTGTTTTGTTATAAAATATGTTGCAATTTTTAAATGATCCTCGTGCATGAGACTTATTGCATACAAGAGTTACGAAACGCGTCTTAACTCCTTATTTCATGATCCTTAATGGTATATAGCACTGATTACTATTATTAAGTAACTCAACTGCTAGTATTAGTTTCAAGCTTATTAATACGTCTAGGATTGAATTAATTGATTGCACAAACTACTCAAATTTTCATTGGTGTATTACTTTTGTAGCGGGTGGAAATGGTCCACCCAAAAGTAATTCCTCCTATTTTTCGTCCGCCCAAAGTTGATCCTAGGGAAGATGAAATTAGTGGGAAGACACATTAATTATCATTGATTCTGTAACAGAAATTGAAATCAATGCCCACAATCCACTCAAACAGGGGCACATCACAAAAAATAGAGAAAATCAACACGTTGTAATCAACATCGTTGCTGAATTATGTAAGTAAATATATTTGCCTGAAATGTACATAACGAAAATTATCCGCGAATCAAGAACAAATTTAAAACATATAAATAAACGTTAAATTGTAGGCAACCTAGATATTTTGTGTGTATAATAATAATTTGTTTTGAAATACTTTGTACGACTTCTCAGAACTTCTATTTTTTCACAGTTTGTCGTAATTTCTCAGACTAAAGGTTCGCAACGACATGAGTGTCACACATTCGTCTTCCGATTATTATTTACTTAAAAAACAAATGACCGCAAATCAATAAAATCAATTTAAAGAACATGTAATGTTTTGTAATTGTCTGTATTTTTTAGATGAGGTATTTTCATTCGTTGAAATTGTCTGACTGACTTCCTCATCTTGTTCATACAGTTCACAATGGAGAAATAAAAAGATAACCAACTGGTATTCCTTGATATACTCATATCACGCACAGACCATGGGTTTAAGACATCCGTATATCGCAAGCCTACCTTCACCGGAAAATACCTGAACTTCAACCCTTATCACCCATACAGTATCAAACATGGAATCGCACGCTGAATATGTGTCCCCTACAACATCAGTATTCAAGAGCGAGTCAACACTCAGACGACACCTGGTATGAGTGACGCCCCGCATGGAGGAGAACATGAACCAAGAACTGTATACGCCATCCCATGCAGTTGCAGAAAGGTTTACATGCCGCCCCCTCAAAGTAAGGGTGGAAGAACACCGAAAATCGGTAACTAAAAGGGAGACGGAAAATCGGGTATAGCCAACCAATTATGGACACATGATTGAAATATTTGAAATGTTCAAGTAGGGAGAACGCGTTGTCGCGCGTGAATAAAGTATGGCTATTATCTTTACGTGGACTTTTAAAATGTTAACGTTGAACAACAGCTCGCATATTTCGATTTTTCACAAATATTATTAAACAGAGAAACGTCAAAGAAATAAATAAAAAATTGTATTAATCCTGACGAAAGCGTTATTCTTACCAAAAATTAAATTTAGACAAAATTATTTGGTGATCAAAACAAAAAATATTTTCATCGGATTCATAAAAACAAGTGTTTAGATTAAAGTAAAAAAAAAGTGTTTAGTTTAAGGTTTAAACAACTGCCATGAAGAAATAAAGCTTTTTAATTTAATATATGCACATTAAAAATAATACCCCCGAACAACACTGCAGATATCACGATTTTTGAGAAACAATTTAGCATCGAGGAAAATAATAATTCTATCCTGTAAAAGGTGGTATGGTTGCTGGAACATTTTGATATCTAACAAAAAATAAATATTTCTTAACGTAGTAAACAATATATGTTTTGTATTGGCTTCCCAAAATTACGTTTATATATATATATATATATATATATATATATATATATATATATATATATATATAGATAGATAGATAGATAGATAGATAGATAGATAAATATATAAAGTAGCAATGATTGTGTATGTCTGTGTGTACAATTCTTCTAGAGCACACACCACTAAAAAACCTACATATGGTCCTCCACCTTAGAAATTGTATACACAATATTCCAATGTATAGGAATAGGGACCACTACTTTTCATGGTCAAAACCAAGGGTTAATGTCATGTTTTGTTCGACTCTTTATAAGCTCCTCAACCAGTTAGGGTTCGTGGCCATCCCCTTGGGCGCTACTATAGTGGCAGCAAACACCTTTGTGAATTTGAATCAAACCAAGCTTCTCCAAACCATTCCCCTAACTAATCTAGTAATCTTGCATGATAGCAGTCCTTTAAATGGGCCCAAAATATTTCACTGTTCCTCTTTACACACTCTCCAAAACACACGGCTAGTAACAATTTAACGAATTATTAAGGGTTCTTTTTTCTATCAGGCAAAGGCCCCATCTATAAAGAGTCCCTACAAAATCTAAGCAGTTACAATTGTTTTGCAATAACTTGATCAGAAATATGCGGTGTTATATGCGAATGATGCTCCTCTCAGAATTCTAGGGCAGGTTAGACACAAGATTAGGAGCCTGTCGCCACCTGGGTATGGAGCGGAAAAGTTTATTAAAATCTACTTATTTGATAGCTTAGAAGAGAAACTACATAGTCGTCGTAGACTCATGTCCTTCTCCGAAAGCTGAATAGATTTGTACGAGAACAATAGTTAAATTTGCCAAATAAAGACAAACGAGAGGAGGGTAGAATAAAAAATGGTAAAACAAAAATTGTTATGAGGAAACATCGAAACTCATCAGGAGAGCACCGTCGGCAATTTAATTCTCTAACAAAAGCAACGTTTTTACTTAGAATATTGAACGAGAATGAAAGCACAACAAACCGAGATATTTTCTTTCTTTTCAAAAATAAAAAAAAAAATATCTGAACAACATCCTCTCTGCGATACATTTATTGTGCGTGCCCATGTATCCTATGATCCACCATCTGCCGACAATTACATGGGCGCATCCAATGAGCGAAAAGTACCCAACAGCTGCATTATTACTACCAATGGATGACACTACCTTGAAAACCATTTTCTCCGGTAGGGAAGAGTGTGTCAATTAATGACTGCACGATTGGAACAGCACGTTTACACATCTTGAGACGGACGCAGCTTACAATTATGGCAACTTGTTGAATGTCCTTCTCACATGAAATGGAAATCAAAAATAGATAAGTAAATCAGTGGTACTTCCGGAAACTTAAACATGAGGGTTATGAAACATGTATGAAATCCAAAGTTATATCATGTTAAGTAGATGTGCAGAGTCGACCTCGTCATCAATTTTACGACAACTCCGAAGTGGAGCTAAATTACATAACATTTATTCAAGAACAAAAAACTCAGGGTTGTGTAGATATTGTTGTCAGGAGGCTTTGGACAGAAGCTAAAACGTCTACTGAAATTTATTTAAAAAGGAATGGTTTGCCAGGTTTCATGCACAGCATTATTTACAAAATGATAAACTACCGTATGCACATATTCTCACATGATTGACGCTAAACGCCTTACTCAATAAGAACAAATTAATCACCGCAGGTATACAGAGATCCCTGAAAAAGGCGGAAACATGATCTTCATGCAAAATATTTGCATGAAGATTCACATATTGTGCACGGACCTTGTAGACCATGTATTATCGAAAACAAATGGTCAAAAAATGTTTCTATAGAACTACTGCAGTCCTCTTTGCAAGGCAAGAACTCTTATTTCAAGTACAAACGAAGAAAAATGTCAGACTGGTTAAATAAGTATAAAGATCAATGGTCGTTATGTTCCTCAATAAATAACAAACCAGTAGATTTTTCCAAAAAATAAAAAAACCCGAGTCCTCCTATACATTAATGCCGAAACGTCTTATGCGACGACTGAAGATCTTTGCTAGAATATATGTATATATTATATGGAAAAATGCGCGCATGAAAAGTAATATTCTTAAGATTTTATTAAACCTGGAAAAGTAAAGGACAAGAAATTCAACCTGGAAAAGTAAAGAACAAGATATTCTAGTAAAGTAAAAAATAAGAATTTTTTAGACTTTTTTTATTGCAGCTAAAAATAATATTTCAATATTGATAAATATTTTATTTATTATTTGCATATGTTGTTATTTATTGTTGAGTAAGAAAGGGTGTCAGTCGCTGGATTGAACTTATTTCCTCCCTATTATTTGCATATATTTATGTAGTGAAAATTGTTTGAATAAAATTAATTCATTTGTTAATTAGTTAGTAGATGGAATTAATAATTTTATAATTTACATAAAAATTAATAATTTTATTATATCATACTTAGGATCATTGAATTCATTTTTTAGCTGCAATATTTTAAGTCTAAAAAATTCTTATTTTTTACTTTACTAGAATATCTTGTTCTTTACTTTTCCAGGTTGAATTTCTTGTCCTTTACTTTTCCAGGTTTAATAAAATCTTAAGAATATTACTTTTCATGTGCGCATTTTTCCATATAATCCTTGATTTTTCAAGGCATTGCTATTGTATTAATATATACATTTATAATGTTTATTAATGATTGTCAAAATAAATTAGCTCTCAAACACACATTTATGCAATATTTATCATTCAATCACAGTAGTTCCGAGTCAGGGTCTCTGCCGAGATTGCGATTTATGAATCCGTGATCTGTATAGAGCGTAAACTAACAAAAAGAAGATGGCACTCGGTGTCTTTTAAGATATTGTTGGAGCTTTTGACAACATACCCTTCAGTAGTATGTTCAAGTTGCTACGAGAACTCAATGTGCCACCAGTACTCATCCGATCGATGTAATATACGGTGAGGCACAGAACAGTTCAAGTAGAACTACTGAGGGCAACTGTTAAAAGGGAAGTAGTTAAATGAACCCCCAAAGTGGGAGTTTATCACCTTTACTATGGAACTGTATGCTGAATCCTCTTTTAAAGTTCAGTTTTTTAAATATAAAAAAAAAAAAACGATACACGGGATTGAACCTAAAATCTTTCCACCAACCCCCGGTACTCTAACCGTTACGCGAACATGTCATATTGGCAAAATCGCAGTAAAAAATATTTATATACAAAAAAAAGTTATGCAAAATAAAAAAAAGCGTTAGTCACTTATGTACTTACTCTCCTGCTTGTGAACCCACATATTTTGTTGTAACATTTTTTCTACTGAACCAATTTTCGAAATTTGTTTTTAAAAATATAGCTAATGAGGTGTTCTATCCAACTATATAACCTGTTTGAAATTTGGTTGCGAACGAAATTAGTGGTGGGGGGTTGAATGTGTCTCGATTCATTCAATTTCGGACTTAAGCATATATTCAACCACTACCGTGGTTGAATGATATAAGCAAGATTATCTTTGAGACCCAATAGTTTCTGTAAATAGAAAGTAAATATAAATAGTTGTATCGTAATTCCCACTAAATTAAAAAGGATCAATACAATACAAACAGGAAAAATTATAGAAAACCAATAATAAATATAGAAAAAATATTCTAAAAATATATTTTACACGAATATATTGCCAAGCAGAATACTAAAAAAAGGTATATTGAAATGACTTAAGTCCTTGATTCTATGGAGTTTCAAAGAAAACATTTGTAATCATTACAATTTTTTGGTTGCTACGTACATTCTGGATTTTAATTTGATATTGCGTGTTAACAGATTTGTTCCGTATTTTTCCTATGGAAACTATATTGAAGTATGCCATCATCGTTTTTTTATTGAAAGTACTGGGACTCTCCATATATTTCCATATGGTGTTTAATTCTGACTTTTAATATATGCTCTGTTTCTCAAATTCCCTCATTGTACAAAAAGGTTGTAATTTTATTTCTGACTAGTTTTCATATATAATATTGTTTCAATAAATTAAAGTAAAGTTTTGCTGATATTTCTCCTCAAATCAGAAAAACACATTTCTTGGAAACTCCGCAGATTAGGGAAATTTCAATATTCAATCTATTTCTACGTTATTTTATTGTTCGACAGTATAATAAATGCACTGTCGAACAATAAGATAATGTTAAATATTTTTACAGTCTTTAAATTTTTCTGCTCTCCCCCTGTCTCTCGTTGTCAACATCTGTTCCTCTGCCTGTTTCTCTGTCTTTCTTTCTCTCTTTATATATATATATATATATATATATATATATATATATATAGAGAGAGAGAGAGAGAGAGAGAGATAGAGAAAGAAAGAGAGAGGGATAGAGAGATTGTGGCGGTGGGAATCTTTTTAAATTTGAAAACGAAACCAGCACATGAACAACAAATAAATAATTAAGTATACACAAACATTTAACCGCAAATCTAAGAACATTAATCATTTATCAGATTTATGTTCACCAAAAAAGGTACATTGAAATTACCGTTCAAGTAAACCTCTGCCTAATAAACGCGCGATTATTTGTTGCGATAAATGAGTGAGTGAATAACTAGAAAACTCAGAAACACACAAACATATATAAGCATAGTGAGATCAGTTCAATGCAAGAAGCTTTCGAATCTTTATGTTGGAAATTTTGTGGAGCTTAAGTATATATCTTCTACACGCACACCCACACATGTATATATATATATATATATATATATATATATATATATATATATATATATATATATGTATGTGTGTATATATATGTATATATATCTATATATATGTATGTATATATATATGTTTGTGTATATATATGTATATACATATATATATATATGTATATATATATATATATATATATATATATATATATATATATACTTGTTTATTGTTATATAAACATGCTCACATCCCGCTGCTACAAACAGCCACTTGTTTCAATCAAACAACAGATATCATCAGGCAGCGACTTGACTATTCAAAAGTTCAATGAATAATCATAAGGTTATTCATTGAACTTTTGAATAGTCAAGTCGCTGCCTGATGATATCTGTTGTTTGATTGAAACAAGTGGCTGTTTGTAGCAGCGGGATGTGAGCATGTTTATATAACAATAAACAAGTATTATCAGCTCTTTTTATTGAGCACTATCTAACAACCTCGTTGAATTCATTAGTCCATTACTTTTGAATATAAAAAAAAACCCGAGTATATATATATATATATATATATATAAATGTAAATGTTGGTTGTTCGTAATTAATTGTCCAAAATACAACTGGACGGATGGCTTCCACGTTTTGGTATAATATGTTTACTATATCCATGTGTGTTTTTATATATTTCTTTTTAATTATAACATTATACTTAATTTTTCTATGATAAATAGGTGGCTTTCTTTGTACCGAGAGGCTATTTTTTTCATTTAGAGACAATTATTTATTACCGCTTCCTGTCACGTGACCAGTGTTACAATTTAGTGGTTTTCTTGCTATATCTGGAGACTTCGTTTACAATCTAGCGGGAAATTCTAGAAAATATGGAGGTATTTGGCACCCACACACCCGCATAAGATTATTAAAAAATAAAGAAAAGCGCTTGAAAATATTCAATGTAAGTAAAAAAAAAAAGTAGCATTTATTGCCTTTGGTAACAATTATTTATTGATTATTTGTTTTGTTTTTCACCTTTTTTTCGACTAACCATTCTTAAATCTCACTATAAAATCGATTTTTCCAAGTACATTTTAGGTGGGGGGCGATTCCAAACTCCGAAGTTTAGGTTTGTATTACTGTACACATAGATTCGAAAAAGTTGTCAAAAACAAATATATAACAAATAAATGTTATCAAAGGCAAGATAAGTTACTTTTCTGCCAAACTGGATATATTTTTCGTGTTTTTCTTCAATGTAATGGGTTTGTTTTACTGTACACATAGATTCGAAAAAGTTGTCAAAAAACAAATATATAACAAATAAATGTTATCAAAGGCAAGATAAGTTAGTTTTCTACCCAACTGGATATATTTTTCGTGTTTTTATTCAATGTAACATGTTTATTCAGGTCGAACACCTTACAGTGTTTACCGATGTATTGGAACATTTAAGATGGAGTCTGATTCTCTCTTAAACACGGTAAGTTTGGGAAGAGATGTTATGAATAAAAAAAAACGGATAAAATACTGTTAAAAACTCGCTCAATACATGTTACTGTAACATGAGTTGACATATATTCGGCGGGTTTTTAATAGTATTTTGCATAGGTTTTTATTCATAACACCTTTTCCCAAACTTAAGGTGTTAAAGAGGGTGTGAGACGCCATCTTGAATTTTCTAATACATCGGTAAACACTATGTTTTTCTAGCTGAATAAATATGTTACATTAAAGAAAAACACGAAAAATATATCCAGTTTGGCAGAAAAGTAACTTATCTTGCCTTTGATTACATTTATTTGTTATATATTTGTTTTTTGACAACTTTTTCGAATCTATGTGTACTGTAATACAAACCCGAAAATTCTATATCCTGGAAAAAAAAATCCCCTCCCCCCAACGTAGTTTGCTTGGTGAAGCCGTCGTTTATGCTACAGCGTGCATGCGCGTAGCATAAACGGAAGCTGCAAAATGTTGGAAAGAAGTTCGTGGGTTCAGGGGTAAATACCATGCAAACGGTAAATTTGCCCCAAGTTTGACTATCAGATTCGTTGTCAGCGACCTCAATTACCTTTAAAAAAACAAATTCGAGTGGTCGGTGTTCTGTAGTAGCGTATCTGGATATTTACCTTTTTTTTCTTGCTTAAAAAAATAGCATTAATAAAGTAAGTTAGGTAAACTGACTTTTTCGTTTAAAAATGGAATTATTTCCCTTTCGTTATTAACTTTTTTTTTTAAATTAAAATATTTTGTGTTTTATATACATAAAGTACAATTGTTGAATGTTACTGTTTTGATTATATTCGTTTGGGGGCACAATTAAAAAATTAAGAAAGATTAAAACGAAGCGAAATTTAAGTTTCCGTTCCATTTTTACAACAACCATAAAACAG
Organism: Euprymna scolopes; assembly: GCF_053919585.1. Classification (NCBI taxonomy): domain Eukaryota; kingdom Metazoa; phylum Mollusca; class Cephalopoda; order Sepiida; family Sepiolidae; genus Euprymna; species Euprymna scolopes. Next base: position 7,071,495 of record NC_136489.1, read on the forward strand.
TGCATACTCAGCAAGTTTTATCGTAATTTATAAGCATATTGAAACACTAAATCAAAATTGATTTATTTTTTGCATAATTAATGATGGAAGTATTTTTGTGTTTATTTTCTTAACATCTGTTAAAAAAATAAATAATTTGTACATTCTCTTGAAAAAAACAATCAAACTTTTCTCTACTTTCACATGTGTTCCATTTTAACAAACTGAGCCACAGCAATGCGTGGCCGGGTACAGCTAGTATATATATAGTTATATTTCTTACAGTTATATCTCATAGAATAAACTAATCTCTCGCGATTGCTGTTGATATATCAAAAGCCTTTGATAGAGTATGCCACAGAGATTTACTTCACAAGATCTCCAGCAAGGGTGTAGCTGGAAATGCCTTCTCAATTATTAAAGCATTTCTTTATGATAGGTTCATAAGAGTAGTGGTTGATGGGAAGAAATCAGAAGCTCTTAGTATTAACGCGTGAGTCCTTCAGGGGTCCATCCTTGGCCCTAGTCTCTTCCTGATCTATATTAATGATCTTTCAAATCACATGCTTTCATCATTCGTAGACATTTATGCTGATGACAATACTATGGTAGCACATCTAAGACCATAAACGGCCCAGTTCTCTCTGATTCTCTTTCCTCTGATCTTGAACAATTTGTACAATGGGGAAAGAGGTAGCTTGTTACTTTTAATGCAGCTAAAACCAAACTTTTATCGTTACATCATCAACGCTCTGATCCACATCTGGCATCAATTGAAATGAATGGATCTAGTCTTGAGGAGGTCTCATGTTTTGACAGGCGGCTGAACTTGACAAATTACTCCTGGTTTTAAATGGAACACATACATTAAATCCGTTGCATAGACCGCTGTAAAAATGGCGGGATACTTCTATCGATCTAGTAGATATCTCACTGCTGATGCAATTCTCTATCTATATAAGAGCCAGGTACGCCCAAGGATAGAGTACTGTTGCCACTTCTGGGCAGGAGCTGCTAGAAAGGACTTATCTTACCTTGATAGAGTTCAAAATAGACTTCGTAGCCTTGTGGCGGATGGCCTTTTCTCTTCTTTGCAACCTCTTTCTCACAGAAGAAATGTTGCGAGCTTGTCTCTGCTTTATCATTATTTTAATGGCAGGTGCTCGGCTGAGCTTTATTCTATGGTCTCCCTTCGCCAAACTTTTACAAGACACACCCGTCTAGCAGAAAACACTATCCCTAGTTTCCCCCACTCTCTATCTGTATCTAAACCTAAGCGTAGAATTCTTGAGCAAAGCGTCTTTCTCAGAACTGCACGCCTATTGAACTGTCTTCCGTTTGTCTGCTTTCCAGCTGACTCCAAAATGGTTGTCTTCAAGTCTAACGTAAACAAGTTTTATGAGCCGTTTCATAAAAGTTAACAAATTTACCGAACCTCCATGACAAATGGTTACTATATTTCCAATTTCTACTGTACACTCTTTAACCCTTATCCTCGAGTGGCCTATTGGCCTTGATAATTGGTGATGCCTATATATACTGCTTTGAGAAAATAGCCGACAATACCCGAGAGCATTATTTCATAAGGAGACTCATAAGGAGTTAATACTTGATCATAGAAAAAATAAATTAATAAATAAAATATATCGCAAATACAAAGTGAATGGTGCGTTCGTGTTAAGTCTTTTTTACCGAGGGAGAAAAAAGGGTAGGAAGGGTGATAATAAATTATATAAAATATATGTAAAGGCTGGGGAAGATAGGAGAGTTTAAATGCACCCCCAAATGAGTCTAATGACCTGAGAAATTATTTCTGTAAACAGAGAGAAGGTCTGCGTAAGACAATTCATACCGACTCTAAAATTCGCCAGAAATTTTAAGAGTCAGCCTGCTGTAAAAGTCTAAACTCTCCATTTTATACACATTAGCATACGCTGGATTATCATGGAGGTATTGGCCAATGGAAGATGTAAATGTGGAAGGAAGGAAGTAAGAGCGACAAGGCTTGCCCAATCTTTTTTTTTTCTGAAACATGTTGGTTGATTCGAGTCTTCAAATTTAAGGAGATTCAACCCATATAGTAAGCAGCGCACTGACAATTACATGCAAAAATTATATTACTTTTTGTGGTGTAAGGTAAACCATCCTTAATAACTAGAGGAAATGCAGACTTTACACCAAATACCAAACGTAGAGCAAAGAACGTGAAACGCTTTAACACATATTTAATGATTCGTCTACCCAAACCCTGACTGCTCTCCCCAATCCAAGGGACCTTTAAGTAGACAGGATACCTGGAGGACCCAAGACCACAGGAGAATTGTAATTTGAACTTGTTTTCAATAATATAATTAATTTAATTATCCGAATAACCGTTTTGAATAAAAGTATCCTTGGCATTCGTTAATTACCGTTCTAGTTTACAAGGAAACTAAATTCTAAAGTCTCTATACACTAACGTTCGAATAAGTCAACTCTTCCAGGAAGTAGGCACAAATGAAGGGCAGTTCATATACAGACCGGCAAATGTCGGCTTACGGTAAACTGCTGTAAGAAAAAATATTCTTACTGCGTTAAACTAAACCGTCCAAAAAGGGCAAGCAACCGTCATTTTCGTCCTCAATAGTAAATAATAACACGCCGTGGAGAGAGTTAAGTTTGTTGAAAAATGGTTCCGCATTATTTTTAGAGGCAAAAGCTGCAACGGTGTCGTCGACGTGTCTGAAATATATTGATAGCTTGGATAAAACATTAAAATATACCGACTCTTGAAATCCCACAAAAATTTCAGCTAGTCCAGGACCAAGAGGACATCCCATCTGAGCCCCGTCAATCTGACTATACATAACGTTGTCGAAGCTAAATGCTACTGCTTTAATAAAGATCGACATGAGTTCAGCAAATATATCCTTGGGAAGTTGGAGGGGTAAATTGCTATTATAAGGAAAATATGCACAAATATTAGTAGTTTCATGTAGTGTGACGTTTATAAACGCATTAGACACGTCGAATGAGCATATACATTTAATTTCAATACCAGGTTGCAGCTCACGTAAATTTTCAATAAACCCAAACGGGTCGGGAATGCGATTTTTAGTGTACAGGGTCTGAACCAGTTCTATTATTTTCAAAAGACATTGGACTAGACAGCGTTGTGCAGCCCACGTCATAAACATAAACATCTTTTTCTCTCTTATTTTCCCCTCTCTGATCTACTCCAATGAAGTCTACCGACACCTCCACAAACCAAAAAACCTCAATCATGACAAATCTCCACAAAAGAAACACGAATAAACCTAGAACACCATCTATACCACTATCATACGGTCCACTGAGGTGTGACCGACAGACGTGTTATAGTAAATGTCTTAAAGCGGTCTCATGAAGATATGAAGATGGGCCAGTCATTAGGGTCTGTGTAGTAAGAAGAAAATCATACCTGAGATGTTGGATCTGGGTGTGGCTCCTTTCTTTTCTCAAGATGATCTCTTCACCCTGCATTCTGGTGGGAATCTTCATTTCTTTGTCCTCATGGCCGCCTTTCGACAAGACACTTATGAAGGCATTCATGGCAGACACAAGAAAAAACGACACGCGACACAATTGTAATATACATAAGGTACAACTAACTATTTTATTTTACAAAATATATATTACAATACATATTACAATTATTTTTACAATTAAAACTGGATAATAGGCTTTTCGAAGCTAACTAACCTACCCTAACTAGTGTTGAGGGAGGGGGTTCCCCCCTCCCATGTACGGAGAGACAGACTATGCGTCCTCACATCATGGTGGTCGTGCAGGAAAGAGACAGAAATATAGCAAGGGAGTTATGGGAAGGGATTTCTTTGTATCTCTACGCTCATGGACAATTTACCACCCGTCCATGCTGTAGAGTGTGTTAGAAACAGTGGCACAAGGAAATAGTGCCACATCCCTCCCTATGCAATCCGAAATTTATGAGTATTCATAAATTTCAGAAGTCCCTAATTTTCCGTGAATGGTGCGTCAACCGGCCGTCAGCAATCAATGTCCCCATGCTCTACGTTCCATCAGGAACTCAGTGAAGCAAGTTATTTTTTCTACCAGGCTCCTGGTAGACTGGTATACTGCTTCAAATACCAGAGAGGGTAATCATCCTCACCCTCCATCGAGGCAATGCCCTCATGATTTCAGTTACTGGATTTACACTTTCTTAAGCAACCAGTATAATATTTTTTAACAAATCCGGATTTTACGTGAGTTCATCACGCCGACCTATACGTATTTTACTAAGCCGGATTCTACGTGAGTTTATCACGCCGACCTATACGTATTTCACTAAGCCGGATTCTACGTGAGTTTATCACGCCGACCTATACGATTTTAATTTAGTCTGCATAACATTATTTCCGTAACTGGATTTACGCTCCCTTCAGCAACCAGTATAATGTATTTTAACCAAGTCGGAGTTACGTGACCTCATCACGCCGACCTATATGTATTCCAAGTTATTACTTCAGTTACTGGACTTACGCTCTCTTCAGCAACTAGCATAATGTATTTTAAATAAGTCGGGGTTACGTGACCTCACCACGCCGACCTATATGGATTTAGTAAAACCTCGGTCTTCAGAGGTTCAAATCCAATTAAATTGTGTTAGAGCTAGGAGTCTGCCGCCGAACGACCAATAAAAACTATCCAACACAGAATATTTATTAATTATATAAAGAATTAATTAAGAAGGGCACTCAGCCTTCATGAGTTAGAATACTCAATTAGGGGAAAAAATTTCCAAAAATAAACAATTCAGAAACCTCGTATACATTAAATCAATGAAATAGGGTGTTAACATATTTTTTTCTTAAAAAAGAAAACATTTAAAAAAAAAATCATTTCAGAGCACCTCAGTCACAATTAGAATTTGTTTACACAATGCAAACGCATTTCAGTTATTACACTCATGATTAACTTTTTCCCAAATTTCAGGGTACATTTAAAAAGTATGTGTATTTTTTCAAAACTTGATTTACAAAAGATCATTAAAATTTCATTCCAAAATTTAAAAATTATTTCAAGTATTTTGGTTCATCGTAAAAATCAATTTATTTATGATCTATCCTGGGACCTCTGCTGTTCCTGATATTCATAAATGACCTCCCCGACAAGATTACCTCTGAGATGGGGATATATGCTGATGACACCACACTCTATAGCAGGCACGACAGGAAAACAAACGAACATATATCTAAAGTAATGGCAGAAACACTAGAGGATGACCTCCAATCAGTAGTGGAATGGGGACAAAAATGGATGGTCACGTTCAATGCCACTAAGACAAAACTGGTTTCATTCAATAATTACAAGAAACCTTCTCTACCACCTATAGCAATGACCAACGACTCTTTATCTGAGAGTACGTCTCTCAAGCTCCTTGGCCTAACGTTCACTGGAAACATGAGTTGGAACAGTTACATCGAGGGCATTGCCAGGGCCGCTGCAAGGAAGGTGGGCTCTCTCTACCGTGCTAGAAAACTTTTAACACCCGAAAGTATCCTGTTCCTCTATAAGGCCACTATTCGCCCATGTATGGAGTATTGCTGTCATATGTGGGCCGGTGCATCGGCTACTAGTCTCTCGCTCATTGGCAGGGTTCAAAAGAGAGTCGCAAATCTGATAGGCCCTAAACTGGCATCAAAACTCCAGCCTCTGTCCCATCGTCGAAACGTTGCATCCCTCTGCCAGTTCTACAAGTATTATAATGGTGAATGCTCTGAAGAACTGCAAGCACTTGTGCCCCCACGACGTGAACACCCTCGACAGACCCGACAAGCTGCAAAATCCCACCCCCACACTGTAGAGATCCCTAGATGTAAAAGATCCTTCTACTCCAGTAGTTTCTTCCCCAGAACTGCTAGACTTTGGAATTCCATTCCGGGTCACTGCTCCCCAACTGTACTGACATGCATAAGTTCAAGTGCAACGTGCCCCAACATCTCGCTGCCCTAATCCCTACATAGTACCCCAGTAGATGTTTCCCCTGATAGTAGTCCCCTACACCAAAGTGGTAATGTGCTTTGTTTGGGGTGAAAATGTAATAAAAAAAAAGTTAACTTCTTTGCAAAGTAATTCATTTATTACTTTAAAAACAATCTTCTCAAAAGGTCATAAACTTCGAATAGACCCATTTTTCGTTTCAAAAATTATTCCAAACATTTGGTTCATTATTAAAATTAATCTTCCGAAAAGATCATAAAAAATTCATTTTGAATCAATTCACCCTTCACAATGAGATTCAGAAACATCCCAAAATTTTCATTTCGTAATTATTATTTTTACAATTCAGTGTACATTTAAAGTTATTTAATTGATTCTTAAAAATCATTTCTTCTTATAGGTCATTATCAAGGTCATTTCGAATTCAGAAACATTTCACGTTAATTAACTTTATTTTCCAAAGTAATTATTTTATCATTTAAAAGCAATTCTTTTCCCAAACTCACTCACAAGGATTATTTCGAATTAATAAACTCCCGCCACACCTGTATATCGATACTCTATGGCTGACTGTGATAGCTTCCCTACATTCACATCTGACCTACGTCTGCATTCCATGTTAACAAAGGATGTGTCTTCTATAGTATCAGACCTGACCAAATGGTTAATCTTAGGCATAGACCGATTCATACCATCCAAAAATTCCAACAAAACCTAACAGCCAGCCATGGTTCTCCCCTGAATGTCCTGCTGCCATTGCGCACAGAAATCATTTTTCCATAGCTACTAACGTAATAGATATACTGAGACTAAAGTTGCTTTCAGGACTGCCAGAAACCACTGTGAAAAATGCAAGAGAGCTATATGCTCAGTCTGTTAAATCCAAAGCAGCTGAGCAGCGGCTTGGTTCCCACCAGTTCTGCCCGATAGCAAACAAGATCTTGAATAGAAGTGTGCGTTCTATCCCAACTACCATCAATGGACCTGAGGTCATCCTCAGCAGCAGACAAGGCCAGCCTATTTGCCAAGAACTTTGCAGCTAATTCTACTCTATGCGACAATGACCATTAACTCCCTGTATTCCCTCCTATAACAGACAACACGCTATGCAGCATACCCATATCTGTGCGTGAGGTCGCCAAGCTAATCAGGAACCTTGATTCCAGTAAAGCAACTGCCCTTGATGGCATTCCAATTATAGTGCTGAAAAAGCTCACACAAGAACTTGCCCCCATACATACAAAATTGTTTAAGCGTTGCCTTAATAGGAAGTGCATTCCAACACCCTGGAAAATATCATCAATATGCCCTGTATTCAAGAATGCAGGTTATAAGTCATGCCCCTCTCAGTACAGATCAATAAGTATCCTCTGTTTCATGAGTAAGTTGTAGGAATCCATATTAAATAAAGAAGTAGTCAACCACGTCAATATAAACAACCTTCAGAGTGACATGCAATATGGTTTCCGCTCTGCAATATCTACAGCAGATGTGCTAACGGTCATATCACAAAGGATTACTGAATCTTTTGACAAAGGTGTCATTTTCAGGGCAATTGCTCTTGACATATCGAGGGCCTTCGATAAGGTATAGTGTAAGGGCCTACTTCACAAGATTTTCAGCTACCGTATTACTAGAAATGTTTTCTCAATCATTAAGTTTTCTCTCCGATAGGTTCATAAGAGTAGCGGTTGATGCGCAGAAATCAGAGGCCCACAGTATTAATGCTGAAGTCGCTCAGGGGTCCTCCTGGGCCTAACCCTCTTCCTGATCTACATCAATGACCTCCCAAAACACATACATAACTCATTCCTTGACATCTATGCTGATGACACGACCATCTATAGCAACACATCAAAGGCCGTAAATGGCAAAGTACTATCTAATTCTCTCTCCTCTGATCTTGAGCACGTGGTACAATGGGGGAAGAAGTGGCTGGCCATTTTAATGCATTCAAAACAAAGCTTCTATCTTTACATCATCAACGCTCTGATCTCCATCTGGCATCAATCGAAATAGATAGCTCCGATATTGGAGAGGCTCCATGTTTTGACAAGCTTCTGGTTTAACCTTTACTCCTGATCTGAAATGGAACACGTACTTCAAATGTGTTGCCAGGGACGCTAGGAAAATGGTGGGAGCCTTCTACCGCTCCAGAAGATATCTCACTACTGATGCAATTCTCTATCTGTATAAAGGCCAATAACGTTCAAGGATGGAGTACTGCTTCCACATCTGGGCAGGAGCTGCTAAAAATAGGCTGTCCTGCCTTGGCAGAGTACAAGTTAGACTTTGTAGTTTAGTGGGAAATGCCCTTTTCTCTTCCCTATAACCTCTCTCCTACTGAATAGACGTTGCGAGCCTTTCTTTGTTTTATCGTTATTCCCATGGCAGGTGCTCGTCTGAGCTCCTATCCCTCGTCCCGCCTCACCAATGGTTCACGAGAAACACCCGTCTGGCTGAAACTACTGTCAATAATTTTCCACACTTTTTATCTGCGCCTAAGTGCAAACGTAGATTCCATGAGCAAAGCTTTTTTCTTAGAACTGCACACCAGTGGAACTCTCTGCCGCTTGGCTGTTTTCCACCTGACTACAACTTGGACGTCGTCAAGTCCAACATTAACAAACTCCTGACAAACAGCTTCCTTAAGTAAGACAATCTATCAAAACGCCCAATACTAATGATTACTACAATAATATCTCATTGACTACTGAACACGCAATAACTCTTATCCCTGAGTGGCATTCGGGCCTTGATAAGTGGTTACGCCCACATAAAAAAATCGAGTAGCTTCCTAATGTTTTTTTTTAGGAAGGCCGTAGAGTCTTGGTCTCAGTAAATCATAATGCCTTAGTTTATCATATATCTCTTTAGTAAAATAAGCTTTCTTACAAAGGGAAAATGGGCGCTTCTGGATCTTGTTTCATTTTTATAAGTATTATCGCAGGTTTCAACAGGACCAATACATCTACATTATCAGGATAATTACAAATACTAAATATTTTCTGGGCATAATCCGCCCGATTCGTAATAATGACGCCAGCATCTTTGTCCAGTTTTCTGATATAAATACATTTAATAGATTATTGCATTTCGATTACTTGATAGTTTTTAAATATAAGCTGGATACAAACAAAGTAACCCGAATCAATAGTTGAATTAGTGTAACAGATCTTTAAGGTTGATTTTTACAGTCGTTATTATTCAGATGAAACTGGATTGTGGTGCTTGAGTGGGGAAAATAAAACCTCAAAAGCTGCAAGGGGTGTTTCTTTATTAATACAGGTCTAGGAAACACAAAAATGAAACCCCTTAGAATACACTGGACATCCGACTTTTGGAAGTGCAATATTGGAGTAATTAAACATATTATTGTCTTCACCACCAGAACCACACCCGAATAAACGTGGACAAGCCAGTCAAGTTGCTTATTGAATTTATGAGAAATGTGTTGTCCATAGAATACCTCCCCGTTTGGCAAGTACTAAGAAAACCGAAATAAATCATACAAGAGGAAATAAATAAATTACGCGGAAATTTTGATTCTTATACAATTTTAAAATCCGTCTCACTTTTGTGGAATAGAAATCTTCTTTTAACTTTTTTCTTTCCTTCATTTGTGGAAAAACAACACACTAAAAGATCGGAAAATCACGCTTTCTCACATGCATCACATCATATAAAACATTAAAACCTCAAAAGAACCTGGACCCTTTCTCAACCCGGATGTACTATTCAAAATGCTCGCTGAAGTTACTCCAGTCCGATCCAAACTTTCCAACAAATGCCTTAACGAATCTTGATTGCTATGGAGTTAGAAAACTGCTTTTGCTGTACCAGTTTACAGGAACTCTGGTGTTAGAACTGAACCATATATTATAGCCCTTAGCATCCTCCCACTTTTCGATCAAATATTTGATTCCAAAATGTAGCTTTAGTGCATCATATTACAGTTGCTTAACTTTCATTCGATCAAACATATTGGTGTAGGCGAGATGGTCTCACCGTCAATATCCTAACTGTAATATCAAAACGAATATACTATGCACTGAATAGAGTAGGGGAGGGTAGAGCGATTGCTTGACATATCCAAGTATTTTGACAGGGTATGGTTCGATGACATTCGAATGAATATCAAATCATAGGGGCTCACTAAATAAATACATTTGAAATAAAATGAAATCTTTTTCGTTTTCTTTTCTATTTTTTTTTTGTTTTTAAATACTTTCAAGAAAAATGCTAGTTTTATGTTGGTGTCTTTAACAACTTGCCCTGTTTTTGCTGATAAGCTGAAAGGGCAACACTTTTTTCAATTTATTGACAATACTTATTGTTAATTTCAATAAAAAGAAACATTGTTTCCGAAACGATCGTATAATTTAGTTGATTTCCTTTTCAACCTAATTTTTAATTCCTGATTATAAATCGTTTTACAAAATATTAATATAGTTGTAGGATACGTATACCTATTGGGCTTTTTATATTTCTACAGTATAGTGTTTTCTATTAAAATCATTAATACATTTCGTAATACATTAAAATAAGCTCTGTTCTTAAGACTCCAAGTCTAATTTCCTCTAAAATTATAAAATAATATATATGTATATATATATACATATATATATACATATATATATATATATATATATATATATATATATATATATATATATATGCCGATAACCTGGATGTATCCATGTGGTTTCACTGGGATTTGGGAGGCTAAACATAGTGTTTGTGATGTTGAGATCATGTGACGCACAGTTTCTGAGGAGGAGCCATTTGCTATTGCATTTGCCTACTCCATACTTTCTGATGATGTTGTGCCAGGCATGATGATCTGTACCGACATGTGCATTAAAGGCGTCAAGAATTACAAGCTTCTCCGACTGAGGGACTGAGGAAATGAGAGAGTCCAGCTCTTCATAAAACTTGTTTTCGACCTCATCATGGTTAGTCATCGTCGGGGCATAGGGGCTGACCAGCGTAACGCTGGTGTTGCGTCCAAGAGTTAACTGAATTTCATCCACGCTCTAGGCACTGACATCAAATCTTCTATGTCATTACCAGAGTGAAGGACAGGCAGGACGTGAGACTGACAAAAGCCATGTGCGGGGCTTATTGTTGGACCGCCCACCGCCTCATCATCTCCAAATTCAACTTCTTCATCCAACCAAAGAGAAGGCCTTAGGGTAAAACAAAAAAACAGCCAAGAGGCTCAATATAGTTCAAATGCATGTCCTAAACCAGCAGAGGAATCCCAGAGCAGGATATATTCTTGCTAACTTCAATCTCAATCACAACAACGTTGAAGATAGCTGGACATCTTCAGAGACGTTTTTCACTCTGCTGCTCTTGACGTTCTAGGTCCTGCACCAAACAGCACCTGGACTGGTTTGACGGGAATGATTCTGAGATCCGAAACTTGCTACAGGAAAAACAGCGCCTACTAAGAGCTCATCAAAATGACCCAGCTTGTGTGACGAAGAAAACTGCCTTCTCTAACATGCGCAACAAAGTCGAATCCAAGCTGGATTCCTGGCTCAATGCCAAGGTAGATGAAATGAAAGACTATGCAGACTAACACGATGTAAATAATGTTTACGATGAACTCAAGGCAATTTACGGACCACAGTTTTCGGCATCCTCTCCTCTGTTCAGTGCCGACGGCTCAACTCTACTCACAGGAAAGAAGGAGATCCTCAATAGATGACCATTTCAACAAAGTGGTCAATAGCCCTGGAGCAATCAATGATATAGCAATTGAACGTCTCCTCCAAGTCCCCATCGTTCGAAGAGGTCAGCAAACCCATTCAACAGTCAACCAGTGGAAATGCTTCAGGTCAAGATGTCATCCAAGCTGAGGTTTACAAGTAGGGTGGGACAGTCTTGCGGGAGCAACTGCCATGCTTCTATCAGATCATGTGGAGGAAAGGACAAATACCCCAAGATTTTAAAGACGCCACAATCGTTCACATCTCTAAGCGAAAAGGAATTCGTCAATCCTGCGATAAACATCGAGGTAACGAGGAGCTGTCCATAGCAGGAAAGATCTTTGCTCGCATCCTCCTCAACCGCTTACTTGGCCACATGGGACAGGGACTCCTGCCGGAGAGTCAATGTGGTTTCCGCGCCGGTCGGGGGACACTGGCATGATTTTTGCTGTCCGTCAGCTTCAAGAGAAATACATCGAACAGCACCGATACCTTTTCACAAACTTTATCGACTTGACCAAGGCATGTGACACAGTCAGTCGGGATGGTCTGTGGAAAATGATGAAGAAATTCGGTTGCCCAAGTACTTTCATCACAGTAGTTCGTCAATTCCATGAAGGTATGATGGGGCGCGTCCTTGACGACGGTGAACCCTCGGAGGGGTTTCCGGTAACAAATGAAGTAAAACAGGGTTGGGTCATTTCCCCGACACTGCTCAGCTTGATTTGTTCTGCAATGCTATTTGACGCTTTCAGCGACCAGTCACCAGTCATTAAAATTAAATTCAAAACAGATAGAAAGCTGTTTAACCCCAGGAGAATGCAGGCTGTGACGAAGGTGAAGAAAGCAGTGTTGAGCGACTTTCTTTTTGCTGACTCTTGTGTCTCAATGCCATCAACGAGCGAGAAATGCAAGACCAGATGAAAAAATTATCCGCAGCCTGTGACAAGTTCGGCATTACAATTAGCACCAAGAAGACCAAAGTTATATTGCAACCAGCTCCCAGAAATCTGTATCATTAGCCAAGTATCTCAGTCAAGGGGCAGAACCTTCCAGTGGTTGAGACCATCACCTATCTGGGAATAACTCTATATCGGACAGCCACAATCAATGTCGAAATAAACAACAGAATCGGCAAGGGAAGTAGCGCATTCGGGAGACTCAGAATCAAATCCTGAGAAAGGAGAGGTATCAACATTGACACCAAGCTGAAGGTTTACAGAGCATTTCTCCTCACAACAATGTTTTATGACTCAGCAACCTGGGCTACCTACAGAAAGCACGAAAAAACGTTGAACCACTTCTACCTGAGATATCTCCGAAATCTCTTCACTATCAGATTGGAATACAAAGTCCCAGATACAGAGGTCCTGAAACGTGCTAATCTTCCTAGCATAACTACTAACATTCGAAAGTGCCAACTGAGATGAGCAGGTGACGGCTCCCGCATGCCAGATGAAAGAATCCTAAAACAACTCCTGTATTGCGAGCTGTGCCAAGGCCAGCGTATAGTCTGATAACCAAAGTCTCCCTCAAAGACTTCAACATCACTACCGAGTTAGGAATCGCTTGCATCAGATAGACATCACTGGCGTTACCTCATCAACAAAGGAGCTGAAACAGCTGAAAAGAGAAGAACCCTCCAAGCAGAACAGAAGCGAGTAACCCGCAAAGCTAGAACAATAAGCTCTCGCCCCACAACACCTGCTCATTACTGTCCAACTTGTGGGAGAGACTTCCATACCCGGATCGGCCTTATAAGTCATCTCCGGAAGCACAAAAAATACTTCTCCTCACTGTACGGCGTTCGTTCGACTGGTAGTAATCGTGACACCCTGCATTGAAGAATCCCGAAAGGATGAAACACTAGTGTCTGTAGGTATTTAATTATTATAGTAAAAAAATAATTATGACATCCACTTTAAGAAATTCGTTTCTTATCGTTGAGCACTTTCAGTTGAATTAAAAGTCGGCCAATTTAGCTCTTATGCGTAGATCATCGTATAACGATTTGATCACTGTCTGTCTGACGTAATGAACATTTAAATTAAAATGTTTAAAATTCAACGCTATTTCACACGGTTAATAGTAGCCGAATGGATACGGCCTCCGCTAATCGAGCCAGAGATGTCTCGTGTCGCGGGGTTCGAATCGTTCGACTGGTAGTAATCGTGACACCCTGCACTGAAGAATCCCGAAAGGATGAAACACTAGTGTCTGTAAGTATTTAATTATTATAATAAAAAAAAATTATATATATACATATATATATATATGGATATGTGTACATATATGGATATATGTGTATATACTTTTTCAGCTGTATATTAGTATATAAATGTATAAAACAGGGCCCCGGAAGGGAATTCCAAATTTCATCAGCACACGTGTAATAGTTATTCAAATAGAACGTTTTACGGCATCTACTTATTGCTACAGTGTATAGGTGAAATTATGCAGCTTGTTTTGTGGGGCGAGAGAATTATTATTGGTGGGGTCCCAGGGAATGCGTCAGAGCATTTGTAAAACAAGCACAAGAATTCCCCGTTCCAGTGATGGGACATAGGTTTGAGTTTACTTGATAGTTCAGAACCTATTAATATGTCGAGAGAGTAGTGGTAGATTCAATATGGCAACAATACTCAACCCATGTCGAACCCTGGCTTTCTAGATATACAGGATACTCTTAGGTGTGAGTAGCAATTTAGCATGGTACAGAAACCCCATTTTTTTAGCAACACATCATACTAATTGCATCACACCCTACTGACTTGGAATGTTAAGGCTAGGAGACTGAGGGAAGTACTTTGACGCAGTTTGGAGTAAAAAATTATTGAGAGGTTTGTCTTATTATTACAGGACATTAAATATGATTTATCAGCATCAAACTTTACTCCCTGGGTTGGCCATATATTACTATAGAGGGGAAGTCTTCCTCTAGAGTTGTAGCGGCTTCTTTAGATGTTTGTGTTCATTAGTTTTACATTCATGTTTGTTAGTTCATCATTTGTGGTGCCATCAGCAAATATCCCCATCTCAATTAAAACTTTATCAGGAAGGTATTTATGGATATCAGGAGTAAAGAAGGTTCAAGGATTGCTCCCTGTACCCAACCCGCATTTATAAATTTTTGCTTTGCTGAACAACGATCGAGGGCAATATAAATTTGCGGCTTATCTAAGAAGACCTTTATTATGTTCATTATTTAACGAGCAATACCATACGATTTGTTTTTCAGGAGACGATAATCGTGCCAAACCCTTACAAATGCCTTAAATATGTATGGGGCTACTGACCCAACCTTTCCTACATTATCCACTGTTTGGTCTATACGCTTGGCGATTATATATATATATATATATATATATATATAACTACTTCATTTACTCATATAGAATTAATATACGAGAATATAAATTAAGGCGTAAACTTTAAGTATTTACTTCAAAAGTGCTCAATACTTAGGTAGAGCTAGTTAGGAAGTTATAAAATATATATGCCTATTAAGCTACACTGAATATTCCGCGTTTAATCTACTCTAGGACTCTTCAGGCTAATGCGCGAATTTTGTGGTTGTTTGTCGTTTTTATATATGCACCTTCTATTGAGATTTTAGTTAGCCAATCAGCTTTCCAGTATCCCCCGCGCCTTTCTATCAGCCAATGAATATGCACTTACGGACAAAGGCCTATTTGACCTCTGGTTGACAGGCTCCTTTGTGTGCGCTCTATTTAGCCTGGATACTTAGTTTCTTGATCTGTTTTAAATCTAGGTTAGATTTTCTTTATGTTAATCTCTCTCTATATATACACATGTAAATATATATATATATATATGCATGCATACATACATAATGTTCCTTATCTTGAGTTGAGCCTACTTGAAAGTGATACACGAATTACTATTAGTACATTAAGCGATACTCTTTGTGTAAACAAATCGAGCTTAGTTATTTAAGACGATGTCAAACACATCGTTAATTCAATACATGCAGAGCAGCAGCCGTTTAGCGTAATGGTTAGAAAATTTGATTGCCGTACGCGCGGTCGGTTTTCAAAACTAGATTGAGGTAGTCGCCTGTCTGTTCGCACTGATGAGCTGTGATACAGCGAATCCAATAAAAAAACTATAATGCTCCTTATCTTGAGTTGAGCATATTGGGTAGTGACCAACAGCGTATCAAGCGTTCTCTTTGTGTGAACAAATCGAGCTTAGTTATTTCGGACGATGTAAAAAAATTCACTACTCGCACAGCATCAGCCGTTAAACGTATTAGTTAGACGACTTGACTCTCGTACGGGCGGTCGGGTTTTGATCCTGGCTTGAGGTAGTTGCCTGTCTAGCCGCACTGATAAGATGTTATACAGCGAAACAGTACTGTATGTGGATGACTCTCTCTCTATCTCTATCTCTATCTCTCTTTATATATATATATATGTACATATATATATATGTATATATATATATATATATATATATATATATATATATATATATCGCACCCAGTCCTGGCAATATTCAGGTTTGTATCTGGGAGCGAAATCATCCACTGGGAGAGATGCACCCTCATCTTCTATAAGATGCACATCTAGGAGAACGAAACTCCGATATAATAAACCTGTGGTCTGCTGCATACACTGGATTGTGACATTCATCTTCACCAACAGAGTATCAGTAATGCTAAAAAAATGTGTGATTCTACGCAAAGCCTTCTGCACTATAAACAAATCAGTTGTGTGGTTTTCCGAAAAAAAATACTGGAGAGTCCATCAGAATATATATATATATATATATATATATATATATATATATATATATATATATATATATATATATATATATACGTAACTATGATTTTGTTTTACTGTCGATTGTGAGCATTTCCACACGGGACATTATCGACTTTTAAAATTTATCTCGACTGATCTAGTTGTTTGTTTTAGTAAGTTCAGCATTATTACATCGTATAACCTGGTTCAAAGAAGCAAATCAGATTTGAAACAACAGCTTCCAACCAGATACATATCTCAAACAGATCTGATTGCTGGTAATGGTCGGAGTTTAACCAAGATAAAAACAGAAACATTGATTGTCGGGAGTCCTGGTTGGCTAAGAGCCTAGTTTGATTGCTTTCAATATGTGTGTGTTTTATGTAATAAAAATCATTATTTCTCTGCTTGTTCTATTTAGTTTATCTTACATTACTATTTTAGTATTAATAATATTTTTCTTCCTTCTAATGCTCACGTTCAATAGTATTTCGAGGAAAGCTTATGCTGATATTATGTTAGTTTACAAAGAAGGAGTATCATATGCATAACATTTCTATAAACATATCTATTCATTAAGAGTTTAAGAATACGTAAATTGATCAAGTAATTTGTTTTTAAATTGGAAACACATATGTTATTAGTTTGCAATGAAAACACTATCAAAATAATCGTTTTAAAAGTTTTAGACGCTAAAACGCATATATATATATGTATTATCTTCGGATTAAAATACATTTCTTTATGTTAGGATTTTGTTTAAAAAAGTGATATACTGAAATGTGAGTAAAACTTCAATTACAGAAAAAAGGATTTGAAAATACCGATATAAAAATATACTACCCCATTTTCAGTTTTACTTTGATACGCATTGTAATCTGGAAATTTGATTTATTCACACATGCACATTGTAAAACAAAACCAAACGGACGGTTTAAACGGCCAAGCGAGACGATTTTAATATATATATATATATATATATATATATATATATATATATATATATATATATATATATATATAAATGTAATATTTTCAGATTACAGCCTTATATTTTTTCAGGTTTATTGAATAAGTATTTTCAGTGTTTTTTTTTTTTAATTTTACTGAATGAAATCCTGAAATATTCAGACGGATGTGTATTTAAATAGGCATTCGGGCAGATTAATTGCGGCCACCGCTTCCGTAGTCAAGGGGTAGAACTGCCGACTGACATCACGACGGTTCTAGGTTCGATCCTCGGCTTGGGATAGGTGTTAGTCTAGCGGCACTGATGAGTTGTGAAACAACGAAGCAGGACTGTATGTCGATGACTAAAATATATTTTATAAAGCCCCCCTCATGGGTTGAGCACTATCGTAAATAATCTTACTCGCTACTTAATTTAGCTGAAAAAATGCGAAGCTCGCGGTTTGTTTACAAACAAACGTTTGAGCACTTTACGAGTGGTGGACGGATGTTTTATTTAAATAGACATTCGGACAGATTAATTGCGGCCACTGCTTCCGTAGTCAGGGGGTAGAACTGCCGACTGTCATCACGACGGTACTAGGTTCGATCCTCGGCTTGGGATTGGTGTTAGTCTAGCGGCACTAGTGAATTGGAAAACAACGAAACAGGGCTGTATGTCGATGACTAAAATATGTTATATATATATATATATATATATATATATATATATATATATATATATATATATATATATATATATATATGAAATAAAATTGAGGTGGAAGGACCTGGATACTCAACGTTTCGCCCGATTTATGCGGGCTTCTCCAAGAGGGATGGTCAATGACCATCCCTCTTGAAGAAGCCCGCATAAATCGGGCGAAACATTGAGTATCCAGGTCCTTCCACCTCAATTTTATTTCATATCGTCGGATTAAATCCAGCTCAACAATCATATATATATATATATATGCTATACTTTCACTTTGTTTGACCATGTGCAATAATATGTCGGTAAACATCCATAAGCATGTCTCGCTCAGCTAGTTTCTAGTAACAAGAAGCCTCATCCAGCTTTAAAAGTAATCTTCATTTCTGCGTAATAAAACCCTTTTTAATATAGATAGCTATAAACATAAATACCGTTATAGCCCTTCTCACATAGATTAAAATACTAAACACTGATCTATTAATACCGAACAATGGCGATTAGTGGTTATTTTTAATGTGCTATGTTGATTGTGAGTCCAATACAATTGGAATTGACCACAATAAATTATATTTGGGTTGGATAAATTAAGTTGTTCGTCTTTTAACTTGCAGTTGAACAATATCATGCTGTCCAAGATTTATAATCAGCCCCATGTATTATTTTCAACAGACTGTTTTTGTTAATAAAATCTTTCCCCAGGTCTTCTGCCCAGAGAGATAGAGGATGCAGTTTATATCATTTCCAGTAGATAAAGCTACTCAAGTTTTGCTCTGACTCAGTTGAGAAGAAAACGACCCCAGTTGTGAGTTGTAAACCCAGTTGTCTTAATAAGATGTGTACGACAGGGCTAATAGTATGTGTAATTCCATTGTGTACACTGTCAAGGCAGATAAACGTACACAGAGTAACAGGCGTTCAGATATGGCAAGTGTTCTTCATCTTTTAACATATATTGTTCATTAATAAATAGAGGATCCTGTTAGTAATGACGTACCATTTGTAATATTTCTCTCAAATTTCGATCAAATTAAACCAAATTAAATCGAATGATGTTAACAGTTAAGGGCCTTCATCAATATAAATTGGTGCGCATATCAATATAGATGGTGTGCATATTAACTCAAGCAAAATGAGGATTCAAACGTATCTGATGAAATTAATAGTGGAGTGATTGATTATTTATAAAAAGTTACTAGCCCTTTTTCTTGTTATTGTAACATCTACGCCCCGTTTTATAATGAATTTGTAGCGTTATTTTTATTAGAATATGTTTCTATATCGTGGGCATAGATCCCAGTAAATTTTCTTAGAATAAAATTTTGAGATAATATTCATAAAATTAGAGAAATAATTCGGCTAAAATGAATCCATGGGAAAAACCAGATAGGAAAAAATGTGTTCGTATTATTTAGATTTATCAGATAAATTGTGTCTTATTTTCACAACGTTTCGGTCGATCTAGCCTCCGAACTTAATTAGATATATCTTAACGAAGTCTTAACTATTTCTATTTAACTCAATAATCGGCACAGACATAAAAAGACAAAAACTATTCCAGTAAAAATTTGCCCTGCCGGAAATTATTGATAAGTAATTCGCCTTCTCTAAAGATTGAAATATCAACATCCAGAAGATTGTAAATTTTTAAAAAGGAATTTACCAAGAATTGTATCTAGGATGCAATAGCTTCTATACGTACACTCACGTATCTATCTAGCTATCTGTCTATCTATCTATCATCTGAATATATATATATATATATATATATATATATATATATATATATATATATATATATATATATATATATATAAATAAAAATTACAATAAGTTTACCAAGATAATCAGAAATGGTAAACTTAAAATATATTATAAATACTAAAGTTTATATTTACAAGTAAAGTAATCTCAGACAGACGTAAAAGCTCAATAAAACCAAAAAGGAAATAGAGCTTATAATATGAACACATTAATAACCCATGTTAAAAATCATCTTGAAAAAGAGTTAAACACATATTTAATTTTAAAAAGGAAGCACAAGATAAGTGGATACTCCTTAATCCGCAGAGTTTCGAAGAAATTCTGTCCTTCTCATCAGAGGGCAGGAAGAAATACTCTCCTTCTCATCAAAGGGCAGGAATTAGCAAACTGCGGGATCGGATTACATGCAAAATCCGATCCCGCATTTTGCTAATAATTTATTTTCATACAAAATATAATTTTCGTACCTAATCTATATAAATTCAACATTAGACCTATGTTGTGTTTAAATATTGAAGAGCCCAGCTCTTAAACTACTGGTCACAAAGCACTGAAATTAACAGGAAATAGTAATTATACACCGAGAATGGTTTATAACGGAAAAAAAGATATTTGCTTGGGTTGATGCGCACATAAATTAAATTATTCAAAACTTTAAGAGTTCTTCTTTAGATTTTATTATCTTGGTCCCGATACAGACATTGATAGAGATCAAAGCTGGAACTCGAAATGTTTTGGGTTCGATTCGAGTTGATGGTAGTAAGCCATTTTTCAAACACTTTCACAACCTTGTATTTGTATTAATGAATGCTAATTTCTGCACGATTTACATTATATCTAAACATCCCTTAGGACAGGTGGAATGCCAATATTTATTTACAGGCTCGAAAAATTGATTTTTTCTTTTAACTTTTTACAGATATTTTTTGACACTTACTATTTTTGTCGGAAATCAGATATTTATGTACGAGGACAGAATATACAAGTTAGTCCTCGTGCGAAAGAGCAGGCCACAAAATGTTTTAAATCATAATAATAATAATAATAATAACAAAGATTTTCGCAGGAGAGGACTACTATTGACCGTAACCAGTTATACACTCCTTTTGAAATTTTCATCTCTATTTTTCTCGTGATGTACTGACTATTTGTTAATGAAACATATATGAAATATGTTCATTATTAAATTGTAAAGACTTTCCATTCTCAAAGAAGTTTAAAAAAATTAATCTAAGAAAATTATTTTAACGTTTTTGTTAAAAAAAGAGATTTTCCTATTATTCATACCTGGATTACAAACAGGGGTTGCAAAAAATGAGGTATGGTGTTAGGAGAAATACAAACTGAAACAGAGATACTATTCAGATCTGTAATAATACAAAGAGGAGGTTGCAAAAATTAGTTGTGGTGTGAGGAGAAATACAAACTGAAATAGAGAGAAGGAGAGTTTTAATACAATATTAAAAAAGATAAGATACAAGTTAGAAACTCATTTAATCCAAGGCATGACAATTTTAAACAGAAGTTTTTAACATAGGCTTTGGAAATAAAGGCAAAATATAAATGCTGGAGTCCTTCAGGGGTCAATCCTGGGCCCAACTCTCTTCCTGATCTACATCAATGACCTCCCTAAACACATACTTAAATCATTCGTTGACATCTATGCTGATGATACGACCATCTACGGCGACACATCAAAGGCTGTAAATGACAAAGTTCTCTCTGATGCTCTCTCCTCTGTTCTCGAGCGCGTAGTTCAGTGGGGGAAGATGTGGATGGTTACCTTTAATGCATCCAAAATCAAACTCCTCTCCTTACATCATCAACGCTCTGATCCCCATCTGGCATCAATTGTGATGGATGGCTCTCGTCTGGGTGAGGTCCCGTGTTTTGACAAGCTTCTGGGTTGAACTTTACTCCTGATTTGAAATGGAACACGTACATCAAGTCTGTTGCCAAGGTCGCTGGAAAAATGGTGGGATCCTTCTACCGCTCCAGAAGATATCTCACTACTGATGCAATTCTCGATATATATAAAAGCCAAGTACGTCCAAGGATGGAATACTGTTGCCATATCTTGGCAGAAGCTGCTAAAAACAGCCTATCCTGCCTTGACAGAGTACAAAATAGACTTCGTGGTTTAGTGGGGGATGCCCTTTTCTCTACCCTGCAACCTCTCTCCCACAGAAGAGGCGTTGCGAGCCTGTCCTTGTTTTATCGTTATTTCCATGGCAGGTGCTCGTCTTAACTTCAATCTCTGGTCCCCCCTCGCCAATCTTTCACGTAAAACACCCGTCTAGCTTAATCCACTGTGAAAAATTTCCCCCACTCTATATGTGTGCCTAAATCAAAACGCGGATGCCATGAACAAAGCTTATTTCTTATAACTGCACCCCTGTGGAACTCTGTTCCGTCTGCCTGCTTCCCACTGGACTACAACTTTGATGTATTCAAGTCCAATGTTAACAAATTCCTAATGAACCGCCCCCTTAAGTAAACACGTCATCAAATCTCCACACTAACGTAATGTATTGCAATAACCCTTATCCCTGAGTCGCTTCCGGGCCTTGATAAGTGGTGATCACTGTGTAAAAACAAAAACGATTCAATTTGAAATGTATTTATTTTCAAAGGGCACTTTTATGAATTTTACAAAGTAAGGTATATAAAATTTAATTCAAAATGAATCAAAAAATTACCTTGGATTTATTTTATGTAATGTTCATTTTGTTGCACTTTAAAAACATTATCTTTCACCTAGCAATATACATATATAATATTTTTAAAGGCTGGGATGAATAGATAAATAAAATAATCTTTTAATCTGGGCCATTGGTAATAAAATAAATAAACTATATAGCGTATAATTTATAAATAGTGTTCCTCTATACACCACTGTCAGCAATGAAGAATATCTTCACCTTCCACTTAGGAAGACAAAACGTATATAAGAATTGCGAAGAACAAATGAGGAACGCTCATCCAAAGTAAAATTGTGGGCGTTTTCTATATTTATTCAAGACTTATAAAAATATATCTACTTGACTCTTAAACAGGGTAATCTTATTACCGACAATACAAAATCGGTTTGAAATTATGATCGTGTACCACATACACACACACACACGCACACACACACACACACGCACACACACACGCATATATATATATATATATATATATATATATATATATATATATATATATATATATATATATATATATATATATTGTGTGTGTGCGTATAATTTTTATTGGAGTGAGAGGAGGAGTGAGTAAAAACATAAAAAAAACTAATTAAGATCCTGACAACCGTAACTGCTTTCCAGTTTTCAAAACAGACATCAGGCATTCTTTTTTTCTAAATAAGATAAGGATCTAAGCGAGAAAAAAATGAAAGACCTAATTATATTTTACAATCTGGTGAACATTTTGAAAAGCCGAGGACAAAAACTAAAAATTAGAAGTGGAGATCTAGATTGCGGTTTACTATAAAAAAGGTATGAATCATATATTGACTTACTAAATGATAAAGTTTCCTTTACGGATTAGATGGTTGGACTAATGGACTGCTTGTGTCATGCTCAGGCAGCGAACAAGTACTCATATTTGGCCATTCTCGTACACACAACCTGTCAAAGTCGTTGTTCTTTGCCTCATATCTACTTAAGCTTATTGATAAGACAGGATACGTAAGGGTGTTATAACTACAATAGCGTTGGCTTTACCAAAGAACCGCCGTCGTTCGCAGTATCTGAAAAAAAGCAGGCTTAAAAGTTTTCTGTGTCAAAGGTGTCACAGCTTAGCACACAACTGAGTCCTCTAGTCAGGCAGTATGTTGTATAACATAAAGATGAAAGGATATACCGATCTGCCGCACGGTATTAAAAAAACTCGGTGTTGTTCAGATGACTCATAGTAAGCGCATAACTTCATTTGAAGCGGTTACTCATTTCAATCAAATTCCTCAGTAGATGAACAAATGATCAGCAGCTACTCATCCCCAATTTTCATGGGGTTATTTTCGAGAGTATCGGGGAAATAAATTGGGCGAATGAGGTTTGCTGTCATAGTTAAGCATCTCTAAATGATTGCGATTCATCAATCAGTCTACAACGGATCGCATACCCTAAACATCGTGTGTCATGCTTTGTTCTTTATATTTAATCGTTCTTGTTCGGGCCACATCGTCGTATTTTTCACACTAACGACCGTCGATTGGGACACACGAATTCAAATATAGAAAAATAAAATAAAACCCAAGAAATATACACACGTTGATGCTTCCTTCATATGTCAATTGGACTGTGGATTGTGGTTCACCATGCTAAGAGGTATAATCAACTCTTAACCTCGGAGTTGACCCCTTACTCTGACAATTCACACTCAATTCCCAACTCTGATTGTCGTAAAAGTATGGCATCGACTCTTGTTGTTCGATCGTAAGCTGACCTTTTTCGTCCATAGAAACTTTTTATTGTTGATCAAAACTCATTGAGTGTCGCACCCCATAGCGTTCCCATGAACATGTCTACTGATTGTTCAGTAATTTTGTCTATAACGCATTTATATCTACCCTTTATTTCTTTTGTGTATGTTAAGAACAAATTTATATTTATGTTTTCTTACTTCATTCTGTAACGGCCGTAGGTCGACCATAATACCACGATAGCACTCTTGATTAAAGCAGCAAAGATGTTGAAATGTTTTTGATTGATAATGAGAGTATGCATACAAGAGTGTGGAGAAGAGTGTGGACAGTCATATTTATAATTCCGGGTTAGAACATTCAGCCAAAGATTCTCTGTTAGAGATTGAATAACTTTGACCGTATAAAAATATTGAATTTTGGATGCAAATCAATTCGCTGTCAGTCTCCATCTTGAACTGACTGAACTACTATTAATCCTAGATTGGTAATTCGCCGATCTAATTCTGTCACCTTTGTTCTAAAGAATAACTCAACACTCGAGATCGTAACTGCGTTGATTATATCCCTGGTTTTATTTATTTCCGCCATTTTTGTTCAACATAATGGATCAACACTTAATAGCCTATGGACCCATTCATCGTCTTTGATTTGACGGACCGCAATTAAAATCTGGATTGTGGCAGGTTAAATTTATGTGGATATTTCAGGATGCGAAAACTACACAAATTGCTTCAATCTTCAACAGACAATCCTACAACTCTGAATTTATCAAAAAGAATGATATTGTTTTTGCAAAACTGATTCAATGTTTAGGTTACAGAAGTATGTCTCTAATTATAAGTGATCCCTTGGATGATGGACATAAAGCGTTGAACATATTAAAAGAACACTATTTATCAAAATGTAAACCCAACATTACATCTATGTAAAGAAGCCTAGACGATTCTGGCAATGTTATAAGGGCAACAAAAACGGCAAATACATAAACCACTCGGGTTAAATAATACACGATATTTAATCTTTATGACATCCAAGAGACTTACAGCTGATTTAAAACCATTTACAGCTGGTATAACGCAAATGACAAACACATAATTTCACTAAATTTAAAGGCATCACGTAGTTACAAAGAGATGAATCGGATACTCTGAAAATAATCACTCCAGAAATATCAAAAATTTACAAATGCTTTCCGTAAGCCGACACAACCAAATTACACATCTCACCGCAATTATTTCCTCAGAAATATTTTCCCAAGAAAAATATAGATTTAAAAATATTTGCTATAATTGTCGACGGATCAATCACACGCATTTCTAATGTCGATATAAAAACTCAAAAGTGGGTTTCCTCCAACACGTTGAGAACTTTAATGAAGAACATACATTTCTATTCACATGTAACTTTGGCAATACGATAAACGGTAACAATCTTATTGTAGATTTTAGCGCTACAGCACGCGTTTTAATGAACGATCCTGATTGTGTTTATTTGGATTCCAACTTTAATCTACATAGTTATTTTGTCGAAGTGGCCGGCGATAGACAAATAAATGATATAGTCGTGAAAAGAGGCGGTGCTAAAATATCACTAAAAGAAAAAAATAAAGGCAAAATGTGTAACTGTATTCTTAAAAATGCTCTTTTAATAACTAGGCGCGAATATAAAGTCAGACTGAATTTTAACCAGCCAATCCATCCAGCCGTACTTATACGTTTTTCTGTGGTAAGCTCATGTTCAACCTAACATGATAATTGCTGAACATAAAACAAATTGCTCGTTTTCTTACCCAATTTTTCTCATTCTTATAGAAACAATAATTGTACTGTCGTAAAATTATTATTGAAATATAATTAAGTTGCCTTCATTCAATCCCGTTGCTCCCTCACATGAAAATTTAAGATTTAAAAATAAACTGATACACACATACTAACACAACAAATACAACAAAAACATGCTCAAACTTTTCTAACTTAAACCAGCAGTAATCATGTTAGGCTATTGACCAGATAATAAAGGAAACTAGAATCGTAATAGCTGAAATGATGGATTCGAATGGCCGACTTTGTTTCCAATTAAATATTTCTAAGAGAATTCCAATTGAGTATCTGTGTTTAAATGAATGAAATCACATTATGGTTGAATGCAATGTTTAATAAATAAATTTCGATATAAAAGAAAGGAATAATCAATTATTTTGTGATACAAGTTCATATTTGCGTGTACGTTTTTGTTGATAAATGTTTATTATTTACAATATCTGACACAATCTTAAGCCTTAGAAGAAAATTGACATGAAAAGCGCTTGAAGGTTTTTTTTTTAATAAACATGGGTATTTTGTAACAACAATCTAAAAACCTCCCATCCGATATTTTTAGATGTATTTGTCAAATCTACATAAATCCTTAAATGTAAATCTCCACAACGCTAGGCGTAGAAATAAAAATCTTACTTATATTTCGGTTTTAAGTGAAACATTTCAGTATGTTTAAGATCCAATCCTCAGCATAAGCAATTAAAAGAATACAGTTGTGATATATTTAAAGCGTCTAAACGATCATGGTAGACGTTTAGAGACTGTTAATTCCGTTGTTTAAATAAAGCGTTCCGTTCGTAATGGTGTACAAATTCCGGCTCAGTAGAAAGATTTCCGAGTCTGGCTGGATACCCTGGAAGAGGATCAGATGTTACATCAGCCGAAACCTTGTGAAAATGATGAGTAAATTAGTGGGAATGATGCATATAGTAAGCAAGGCGTCTCTCAGGATATTGAACGTCATCGAACGTAATTTCTTGGGTATATTTTTATTTTCAAACCTATATTTCATAGTCCACATATTAAAACGAACTAAGTTTTTCAGACGTAAGTTCGATATCAGCTAGTATAATACCGTTCTACTTCAGTTCAGCATTTATCAAATCAATTTATCAATTATTGATAGAAAGTTATTCAATAATTGATCAGCACGTAGATTTCACCAATCTTAAAATAATGGCATTAAAAACCAAGAAAAGAAATCTTTACTTCCAAAGTTGTCTGAAAGATATATTTTTCGATAAACTAAAAAAAACTGATAAAACAGTAAAAAAAAAAAAACAGTAAAAATAGAAACACTGATCAATACTTGATTAACAAGGAAGGTGTGGTTGTTTTCAGGGAATAATTCAGCACTATCAAATGAAAAAAAAGAAAGCTAAATAAAGGAATATTCATCAACATAAAAGTAGTTCAGGTTTTTATTTCCGTTTGATGTATTTACACAAACAAGTTATTTTAGTATTGGGTGCATATCTTATTAGTAACAAACAATCATTTTCCCGCAGAAAAAAAATCGGTTCAATCGAGCATTTTCAATGATATGCACGTTTACAATCATCATTAAGAAAATAATCGATAATATCATTGTGAATTGAGTTTTTGGCATTTATGTATACTTGCATTATGGAGCAACGATCATTTATCAAAAGAATATGGTCTTTCATCAGACGAATTCATAGACACGTATTCCTTTGTTCTGGACCTTATTGACTTCTAAATATGATATCGTTCAAACGCCGTAGGTTTTGAATATACTGTACATGTTAGTTTTTCTCAATTAGAATTGTTTTTTTTTTATCTAAAAAAATATGCCAAAATATCTTCGTTGTATAAATTAATGTCTTCCAAAATAAAAATAGTTTGCCCTAATATTATACTGATTGTTAAATGGGCCATCGAGTTTCGATCTTGGCTTGAGGTAGTTGGATGTCAGCTGCACTGATGAGCTGTTAACCACCAAAAAAACTGTGTGGAGGACATATATATATATATATATAAATAAATAAATATAAATATATATATATAAATATACATATATATACATATATATATATATATATATATAGATGTAAAAGATCTTTCTACTCCAGTAGTTTCTTTCCCAGAACCACTAGACTTTAGAATTCCATTATATTTCCATTATATATATATATATATATATATATATATATATATATATATATATATATATATTATTTTATTACATTTTCACCCCAAACAAGGCAAATTACCACTTTGGTGTGAGGGGCTACTATCAGGGGCAACAACTACTGGAGTACTATGTAGGGATGTGGGCAGAAATATGTCGGTTGACGTTACACTTGAACTTCTGCACGCCAGTAGTGTTGGGGAAGCAGGGACCTAGAATGGAATTCTAAAGTCTAGTGGTTCTGGGAAAGAAACTACTGGAGTAGAAAGATCTTTTACATCTAGGGGTCTCTACAGTGTGGGGGTGGGATTAAGCAGCCTGTCAGGTTTGTCAAGTGTGCTCACGTCGTGGGGGTACAAGTGCTTGCAGTTCGTCAGAGCATTCACCACTTAAATATCTGTAGAAAAGCCAGAGGGATGTAACGTTTCGTCCATGGGACAGAGGCTGAAGCTTAGATGCCAATTCAGGGCCTATCAGATTTGCGACTTTCTTTTGAACCTTGCCAAGGAGCGAGAAACTAGTAGCAGATGCACCAGCCCAAATGTGACAGCAATACTCCATACATGGGCGAATGGTTGCCTTATAGAGGTACAGGATACTTTCGGATGTTAGTAGTTGTCTAGCACGGTAGAGAGAGAGTCCACCTTTCTTGCAGCAGCCCTGGCAATGCCTTCAATGTAATTGTTCCAACTCATGTTTCCTGTGAACGTTAGGCCAAGGAGTTTGAAAGATGTACTCTCAGATAAAGAGTCGTTGGCCATTGCTATATGTGGTAGAGAGTTTCTTGTAATAATTTCATGACACTAGTTTAGTCTTGGCAGCATTGAAAGTGGCCAACCATTTTTGCGGCCATTCCACTACGGATTGGAGGTCTTCCTCTTGTGTTTCTGCCATTTCTTTAGAAATGTGTTCATTTGCTTTCCTGTCGTGCATGTTATAGAGTGTAGTGTGATCAGCATATATACCCATCTCAGAGGCAATTTTGTCGGGAAGGCCATTTATGAATATCAGGAACAATAGAGGCCAAAGGATAGACCCCTGAGGCACTCCCGCATTTATATCATATTGTTTAGATGTACGACCGTCGAGGACAACCTGGAGTTTTCTCTTATCTAAGAAAGATTTAATTATGTATTCTACCAGTAATACCGTATGCTCTAATTTTCCTGAGGAGTCCCTCGTGCCATACCCTGTCAAAAGCCTTAGATATATCTAGAGCTACCGCTCTGCCAGCCCCCGCTTTGTCCAGTGAATGGTATATACGTTCAGAGATTACAGTTAGGATGTCTGCTGTGGAACGGGCTTGTTTAAATCCATACTGTTGGTCAGTCAGAAATTTAGCATCTGTACGGTGATTGACTAGACCATGGTTAATTAAGGTCTCAAATATTTTGGTAAAAAGTGGCAGGAGGCTAATGGGGCGAAAATTTGATGGGTCAGTCCTTTCGCCAGAATTCTTGAATACTGGTACAACAGAAACAGTTTTCCATCCCGGAAAGCATGATTCCTTAAGGCATTTGTTGTAGAGTTTGGAGAGAACTGGAGCTACTCCAGCTGAGAACTTTTTTAATAGCACAGCTGGGATGAGATCGGGTCCACATGCTTTTGAAGTGTCAAGGTTTTTTTATGATGGCATGCACCTGAGCAGGGTTTTTTTTCAGATCGTCTATCGTGGCGTCTGTCAGCATAGGAAAGTCAGGAAGGAGATGGTTGGAAGGGTCCAGTGTGGAGTTTGAGGCAAACTGACTGGCAAGCATGTTAGCCTTGTCGGTTGCTGAGGAGACAACTCGTGATTGTTGGTTAGTGGAGGAATTGTTGATTGCCCATTATTTACTAGACTGTTGTAGATTTTCCAGAGGTCTCGAGTTCCTAGTTTTTGTGCTTCGATGCGTGTTTTAGTGGTTTCCGTAAATTCTATCTTATCCGTCGCCATTTCTTTATTAACGTTATTTCTAGCTTTTATATACTTCATTCTGTTTGAACTGGACTTATGTCGGTTAAATCTGCTGTATGCATGCTGCTTTTGACAATGGCAGTTGCGCAAGTCGACGTAAACCATTGAAGAGAGTGGGGCTTACTATAAAATTTCCGTATTGGAACATGCGCTTCTAATGCAGTTTTGAACAAGTTAGATGTCTCGTTTGCACACTGTTCAGCAGGGAGAGAAAAATATTTCCCCATGGGGCATCTTTGATTAGTTCCCTGATGGCTTTCCAGTCAGCCTTTTTATAACATCTAGTTGTTTTGAGCACTGCCCCTTCAGTTTTGGCTCTAGAGTTTAGGGTGATTTCTACCATTATCACTGCATGATCAGCGTTCCCGAGTGGGCTGTGGGCCTTTGTTATGTAGTCATCGGGGACCATGGTCAAAAACAGATCTAGAAGTGATGTATGTTATTCTTCCTGGTGAAAGAAACGGGTTGGAAACGTACCAATGTGTGAGAGGGAGTGAGATATAGTGAAGCTATGAGTTGTGCTGCCCGCTGCATCTGTGTAAGTAGAGAATCCAAGCCAGTTTTTGTAGTGGACATTAACGTCACCAAATACGTGTATTATGCGCTAGTATCCAGGGACAGTGCCGTGTCTATGCTGCCAGAGACTTTGTTTATTATGGTGCAGTCCGGAGTCGAGGGAGAGCCGTAGAGAAAATAAAAGTAACTTATACGTGCATGTTTAGTCTGAAGCATATAAAGTCTTGATCATCCGTTTCTAGGTTTGTTTCTCTAGTCAGGGGGGTGGTATTACGAATGTAATATATATATATATATATATATATATATGTGTGTGTGTGTGTGTGTGTGTGTGTGTGTGTGTGTGTGTGTGTGTGTGTGTGTGTGATTAGATTTATAATGTCTAAATATATTTTAACAGTAAACAACCAGTATTTCTTTGAATATGCTCAATAAGTATGTGGAGAGTTATATAAGTAAAACTATCTAAACATTTTGAAAAGTTGTCGCAGATTGATCAACCCTACTTCATTTGTACTGTAATTGAACTTCATTGTCTGGAAATGAAATGAGCGGTCGCCAGACCCCTTACAATATTATATATATATATATATATATATATATATGTATATATATATATATATATATATATATATATATATACTGTAAAGTAAGGCTAATTGCTCCTAAACAGTATATATATATATATATATATATATATATATATATATATATACATATATATATATATATATATATATATATATATATATATATACACTGTAATTGGCAAATTTCCGTCTCTTCAGACAATAGCATTTGAGACCTAGTTCAGCGTTTGTTGTGGCAAATATACCATGCTTGGCAAATATACCGAATTTAGATGCAGCAGTTATAGTCAGCGGTAGGAATGTTGGGTGAGGCAAGGATGGTAAATATTCCACCTCGCTTGTATGTTCTCGCTTCTTCAAAATGTCTTTCTCTCTTCTTTTCTACTAATTTGATGATGTTCTTGATCTTAGCTCGCCACGCTGTGCGATCCGATGAGTTTGACTCAAGATCTTGTGGCTGAATGGCACAAGCCTTCAGGTATCTGTTGCAGGTGTCCTTGTTGTTCAACTGTTGTCGACGTATTCGCTGTGTTCCAGAGAGTATTTCCTGTAGGATGCGACCAACTTCCATCTTGCACACATGACCAAGCCAACGCAATAGGCCCTGGGCTAGGATGATACACATTCTTGGTATGCCAGCCTGACACAAGATTACTGTGGTTGGGACTCGATCCTACGAGGACGTGCCTAAAATACGTCTGAGTTTTTGGATGTGGAAAGCATTCAACTTTCTCTTCTTAGTGTGAATACGAAGTCCAGGACTCACTTCTACAAAGACGAGTACTCGGCACGCAGGCCTCACATAGTCTTATCAGTGTTGTTAGTGTCAGTAAAGTCTTGTACCACACTCTCTTGTCTAGACGGATCATAATATTAGCTGTTTTCCCTACCCTTTACTTGAGTGTTCTGTCCAGAGACAAGTTGCTGGTGATGGTGTATCCGAGTATCGTTTTCTACATTTTTCCTACGAAATCCTGATGATGCCCCCTGAAATAGGGACGAAACGCTGATTACTATTTTATTAATTATCGGTTTTCCTTCTCAAATAACATAACGTCAACCACTTATATGTTATTTTAATTTACTTGTAAACACACACACATACCCACACACACACACATATATATATATATATATATATATATATATATATATATATATATATATATATACATATATATCTTTCATAATTATTTGAGGGGTACAAAATTTATATAATGCAATCATGAAGGAAAACGAAAATTCATAATTAATGTATTAAAATAAAATCTACGTTTAGAATAAAGTTAACGGTGTAAAGAGAATAAAAAGGGGTAGTCAGCTGACCGGTTTCGCCCTCGCTTTATCAAAGCTGTATCGAGGTATTTGAGTGAGAAAAACAAAAGGAGGAAAGACACGAATGGAAATTTAGATTATGTACAGATAATGTTGCTTTATGTATGGGGAAAAACGCAATAACGTTATATTACTCGAAGATACTAAAGATTAATTACGCTCAAACCTAATGGACACTAAGTTCGCTAAGTATATTGCAATTTTACAAGACCGTGGTCATAATAAAACTAGTTCTTAAATTTAACGGAAAATTGCAGCATTTAATTCATAAGAAATTTGAGATGGACTACCAATTCTAATATCGGCAAGAACGTGTGTGAATCTATCTTCCCATGATCTTTCTACCTCTGAATTATTAATACATAATCATGGTTTAGATTTTTGTACACCGTTACCTAGTGTCAAACGGGAAGATGTGTTTTCTGAATTTTCAATCCTCAATGCAAGCAGGAAACCTTTCACCAGTTTCTGAAATTAAAGTAACAGATTTATAAGCTAGATTTAACGTCCAGGCCCATAGCTATTCATGTACACCAATTTCCCATTCAGAGTTTAAATGGTTGAAAGAGCATTATTCAGTTATTAAAACTTTGGGGAAAAATAATCGTTTATTAATACTAGACCAGATAAAGGGTCAGGGGTTGTAATATTACATCATCATGAGTAAAAATTCCTAACTGTTCGCATATAATTTAAAGCTAATATTCTTTCCATTTTCAGGCATATTGTAACCGATAACTTTTCTTCACTTAAATAGACTATTTCGCCGCTTACAATGCCATGTCACTTAATTAATAAGTCAATGCTATAGTAAAGACAAACTCGGTAAAAAAAGAAATTATGCTAAGTTATTTAGAGGACATGAAAACCTTATTTAAATATCATTTCCACCGTGTTATAAATCTAGACTTATTGCATGTTCAATTATTGCATATATTAAAAAAAAACCTATAAATAATTAGATTTATTGAATTAAACCTAAAACTCTATGATTCTCAATTTATTGTTGGTTTTCCTTCACGACGGTTAAAACTTATTTCAACGAATCCTTACGCACCGTAAGTTTATTATTTAAATTATTTCCTAAAGCTGTACTTTTCAACTGCACATTTCCTTTTCAGTTTTTTCCGCTTTTCACCTTGTACGTTACTTATGCCATTACTTTTACGTTATATCTATTAATATTTTATTTCCATCATATTTGTTTGAAACGCGTATTCAATTGTTAACATTAATACCCCTAAAAACGATACACATGTAAAGAAATATGTCGCGCCGCCAACTGGAACACTTTTCACTAAGTGACCCCCCTCCCTCTAAATCAGCCCACACCGTCTCCCTAATTAGATAGCATCTTGGTACCACAAGTGCCATTTGACCGTATGAGGCCAAGTGAAACAAACGACCACCATGCTTTTTAGCCTCGAGTATCCAAGAAAAAAAAACCAAAGCTAAGTAAAAATTCCTAACTGTTCGCATATAATTTAAAGCTAATATTCTTTCCATTTTCAGGCATATTGTAACCGATAACTTTTCTTCACTTAAATAGACTATTTCGCCGCTTACAATGCCATGTCACTTAATTAATAAGTCAATGCTATAGTAAAGACAAACTCGGTAAAAAAAGAAATTATGCTAAGTTATTTAGAGGACATGAAAACTTTATAAGTACGATACTTAATATAATCAGCCATCGAAAAAAAAAATTAAAAAAAATTTTTTTTTTTTTTTTTAAGAAAAAAAAATAAAAAGTTATAAACATCAGTGACCCCCCCCCTTGCTTGTACACGTCCATTTCCTTTCCGGATCCCTGCTCCGAACTTATGCTCGTGATCCATCATCTCATCTGAAGATGAGGGGCTCTTATGCCTTACACAACAATTTATCAGTCTATACTATTGTCTATAAACTGATATCATCAACAATTAGATAAGCTGTTTTTAAATTTCCCCTCTTGACAAAATTGCAAACCGGAATGCAAACGGATTTTCCTTTGCGTTAGAGGATTGAACTGAAGCAGTATACTTAATATGTACAATACGTGCGTACTAAACTAAACCACCTTTGTTACCTATATACAATCGCCTATACTGAATCCTCATCGGCTCAAAGCTCTCTGTATCCCCAGACTCTTAATTTCTCAAATCTTATATCACCAAGACATCCTTCTTAATTGATACAAGAATCCTCCTGAGCAGTTCAACATCCAGTGATCATATATCCAATCCTCATGAAACTGCTTATATCACCCTGAATATTACCTTAAATCTTTATTCTATCCCTAAGCAAAGTAGAACACCTAATAACACTCTAGTCAACTACTTTTAAAATTAGAAAAACCCAGTTTCAATATTAGAAGTACATCGTCCCTCACCTTGACTACGGACTTTTGCAATAAGTCATGAAACTATTGTACCTAAAATTCCTCTCCAAACTACAAAATACTGCTGCTTGTATACTAAGCAAGTACCTCCTATAGATACTTTACCTCCAAGATGACTGCCTTGTCTGTTTTGCATGACAAACCTTATTATTTTTTACTTAAATTCTCTTTCTCCTGATCACTAACAAATCAAGTCTGCTCTACTTCCTAAGTTGACACTAAACAAATCCGTCTCACGTAACTTAGATGGGTCCTTGCTCTCCGCCCTTGACCTTAACAAACTCGCAAATCGATACCCATTAACACCTAAAATTTCCTAGGCATGCTCCCGATTATAACTCCCAACCCATAACCAAGCTTCTAAGTAAATACTTACTAGCCTTAGTCCAATACATTGACTTAAAGTAATCTATAATGAACAGTAACCGTTAATATCTCTTTATTAAGAGATAGTATTGCAATAATTATTACACAAACTAAACCGGTACTCATTGAAATAAAAACTTCCGGATATTAAGAGAAAGGCGAAGTCATTCTCCTTAGTTGTAGTCTAAAGGCAACTTACTCAAATTGTCTAAAATTCCATGCATTCGTATACAATACTACTTATCCATCCATCTATACTTTTACTATACTTACAGAATATGCAATAACCTATATCTATCAGGTATAACTGTACTCCATATCAAATGTTCTCTTGTCTCTATACTGAACATATCTAATCTTTCAGTCTTACTAAATGTCCGGTTTGGGCACCAAATCAGAATTTCTAATAGAAAGTAGATCATACTCTAGCACTTTATCCTAATTCCTAAACCTACTAAACCATATCTAACCATACATTCCTAAACCTACTAAACCATATCTAACCATACATTGCTAAACTTACAAAACTATATCTAACCATACATCAACTCGACTCTCTCGATCCAATACTGTAGCAAATTTAACTGCTTCCACTGCATGAATTTTTACGTATGCCCTCTCTCAGTATAAATGAAAATGGACAGCATAATAATGCCCTTTTTAAACCACACTTGAGGAGTGAAAATCTTCTGTAGAAGCTAACCTAAATGCCCGATTTTCCAGGAGATATTAACTTAAATAACCAATAAATATTAACTACCCATGCGGGGTCGCAGAAATACCTGGATTAGGACCCAGGCGCGGGGCGAACCCCCTCGGAGCTGATGGACCCGTAGGTCTTCCCAGGCCATCCGTCTAGGAGAAGGAAAACTCTGAAACTAAACCTAGGGGAGGGAGGCCTCTTCAGTCCTGGACGACAACCTTCCTAGAGCTGGTGACTCAAACAAATCACCGGTTGGCAAACCTAAACTGCCTAAGGAGGAGATAGACTCTGTCTATCGCTCGGCTTTCATACTCCTTCTTTGCCTATTGGCCAGGCGTAGAGGTACTATCACAGGGACTCGCTTGAATCACCCAGTGGTTGACCTTGTTTCCTGACTAGGGTAATGAACGCCGCTTTTCCCCACTCCTGCCACATCCCATCCCCCTAAACTGGACACAGTGGGGTGCTTCAGTGCCATATATGTCAGTGCAGTTGGACTGGGCTGGCTTTGCCTAATGGATTGAGGGTACCGGATTGACAGTTCCTGGCTGCTGTTTCCGACTGATAGTACAGGAGCCCTAACTCTTTGGTAGCGCTTAGAGCGGCTGCTCCATCAACAGTTGTAAAATATCGGGATGTTTGTAGTGCCATGTCGCGCATGGAAAGGGACCCTGCACTCATCCCCGGTGGGCTTTCCCGAGGCCACAATCCTGTGGGTGAGGACAGCTGATGGTCTACTTGTATTGCATGTCTGGTATTCTGCACAACTACTTGTCCAGCACCCCCTCACTCATCCACCCTAACTGAAACTTTTAAATAAAATAAAATGAAATGACAGCTCAAGCAAAAGTTACGTTTAAACCAGGACCAAACTCAAAGAAAACCAACCTGCCTCCTCCCTTGAGGCTTGCATTTACTAATATCCGCGGGCTTAGAACTAACTTAGATGATGTTGAGTCATTTCTCCTTGTAAACACCCCGGATATCTTAGCATTAAGTGAAACTAACCTTCACTCCTCCATACCCTCTAACCACTTTAACATGCCTGGTTATCTCCCACTCTACCGTAAGGACTCGGACAGACATATGCATGGACTTGGAGTCTATATTCGAAACACCCTCCCCCTAACTAGAGAAATAAAACTAGAATCAGAGGGCCAGGCCTTTATGTGCTTCAGACTAAATATGCAACACAATATTAGCTACTTATATTTTCTCTACCGCTCTCCCTCAAACCAAGACTGTACCCTAATAAACAAAGTCTCAGACAGCATAGATATAGCACTCTCCCTCGATACTAGCGCACAAATACATGTATTTGGTGACTTCAATGTCCACCACAGTAACTGGCTAGGATTCTCAAATCACACAGACGTAGCTGGTAGCGCCACATATAGCTTCTCTATATCTCATTCCCTATCTCAGATGGTTACATTTCCGACACGTTTCCCAGACCAGCACGATCAACATGCCTCACTTCTAGATCTCTTTCTGACAACAGTTCCCAATGACTGTACAACAAATGCCCATAGCCCACTCGGGAATGCTGATCACGCTGTGATAATGGTAGAAATCAGCCTAAATTCTCGCCCTAAAACTGAAGACCCACTACTCAAAACAACGAGGTATTACAAAAAGGCTGATTGGGAAGCCATCAGGGAGCTCATCAGAGATGCCCCATGGCAAAATATCTTTACTCTTCCAGCGGAACAGTGTGCAAATGAGACAACTGAATGGTTCAAAACTGCTATTGAAGCACATGTTCCCGCACGGAAATACTATAGCAAGCCCCACTCCCCCCAATGGTTTACTTCTGCTTGTGCAGCTGCCATTTGTCAAAGGCAGCATGCGTTCCGCAGATTCAACCGACATAAGTCCAGCTCAAATAAACAGAAGTTTATAGAAGCTAGAAATAATTGTAAGAGAGTGATAGACACAGCTAAGTCAGATTACTCTGAAACCACCAGAAAGCGCATCGAAGCACAGAAATTAGGAACCCGGGATTTTTGGAAAATCTACAACAGCGTAGTTAATAATGGACAGTCAATTATTCCCCCACTAACAAACAATCATGAGGTTGCTTGCACGGCAACTGACAAGGCTAATCTGCTTGCCAGTCGGTTTGCCTCAAACTCCACACTGAACTCGGTACACCACTCACTCCCTGATTTTCCTCTGCGAACAGACGCCACACTTGACGACTTGAAAATCACCCCTTCTCAGGTACATGCTATTATAAAAAACCTAGACACCTCTAAAGCATGTGGACCAGATCTCATCCCGGCTGTGCTATTAAAAAAATGCTCTGCCGAGGTTGCTCCAGTTCTGTCCAAACTTTACAATAAATGCCTTAACGAATCTTGTTTTCCCGACTGCTGGAAAACCGCCTCTGTGGTACCAGTCTTCAAGAATTCTGGTGAAAGAACTGACCCACTAAATTATCGCCCCATTAGCCTCCTCCCGCTTTTCGCCAAAATATTTGAGTCCTTAGTTAATAAAGCCCTAGTCCAGCACCTAACAGCTGCTAAACTCTTGACTGACAAACAATATGGATTCAGGCAAGCCCGTTCAACAGCAGATATCTTAACTGTAGTTTCTGAACGTATATACCGTTCATTGGATAAAACAGGGGAGGGTAGAGCGGTGGCCCTTGATATATCTAAGGCTTTTGACAGGGTATGGCACGATGGTCTTCTAAGGAAAATTAGATCATATGGAATCACTGGAAGAATTCATAACGTAATTAAATCCTTCTTAAGTAATAGAA
This sequence comes from Euprymna scolopes, assembly GCF_053919585.1. Taxonomy (NCBI): domain Eukaryota; kingdom Metazoa; phylum Mollusca; class Cephalopoda; order Sepiida; family Sepiolidae; genus Euprymna; species Euprymna scolopes. Next base: position 7,110,381 of record NC_136489.1, read on the forward strand.
AAATCAAAGTTGTCCTCGACGGACGTACATCCAAACAATATGACATAAATGCGGGAGTGCCTCAGGGGTCTATCCTTGGACCTCTATTGTTCCTGATATTCATAAACGACCTCCCTGATAATATTGTTTCGGAGATGGGTATATTTGCCGATGACACCACTCTCTATAACAGATATGAGGGGAAAACAAATGAACACATATCCAAGAAAATGGCAGAAACACTAGAGGATGACCTCCAATCCGTAGTGGAATGGGGACAAAAATGGTTGGTCTCATTCAATGCTGCTAAGACTAAGCTTGTTTCCTTCAATAACTACAAGAAACCTTCTCTACCTCCAATAGCAATGGCCAAGAACACATTGCCTGAAAGTACTTCTTTTAAACTCCTCGGCCTAACGTTTACAGGGAATATGAACTGGAATAGATACATTGAGAGCATTGCCAAGGCTGCTGCAAGGAAGGTTGGCTCCCTCTACCGTGCTAGAAAACTACTTACGCCTGCCAGTATCCTATACCTCTATAAGGCAACCATTCGCCCATGTATGGAGTACTGTTGTCACATCTGGGCTGGTGCATCTGCTGCTTGTCTCTCGCTCCTGGAAAGGGTTCAAAAAAGAGTCGCAAACCTGATAGGTCCTGAACTGTCATCTGGGCTTCAACCTCTGTCCCATCGACGAGATGTTGCATCCCTCTGCCTGTTCTACAAATACTTTAATGGTGAATGCTCTGACGAACTGCAAACACTTGTACCTCCCCGACGTAACTACCCCCGACAAACCCGACAAGCTACTAAGTCTCATCCCTTTACAGTGGAGATCCCTAGGTGCAAGAAAGCCTTTTACTCCAATAGTTTCTTCCCCAGAACTGCGGGTCTTTGGAACTCCCTTCCGGGATTCTGCTTTCCCAACTGCAATGATATGCAGAAGTTCAAGTGTAATGTTAACAAACATCTTTCTACTCTTCTCCCTTCATAATGACCCCGCTAATTAATTCCCTAATAGTAGCCCCCTGCTTCAAAGTGGCACTGTGCCTTGTTTGGGGTGAAAATTGAATTAAAAAAAAAAAAAAAAAAAAAATATTGAACGACACTGATAAATTTATAAAAATGCGCCCTGCCGCTACACATGATCGTACGACCTCTTTAGAAACCAAAGAGATTAGTTAATGGGTTAAGTGTGATGTACTTCCACTGGACATAGCTAATGAGATAATGCCCTCAGGATCGATCCGCCGAAGGTTGTAGTGTTTACCGAAAACTCATAAAGTAGGAATTCGCTTAAGCCCATTTTGTCTATGGTAGAGTCATCACAGAATAAAGTTGGATCTTAAATATTCTTCAACCAGTAATAAAATATGACAGTAAATACTTGTTAAAAGATTCATTATATTTTGCAGACTTTATTCAAATGTATAAGGTTGATTATAAATTTATGTGTTCTTACGATATTAGCAACCTGTTTACTTGCGTCCCGATTTCAGAGACTATAGATATCCGTACAGATGTTTTATATCGTAGTCAGATATCGTCTCCTCCGATTTCTGAAAGTATATTCGTTGAACTGATGACATTTGCAACTACATCTGTTGAATTCAGCTTCAACTATGTAATGTATCGGTAAGTAGAAGGTGTGTCGTTGGGACCAGTGTTGAGCCCGCTAATGGCGAATATTTTCGTCGATTTCCATGGAGAACTTTTGCTTTCTGGACCCATCAAACCATTGATCTATATTCGCTATTTAGACGACACACATTGTCTCTTCGATAACCAAACAGTCGCAAATAATTTTTCTCCTTAACAAAATGCATATCGTGTTACAGTACACTTATGAAAGAGACTCTAATTCACCCCTAGTTTTCCTTGATGTATTGGTAACCAAAACATCATCAAGTTACCTTACATCAATATACCGTAAACCCACGTTCACAAAACTGTACATACTTTGGGATTCATTTTGCCCCCGAAAACGTAAGATAAATTTAATTTGGACCCTAATACATCGTGCCCTTATGATCTGCTTCAAATCAAAATTGGATGAGGAATTAAAAATAAGTAGTGACATCCTTTCCAAAAAGGGGTGCTTAGGTCAGTTATACAGAGGAAAATAGCAGAGTCCTCTGTAACTAAAACCCAAAGGACCAATAAATGCCAAGTATATCTGTGTTTACCTTAGATGGGAGCAGTAAGTCAGAAATTTTCAAAACAAATTAGTTCAACATTGCAAAATTGTTATTTTGCTTCAAATGTACGTGTTGTGTTCTTTACGAGAACGTTAATGCCATCCTCTCGAAAAGATGTTCTTCCCCCCCATCATAATAATAATGTAAGTTACAATTTTGCATGTAGTTACAGCGCCAACTATGTGGGTCGAACCATATTTAGATTGGATGGAAGAGTCCAACAACACGTACCTACAAAAGCAGTAATGGGGCATACCAAACAATAGACGCAATTGCGAATACATACGGCCCTTCAATTACTGACCACCTTATAAAACCCCGTCTTGTGCAGCGAACATTAACAATAATTCTTATAGCATCTTGAGCCGTGCTCACTCATTATTTCACTTAAAGATCTTGAAGACTGTTCACGTTCGGTTGAGAAGACTTTCCCTCTGCAAGCAGAAGGAATGCCTCTTAGGTTTGACCGGAATTAGTCCAGGATTTTCGAGTAATATACCGTTATTGTTTTCTTTCCCCCATACATAACGCAACGCTATATGTGCATAATCACCATTCCCATTCGTGTCTTTCTTCCGTTTGTTTTTCTCACTCAAATATCTCGATATAACTTTGATAAAGCGAGGGCGAAACCGGTCAGCTTACTCCCCAATTTTCTTTTTCCCCTTTTTATTCTCTATTTTTAAACGTGGATTTCATTTTAACAATGAATGTTCGTCTTCCTTTCATTATTGCATAATATATATATATATATATATATATATATATATATATATATATATATATATATATATATATCTCCTTATTTGGGCATATTTTATTGGTTTAAAAATAAAGTTTATTTTTTAACCTACTGTCATAAAATGTAAACGATAGAGTAGTATTATAATATTCAAACTACTGCACATTTTAATGCAGTTTCGGTCCTAGAGCCAAAGATATGAGGATTCCAATATTCTATTTGGCGACGAGGATAGATATAACCTTATATAGATATACCCCATTTTTTGGCAATTTAAAAGTTCGAAATCTAGGCGACTACTGATAAGAATAAAACAAACGGCTCGTTGGAAAGCTAATGACCTTAATTGTGTATCCATTTTCATATTCTGTTAAATTAATATAGAAAAGTGATACGCTAATTTATAATTTCTTCATATCTTAGAAAATGTATATTACCTGAAATATTTACTGTTATTTTCGTTTTCATCAACGTCGAAAACCTATATTGGTAATTTGAAAAATTATTCATGCAGCTTTACCATTATTTGAGGCATTTTCATTTGTTTTTCTATTATTGCATATTAATAGGAAATATTTAATATTTATCCCAAAACCTCTGGCCTTATTGGAGGGGAGACGGACAGTTGCTATAGATCAAATGAGATACGTAATAGATGAGGGAGAGATAATTATAATATTTCTAATATATTTTATCTCCGCTCTTTGATTTTCGTACATATAGTAAATTTTACACTCCACAAGGCTTATATGGTACTGAAGATGTTCATAATCCTACCCTATCCTAAAAAGGCGAGATATAACATATGAAAAAAATATTTGAGACTAAGTCTTCTCTTGCTGTAATTTACAAATCATTTGAAACCATAGCAGCAAGTTTTTATCTCCCCTCCATCAACGCCAGAGGTTTTGGTGAAATTTCACACTTCACCTCCCACACCCCCACACACACCCACACACACATATATATATATATATATATATATATATATATATTTCCCTTAAATAATTTTAATTTTATTTTTTATTTTATATTTGTTTTTTTTTATTTTGTATTTTTTATTTATTTATTTTTTTATTTATTGTTTATTTTCCATTTATTTATTAATTTATTTACAAATTAATTAATTTATTTATTTTCCATTTAGTGTCGTCTAAGGACTCTTGCTGATATTTTTTTAAGTGATGACCTGTACATTTCAGTTGACCTATATTATTTTGCCCTATATATTTTTTCGCGCCTTTAACATTTCCTGTCTGGGTCATTTTGACTTTTGTTTCCCTTTATTTTATATTTTATATCTAACTTTATCATCTTTTTTTCTCTTTCCTCTTTCTCTTCCCTGATCTTTCTTATTTATTTTTATGTCTCAGAAGTAGAGTAAAAAGCATATCTTATTTTTCTGTTATTAATGTTATTGGGATATTTTCATTTTTCCTGGTACATTTTTTGTGAATTATTCCATGAATTTGTGTCTTTGGATTATTATGGACCATCTTCTTCCAATTACGGCATTTCTTTGGATTTTACTTGTACGAATGGAAATTCTTATAACTTTCTTAAAGTTTTACATTTGGATTTTACTCTCACTGGATTTGTCATCTTCCACAAGACTATCTATTCATGTCACCTTTTCCTCGCCATATTCCCTCTGCTTACCTTATTTTGTTTTGTAGTAAGATCTTTGACTTACTTGTTGTTTCCTCAAATACTTCTGCATACAAAATCCGATCCCGCATTTTGCTAATTCCTACCCTCTGATGAGTAGCTAAGTATTTCTTCGAAACTCTGCGGATTTAGGACTATCCATTTATCTAGTGCTTCCATTTCAGATTAAATAGGGTTTTTAACTCATTTGAAAGTGTTTTTTAACATATTTTGTTAACTGTTTGCTGCTTATATATATATATATATATATATATATATATATATATATATATATATATATATATATTTTATTACATTTTCACCCCAAACAAGGCACATTGCCACTTTGGTGTAGGGGGCTACTATCAGGGGAAACATCTACTGGGGTACTATGTAGGGATTAGGGCAGCGAGATGTTGGTTCACGTTGCACTTGAACTTATGCATGTCAGTACAGTTGGGGAAGCAGTGACCCGGAATGGAATTCCAAAGTCTAGCAGTTCTGGGGAAGAAACTACTGGAGTAGAAGGATCTTTTACATCTAGGGATCTCTACAGTGTGGGGTGGGATTTTGCAGCTTGTCGGGTCTGTCGAGGGTGTTCACGTCGTGGGGGCACAAGTGCTTGCAGTTCTTCAGAGCATTCACCATTAAAATACTTGTAGAACAGGCAGAGTGATGCAACGTTTCGACGATGGGACAGAGGCTGAAGTTTTGATTCCAGTTTAGGGCCTATCAGATTTGCGACTCTCTTTTGAACCCTGTCAAGGAGCGAGAGACTAGTAGCCGATGCACCGGCCCAAATATGAAAGCAATACTCCATACATGGGCGAATAGTTGCCTTATAGAGGTACAGGATAGTTTCGGGTGTTAAAAGTTTTCTAGCACGGTAGAGAGAGCCCACCTTCCTTGCAGCGGCCCTGGCAATTCCCTCGATGTAACTGTTCCAACTCATGTTTCCAGTGAACGTTAGGCCAAGGAGCTTGAGAGACGTACTCTCAGATAAAGAGTCGTTGGCCATTGCTATAGGTGGTAGAGAAGGTTTCTTGTAATTATTGAATGAAATCAGTTTTGTCTTGGAGGCATTGAACGTTCCCATCTATTTTTGTCCCCATTCCACTACTGATTGGAGGCCATACTCTAGTGTTTCTGCCATTATTTAGATATATGTTCGTTTGTTTTCCTGTCGTGCCTGCTATAGAGTGTGGTGTCATCAGCATATATCCCCATCTTAGAGGCAATCTTGTCGGGGAGGTCATTTATGAATATCAGGAACAGCAGAGGTCCCAGGATAGATCCTTGGGGCACTCCCGCATTTATATCATATTGTTTAGATGTACGACCGTCGAGGACAACCTGGATTTTTCTCTTATCTAAGAAGGATTTAATTACGTTAAGTATTCTACCAGTGATACCGTAAGATCTAATCTTCCTGAGGAGACCCTCATGCCATACCCTGTCAAAAGCCTTAGATATATCTAGAGCTACCGCTCTTCCCTCTCCCGCTTTGTCCAGTGAATGGTATATGCGTTCAGAGATTACAGTGAGGATATCTGCCGTGGAACGGGCTTGTCTAAATCCATATTGACGGTCGGTCAGAAGTTTAGCATCTGTAAGGTGCTGGACTAGAGCATGGTTAATTAAGGTCTCAAATATTTTGGCAAAAAGTGGGAGGAGGCTAATAGGGCGATAATTTACTGGGCCAGTTCTTTCGCCAGAATTCTTGAATACTGGTACTACAGAAGCAGTTTTCCAACAGCTCGGAAAGCAAGATTCATTAAGGCATTTGTTGTAGAGTTTGGAGAGAACTGGAGCTACTTCGGCTGAACACTTTTTTAATAGCACAGCTGGGATGAGGTCGGGTCCACATGCTTTGGAAGTTTGAAGGTTTTTTATGATTGCATGCACCTGAGCAGGGGTGATTTTCAGGTCGTCTAGCGTGGCGTCTGTCCGCATAGGAAATTGAGGTAGGGGTGGTTTAGAGGGTCCAGTGTGGAGTTTGAGGCAAACCGACTGGCAAGCATGTTAGCCTTCTCGGTTGCTGAGCAAAGAACCTCGTGATTGTTGGTTAGTGGGGGAATTGTTGATTGCCCATTATTTACTACACTGTTGTAGATTTTCCAGAAGTCACGAGTTCCTAGTTTTTGTGCTTCGATGCGTTTTTTCGTGGTTTCCGTAAATTCCCTCTTAGCTGTCGCTATTTCTTTCTTAACGTTACTTCTAGCTTCTATGTACTTCTGTCTGTTTGAACTGGACTTATGTCGATTAAACCTTCGGAATGCACGCTGCCTTTGAGCAATGGCAGTTGCGCAAGTCGAAGTAAACCATTGGGGAGAGTGGTGCTTGCTATAGAATTTCCGCATGGGAACATGCGCTTCGATTGCAGTTTTGAACCATTCAGTGGTCTCGGTTGCACACTGTTCAGCAGGAAGAGAAAAAATATTTCCCCATGGGGCGTCTCTGATAAGATCTCTGATAGCTTCCCAGTCAGCCTTTTTATAATATCTCGTTGTTTTGAACACTGGCTCTTCAGTTTTGGGTCTAGAGTTTAGGGCGATTTCAACCATTATTACCGCATGATCAGCGTTCCCAAGTGGGCTGTCGGCTTTCGTTACACAATGATCAGGAACTGTGGTCAAAAACAGATCTAATAGTGATGCGTGTTGCTCTTCCTGATCAGGGAAGCGGGTTGGAAAAGTAACAATTTGCGCTTGGGAGTGAGATACAGAGAAGCTATGAGTTGCGCTGCCTGCTGCATCTGTGTAAGTAGAGAATCCAAGCCAGTTTTTGTGATGGACATTAAAGTCGCCAAATACATGTACTTGGGTTCTAGTGTCGAAGGAGAGTGCTGTGTCTATGCTGTCAGATACTTTGTTTATTATGGTGCAGTCTTGGGTCGAGGGAGAGCGGTAGAGAAAGTAAAAGTAGCTAATGTTGTGTTGCATGATTAGTCTAAAGCACATAAAGGCTTGATCATCCGTTTCTAGGTTTGTTTCTCTAGTCAAGGGAAGGGTATTACGAATGTAAACTCCAAGTCCGTGCATATGTCTGTCAGAGTCCTTACAGCAGAGTGGGAGATATCCAGGCATGTTAAAGTAGTATGAGGGGGTGGAGGAGTGTAGGTTAGTCTCACTTAGTGCTAAGATATCCGGGGTATTTGTTAGGAGAAATGCTTCAACATCAGCTAAATTAGTTCTAAGCCCAGGATATTTGTGAATGCAAACCTCAAGGGAGGAGGCAAGTTGGATTTGTTTGACCCTAAGCCTGGTTTAAGCTTATTTTTAGATTGTACTGTCATCATGTTTTTTTAACGAGTTTCAGTTGGGTTAGGGGAAGCCGAACAGGAGGTTAGTCAGAATATCACACATGCATCACAAGTAGACCATCAGCTGACCCTCCATCAACTAGGACTGTGGCCTCAGGAAATCCCACCGGGGATTAGTGCAGGGTCCCTTTTTCCATGCGCGCCATGGCACTGCAAACATCCCGATATTATTCAACTGTTGATGGAGCAGCCGCTCTAAGCGCTACCAAAGATTTAGGGCTCCTGTACTACCAGTCGGAAACAGCAGCCAGTAACTGTCAATCCGGTACCCTCAACCCATCGGAGGAAGGTCAACCCAATCTAGTTGCTCAGGCATATGTGGTACTCAAGCATTCTCAAGTGCCCAGCTTTAGGGGGGGTGTCGGGAGTGGGGAAACGGCGTTCATTGCCCTAGACAAGAAACAAGATCTACCACTGCGTGTTTCTGTCGAATCACTGTGATAGTATCTCTGCGCCTGACTAATAGGCAAAGAAGGAGTATGGAAGCCGGGCGATAGGCAGGACCTATCTACTCCTTTAGCATTTTAGGTTTGCAGACCGGTAATTTGATTGAGTCACCAGCTCTAGGAAGGTTGTCATTCAAGACTGAAGAGGCCTCCCTCCTCTTTGGTTTGGTTTCAGGGTTTTCCTTCTCCTAGACGGATGATCTGGAATAATCTACTGGGTCCGTCACCACTGAGAGGGTTTGCTCAGCGCCTGGGTTCTAATCCAGGTATTTCTGCGACCCCGCGTGGTTAGTTAATGTTATTGGGTTAGTTTGTAGAGGTTATATCTGCTAAAATAGTTACACTCCTCATACTGGATTAGGGGCATTGTTATTTCATTGTTACTGGATAAAGAGGTTGAGTAGAGCTCATGCAGTGTAAGCAACTATAATTGTAAGGAGGCTTTTTAGGAGGAGATAATGTGGTTTGAGGCTTTCTCTTTTGTATATATATATATTTATTTTTTCCTTTTATTTTTATTTATTTATTTTTTTTTATTCATGTGAGCTTGGGTCTAGTATAATATTAGAGTGTGAGTAGGTGTTAAGAATTGAACTACGAGTAGTGGCCAAGCTATATTTTAGATGATAGCAGGGCATGCGATGCGAGTGCAAATATAGTAGGGGTAAACACAGTAAGTTTTGAGTCATGTGTAATTTGGTAAATAGATATATGGGCTGGTTTTAGTAGGTAACCTGGTTAAAAAAGGCATTACTATGCTTCCATTTCCATTGTTACTGGGAGAGGGTATAGGTAAAAATTCGTGCTGTGAAAGCAGCTAAATTTGCTACAGTATTGGATTGAGAGAGACGAGTTAATGTATGGTTAGATATAGTTTTGTAAGTTTAGGAATGGATGATTAGATATGGTTTAGTAGGTTTAGGATAAAGTGTTAGGGTATGATTTACTTATTATTAGAAATTCTGATTTGGTGCCCAAACCGAATATTTAGTAGACTGAAAGATAAGATATGCTCAGTATAGATACAAGAGAACATTTGATATGGAGTACAGTTATACCTGATAGATATAGGTGATTGCATATATTGTAAATATAGTTAAATATAGATGGATGGATAAGTAGTAATGTATACGAATGCATGGAATTTTGGGCACTTTGAGCAAGTTGCCTTTAGACTAAAACGAAGGAGAATGACTTCGCCTTTCTCTTAATATCCGGAAGTTTTTATTTCAATGAGTACCGGTTTAGTTTGTGTAATGATTATTGCAATACTATCTCTTAATAAAGAGATATTAATGGTTGCTGTTCATTATAGATTACTTTAAGTCAACGTATAGGACTATGGCTAGTAAGTATTTATTTAGAAGCTTGGTTATGGGTTAGGAGTTTTAATCAGGGGCATACCTAGGAACTTTTGGTTGTTAATGGGTATCGATTTTCGAGTCTGTTAGGGTCAAGGGCGGAGAGCAAGGACCTCTCTAAGTTACGTGAAACGGATTAGGTTTAGTGGCAACTTGAGAAATAGAGCAGTTTGATTATTTATATATATATATATATATATATATATATATATATATATATATATATATAAACATATATATATTACGTGGAACACAAAACTTGTTATTATGTTTGATCATCATTACGGTTTTTATTTATAAATATACGTTTTATATGCTTTCATTAGTTATATTTCTAACAACCGATACTTTTTTAGCAATGTTTTTTACCAAACTTTTTTACACTTAACGTTCGATCTTGCTCGAAATTTCCTGTAAATGACAAGCCGGAAATTAAATCGTATAACATTAAATTAAGACTTTCCTGATGAATAATACGCTGTCAACGGATTTGATTTCAGATTATTCATCAGAGATTTAAAAAATACATTTTTTTTTAAATATAAAACAAATAAGAAAATAATGGGAAAATAAATATTAAATACGAAAATTGTAAAAAAAAATATATAGAAAGATGGCCGTCATTTTGAAGATTCGTAAGACGAGGATATAATAGGCCAACAGCTGCAGGTGATGTTTTACTTCGTCAAGTAGCTTGTTTCTACTTCTGGTTCTGACGAGATGAACATCCCAGCTGATCTGTGCAAGACACTTTTTAAAACGAGGTTTTTCAATTCATTTCTAAGGCAATTTATTTGCAATCATTAAATTCGAATGTGCAGCAACATTCCTCATAAGAATATACATTAGATGGAAGATTTATATTTCATTACTTTTTATAGGTGAAGAATAAGTAGTATCCCTATATGCTGTACCCGTTCAATGCGTTGCTATTTAACATAAGGTAAATGCTTCTTTTTTTTAATATATGAATACTCTAACTCATCGGCAGCGTGATTATTTTAATCAATGATATTGAACTATTTAATTTTTCTGCCTCTCTTTCTCCATATATATATATATATATATATATATATGTATATATATATATATATATGTATACATATACATGAATGAATGACAAATTCTACGTTTCAAAGTTCATGATTTTGACCATCTTACAATTCATTGCTTTAATTCAGTTCATATTTACAATTCTTGACAGACTATGTCTTGTAGCACAAAGTTAATCACTTAATTAATCAATCAGTTAATTTATATTGCCTTTAACATAGCAGAAAGAATAGCAACAATCACTCCATTAATGGGAAAAAGTGAGCGGTTTCAAGGTTCTTTACTACATACTTGAGGAAACGAAAACGAGTTTAATATTTCTTTAAATATTATATATATATATATATAGGGATATGAATTATTCGCTTTTTATCTTGAAAGCGTCTTTTTGTCTCTATCTCGCAAAAAACGCTTTGATGTATTTATAGCATGTATTCATGTATGTCTAGGAGAAATATTTCAATCAAATAACTATTATTGTACAATTTCCATTAAGAGTAATCTTATCTTAAACAAACCGGAAGAATATACGAACGCCAAAGGATTCCTTTAAATGTTAATTATCCTGATTGTCAATAATCCAATATCTAATTTACCCGGAAACTGTAAACAAATAATGTTTTCCTCTCTATTTACCGTAATTTTGTGTATATATATATATATATATATATATATATATATATATATATATATATATATATATATACATACATATATATATATATATATATATATATATACATACATATATATATATATATATTTATATATAAATATATATATATATACATACATATATATATTATATATATATATATATATACATACATGAAATTAAGGTAAATATATAGAGGAAAACATTATTTCTTTATATATATATATATATATATATATATATATATATATATATATATATATATATATATGCATTGTGAGAAATTGTAGATAATTCATGTGCGATCCGATTGCGATAGCATGCAATTCGTGATTCAAATCTCAAAAATCCATCGGACAAAAGCTGGTATTTTATCTGTCGAGTTTAATATTCATACTGGCTAGTTTTACCAAATTCGGCGTTTAATCTTGGAGAATGTACCTTACGGACTGAGGTACCTTTACCGGAGAATGTTGACGTCGTTTCCAAAAAAAACTTTAAAATCCTAAACTCTCCTATGTTAGGGGCGCTAGCTTTACTCGCCTATTATTTCGATCTTGTGCCACATCATTTTTCAGCGGGAAGTAAGTAAATGGCGCAGTTATTTATTATAAACCGCGGAATATACCATACAATCTGCATTAATATTTTTAATATATGACTCTTTATAAAGTTATAGGAATCGCCAATTCCATAATAATGAAACAAGGCTTTGATTTGATTTGTGCTATATGATTATATATTTTTCCTATATAAATAAAATAGGATGTCTGTTCGTATTAGTAATGGGACGATTCGAAATGGTTTCCTGATTTCAATACAATTACCGATCCCTTTTAAATTGGCGATTATGATAGAAACACGGCTTCCGATTTTTTTTTTAAATTTATATGGAGTAAATAAGGAGTTTGATGTTTTAAAAAGCGTCCAAATAACTTCATTCACCGACATGTAATATCCGTGTATATTTTGCAAAACAAAAAGACACGTGGGATGAGAGCGTATATTACAAAACATATATTTAAAAGTATTTTTCAAACGTTTGTCTTGTAATTGGTTGAAGATTTTAATATAACAAACCTCATTTTCATTTGTTTGTGGTTAATGTTAATTAAAATTTTCATAAATGTAGAAAAGAATCAGATAAGAGTAGCCAAAAAATGTAGACAGAGAACAGTTAACAAAGCCAGTTTTCAATGCTACCTAATAAAGTACTTTTTACAAAACTCATTCTTAATATTTGAAAAGATTTATAACAACTATTTTTTATGTTTCCTTTTTTAAAAAAAAGGTTCATATTTTTCTGGCAATTATACATATCTGGTTGGTTATTTGATTGGTTTGCATTGCTGTCGTCGTTTCGTCGTCGTCGTCGTCGTCGTCAACAACAACAACAACAACAACAGCCGACACAGCCGACTCAACAACAATAACAATAGCAATAATAATGATGATGATGATGATGATGATGACTCATATGGTCGTAGGTAGGTACTACACTAGTGCAGACTAGACGTAATTTCTTAACTATTTTTTCGTTAATTTCTGGGGGAGGGAGAGATTGGATTTGTATGTGTAGTTGAGGACTATAACAATGGTTTTTATGACTGGAGCGTTTACACACACACACACGCATATATATATATATATATATATATATATATATATATATATATATATATATATATATACATATATATATATAGGTGTATATGTATGCGTGTGTGTATTATTAACCTTACTTTTTTGGAAACTACATGCGTGTAAAGCAATGCGATTCCTCTGCATACAACTCTTAAGAAAACTCGGCGAAGAAAAAGAAAATTTAATATTCATCTAACGAAGATAATAAGTTTCCTGTATATGTTATATAACAGACTACGCCATACCAATTATACATCTGATAATGCAGAAGTTGCTTAAATCGGAAGTTGAATTATACTAAGCATGCCAGCTGATTACATGATGTAGGTCTTAGTGAGAAATTGGATAAGTGACAGTTAGGATAATTCAAATTTCTGGAACACCCCTTGCTTTTCCATATACATCCTCCTAGTTGAAATGAGATGTCTCCGAATTGTAATGTAATTATTAGTAGTAATATTTGATAAGCTCGTTTATGTCGAGATGGAATCTAACAGTCGTTTGAAAAATCTAGACGAACAGACCGTTATGTTGGCGTCACTTATTAATCAGGAGGTAGAGAGGAAATTGAAGAGTGCAGAATAGAAAAGGACAAATAAAATAGGAAATTATAGGAAAAAGAAAGAACAACTCAATGAAGTGAAGAGTGGTGGGTAAAATGGAAACTGTTAATTATTTTCCAGACAAAACATAACACATAACTAAAAATATGGATTCATAAGGTAAAACATAGTAACAGGTAGAGAGTAAAAAAATAAATAAGAAAGAAAAACACGAACGAAAATGAGAAAGATATAAAATTAAAATATAATAGAAAATAAACTTTGGTTGATTGGTTGTTGTGTTTTTTAGCATATCAAATATGTTCAAGATATTTCCTGCCGAATTCCGTAATAATCGCAATGATTATTTGCTGAACTTCTTTTTATCTGCAAATGTTTATTTAAGGATTTTGTTACGATACTTTTTTATATCATCTCATCATTTTTCATGTTATAAAATGCTTAATGCACTAATGTTTGTAAAATTTTGTTAAACATATATAAGCTTCAATGTCTTCATATACTCAAATATTTATTAATTGTGTTTGCTTTGAATTGGGTTGGTATTTTGATAGAGAGAATGTGTTCGTTGTGCGGAAAGTGCTAGAATATTACAAAGATAAAGGAAACATAACATTAATGTTGCTTTAGTTATGGACACAGCTATCTTTAGTAAACTTTGTAAAAATTGCAATACAATATTAGAGTTGGAGTAATATCATAGACTCTGTAATACCATAGAATCTGATTTTCATGGGAAAACTATCGTACTATCCTATATCAAAAGCATTAGATATATCTAGCTCATCTCCTGCTTGATCCACGGCATGGTATATATGTTCAGAGATTATAGTTACAACATCTGCAGTAGAACCGGCTTGCCGAAATCTATATAGATAATCGGAAGAAATTCAACAATTGTAAGATAAGGTATTAAAGCTTGACTTATTATAGACTTAAATATTTTAGCAAAACAGCTGAGGATGCTAACGGGGCGATAATTTATTGGCTCAGTGTTTTTGACAGAATTATTGTACACTGGTACCACAAAAGAAGTTTTCCAACAGTTTTCAAGCAGTCAGGTTTAGATTTAGTTAAATATAAGGTATATTTTCATTATAATTCTGTTTTTCTTATTCTTAGTTAAAGTGTTATACATATATATATATATATATATATATATATATATATATATATATATATATATATTATTGTTGAATCTAATTTTGTAACTTTGGAATTTTAACTCACTGAGTCGTATTATGGAAGCTATCATTCTAATCTTGGCACAAATAGAAGCAGACATATATCTATATAGAAGCATCCTTACTAATAAAAGTTATTTTCAATAAAACTATCTGTATGTGTTGTATTCGTAGTGCAAAGACAAAATAATTAGCAGGTATACGTGTCTGTGTGGGGGCTGTGTGTCTATAAATATGTCTTTGTGTACTTTATTATACACTGAGGTGCTTGACCGTTTGGAGAAGTCATAAGTATCTGATAGTATTTACACGTACTTGACTAACGTACCCACTGTAAAAGTTGTACTATTACTTAAAGATAAAACACTCTACTTAAGTGAGACCACCGGGAAGGCAAGAGCGAAAAATGATATACTCTGACATTATTTCGATCATATTGTCCTTATCTTCATTCTTGTACAACAAATCCTGACAAAAAAATGTCCCGCCACTTAGGAAAAACAGTTGATAGATAGGGTTCAAAGTTTTTAAAACATGGTTTTTCCTGACGCTTGTACTGTGAGAGATATGATAGCGGAGCTGTCAGTTGCGAAACCCAAAATATCTTGTCATAAAATGTGAAAATATTAACATTAACATATACGGAATGTTGTGAGTGGAGGTCTAAATATGTGGATTCTGCATGAGAATAAAAAGTTAATTTCAAATGAATTTTTAAAATATATAAGATCGGAATATGTTACTATAGCCACACTTGTTAGCTTTTAATAATTTTCAGCTTTTAATGACTTAACAACTTAACAATAACGTTTAGCTTTTAACAACTTTCAGCCTTTAACAACTTTGAGCTTTTAACAAATTTCAGCTGTTAACAACGTTCAGCTTTTAACAATTTTTAGCATTTAATAACTAACAATACAGTTAGAATGGGGTTGAAAATGATAACTTAATGTTACCGGGTTGTAACGCTTTATTATACGCATAATTTTATCATTTGTAATGATCTTCATTCATATTGCTATAGAATGGTATATTTCTGTCTGACAAATAAACATATACATACCAAGAAAATAAATATACTGCACAAGTCATTAAGAAACTTGAGATACAATTAAGGTGATCCGGAAATCAGAATATAACTTTATTTCCCCAGTTTATACAACAAGGAGTGCGGCATAAACCTTCCACACCTTGCCAGAATGAAATAACTATATAAACACACACACACACACACACACACACACACACACACACACACACAAAAATACCAAGGGGTATTTTGACCATTTTTTTTTTTTTTTTTACGAAAGTATACACATTTCTGGGGATTGTAAACTAATTTCGGTTTTGAAACTATCGTTCTGAGATTCTAAGTCCGATTTCAAAGTCTGTTGTATTAGGTTTCACTTTGTGTTTTCCGAAGCGCCTCGTGTGACGAGCCAACACATCAACGGGATTGGGCCGTGTATGAAATCGCATTAGTTCGGATTAAGCTTGTCTTCGGAAAAGAACATATCCAGCCGCTATGTGATACGGTAATCTCTTGGAATTTCAGATAGCGGCTAATGCTAAAGTTACTGTTGCTACTGATTATTCTGGCGTTTGTTGGAAAAAATCTTGCATGGAATTATCTGGCGTGCGGATAAAATATTTTAAAAAGATATTTGGCATGCGTACAAAGTATTAACGAAAGAAGATTGTGTAAAAAAACGGTATAATTTTACAAAAGAGTTACCACTTATCAAAACTTAGGGACTACTCGAGGATAAAATTTTAATTAATGAAACGAGGTCAGTGATTTTATCCAACTCTCTCAACCAAGTTCCATTGAGCTATATCACAGTGATCATTGTTAGAGGGAATTTTATAAATTTTTACTAAGGTGGCGAGATAGCAAGAACTTATTAACTTTTAACTGGAAGACGGGCATGTTGTAGCCAGTTGTGAAACAGGCAAGCGGAACAGAGTTCTGCAGACATCATGTTCTAGGAAACCAGTTTTGTTAATAGAATTTTCGTTTAGATTCATGCAACGATTAGTGTAGGGGAAATTATTTGTAGTGTTTTCAGCGTTATGAGTGATTTTTGTGAAGGTTTAGCAGTGGGAACTTTTGAGAGAAGACTATTGAGCGAAGTTAAGACTAACACTGTCATGGTAAATACGTGTAGAGCAGGGGGCAGGCTCCTTACATCTCGTCTGCGGGAAAGAGGTTGCAAGGAAGGAAAAGGGGTATCACCTATTAGGTGTCAGAATCGGTTTGAAACTCTGTCAAAGAAGGACAGGTACTCAAACCAGTTCCTTCCACGATGTGTCAGCCGTATACATTTTAACACGTGTTGTACTCATATGCAGGGAGAGTTTTGCGCCCTGAATCAGATACCTTCTGTAGTGGTAAAATGATTCGATCATTTTTCTAGTGACTTTAAGTATGTGTGGTAATACGCGTACAAATATATATTACTAAAAGCCTTTGGTAAATCATGGCTGAGGGCTAGAGAACAGGTTACTCTCGGGTATCAACTTTTAAACAGACAAAATCCTCATAGAAATTAGTGTAAATATCTAACATTAAAATAATGAAAAAAATGTAGGTCAAATGGACACTTATATAATTTCAAGATGAACCTAGATGAACACGCATCTTTTAATGAAATCATGTTAATAGAAGTAACTTTTTTTGTCAGATAATTATTTCCCTTAAATTTACTTGGCTATGTATATCTCGTATGGCTAGAGAATTGAATAAGTTGTACGAGAAAGGAAAAACGGATGGGGAAGAGAAAAGGTTCTCTGTGAAAGAGGAAGTGAAATGTTGTGTAGCTCCGCTATTATTAATATGATTTCACTGTTGTTATTGTAAATTTTATGTTCAATTATCGAGCATCCCGGCGTTTTCCGGGCGTACAATACGGTTAAACATAATATTTTAATTCATACAGATTGCGTATCGATTTTTATCGAATCAATCCTCTATTGATTATTATATATTATGAGGAAGTATTTGCCCGCTAGACTAATTCTAAAATAAATTTAAAAAAACAAAAAAAAATGTTTAAAAAATAATAATATGGGTGGAGTACTACTGCCACATCTGGACAGGAACTGCTAAAAACAGCCTATCCTGCCTTTACAGAGTACAAAATAGACTTCTTGGCTTGGTGGGGTATGCCCTTTTCTCTTCCCTGCTACCTCTCTCCCACAGAAGAGACGGTGCCAGCCTGTCTCTGTTTTATCGTTATTTCCATGGCAAAGGCTCGTCTGGGATTCATTCTCTGGTCCCCCCTCGCCAATCTTTCACAACCCCCCCGCTAGCTGAAACTCCTGTCAATAATTGTCCCCACTCTTTATCCGTGCCTAAATCAAAACGAGGATTCCATGAACAAAGCTTCTTTCTTAGAACGTCACGCTTGTGGAACCCTCTGCCGCTTGCCTGTGTCCCCTCCCCCTGGACTTCAACTTTGATGTCTTCAAGTCCAACACAAACAAATTCCCGATGAACCTCCCCTTAAGTAATGCCACTTTATCAAACTCCAATACTAACTATTACTACTATATTATTCCATTGATTACTCTACACACAATAACCCTTATCCCCGAGTGGCTTCTGGACTTCGATAAGTGGTGACCCTCATGTAAATTAATATTTAAAAATATATTTTAAATATTCATTTTTTTTTTTTGATTTTTAATAATATTCGAAAATATATTTGGAAGCAACATATCTCAGAACAAGAACACTAACAGACATATGTATTAGCTTTGTGTTTAATTAGAAAAAGATAGGTTTAGCGGTTTCGGAACCTATGATGAAGTAACTCACAAAGGCAAAGTGACTTTGACCTAATATTAGAAATATAGATATTATTTCATTTCCAAAAGTTTAGTCAATACATACAATACATACATTTCCTTCTTCTTCTTCTTCTTCTTCTTCTTTTTCTTTTCTCCCACCCTTTTTTCTCTATTTTTCTTTTTTTCGTTTTATTTGGCTATCTTTATTATTGTCCCACTGGGAAATATCGTCGTGATTGATCACTAAAAGTATGCAATGGTATTAGAAAAAAAACATGCGTGACAACACGGCTGCCAAAATATTCGTCAGTCGGCGCTTTATGGTAACCGAATCATGTTGTTCCATTGAGAAAGCCATATAGCTTGACAGTCCTTCTTCAAATGATAATTACTGTTATCCATCTGACTTTACTCTTTATGTCAATAGTGTGTGCTAATGATCAACCTTGTGCCGTGGCGTTATATCCCAGTTTCACGGTTGCTAACACACTCTACAGCATGGCCGAGTGGGGATTTGGCAATAAGCGTTGAGATACAAAGAAATGCAATCATAGAATTCCGTTTCTAGATAGATTTTTTCGGCCGCACGACATGGGATACGCACCGCGTATTTCTGTCTCTCTGTGATCGACAGGGGCCACTGCCTTTCAACCAGCACTAGTTAGAACAATCTATGTAGCTAGTTCAGTCTAATAATTTGAAAGTTAAAGTATTAATTGCTTTTGATCCTTTTTGTAAAACATTGTAATATATTTATGTATAGAAAGAAAATAGTAAATATTTTTCATAAATATTACGATTGTGTGTTTTATTGAGTCTGCCATGAATGCCTCCACCAAACAACAGATTGGTCAGGAGGACTAATAAAGTAAATTTCAACCAGAATGCCACCAGGGTGAAGATGCCATTTTGAGAGAATGAAGGAGCCACACCCACATCCAACATCTCAGGTATGATTTTCTTCTTGTTACACAGACCCTAATGACTGGCCATCTTCACATCTTCAGGAGACCATTTCTAAGTGTAACATGTGAAGCCAGTCACACGCTAGTGGTCAGCAGATCGTGTATTAAATGGTACACTATGCCCCGGATATATTGTTTTCTAGCATGGGAATAATTTCAACCCTGCCAGGTTTAAATCGATTACAGCACTATCAGTCCTAAATGTTGCCATCGGACAAAAATAACTCTGAAATAAAATCCACAGCATAACCAAAAATAATAGCCACTAGACGAATAAAAAGAAAATTAAGGTCCACATTTTTTAAAAACTGAACGAACTTAATATTTCGGGCAAAAGGAAAAAAACGACTCTAGACGATAAACGAATACCTTAAGGCACGTTTTAAAAGAAATTTAAAAAAATCGCTAACTAATACACACGCGCGCACAAACGCAAAAAATGCCCCCAAAAATCAGAACCTGAAAAGAAAATTGTTTTGCACCTACGAAGAAACAAACGATTGATTAAAAAATAAGTTCACCCTTCCTACATCCACACAAAATAACCCTTCGTTAAAAAAAGAAAAAAAAAGAAACGAAAAACAGTATCTCTAGAATTTGCAAAGAGATATATGCATATTTCTTTCTCCCACACTCTCTCTGTTCTCTTGCGTTTTAATACTTGTATAACTAACCTCCCATGGCGGATTGCAAGAGAGCGTATAATAACGAATTAACTTGGATTTTTAAAAAGAAAAGATGTTTTTTTTACCAAGTTTAAAGAACGAAATTACTTATGCTTCCTTTACTTACATTAAATGGTGCCTTAAATTGATTTTTATTAAAAAAGAGACAATTATCCAAACATAGCACTTAAAGTACTTTTCTTAAATCTTCGAATGATTGTAAAAACCAACTGTTACATGATTACGTTACTTTTTTAAGAATTCTCTGAAATGTTTATAGCTTTTTAAAGAAAACTTATGCTATTACATTTCGAATATTCTCTGATTTTTAATGATTTCTGAAACATTATTACTTGACTAAGGAAAGACTGTTTTCTTAATTCTACATCATTTTTAAGGAAGAATTATTCGAGCGAATTATTAATTGAAGTTTTATTTGGAATTGGACGCTTAAATGTTGACCGAGAAGCATTTACGAAAAGTTGAATTAATTCGTAATGAAAAAAGTTGAATTATTTCGAAATGAAAAAAAAAATTGGGATATCTCTGAATCTCATTGTGAAGGGAAAATTGATTCAAAATTTCCTATGGTATTTTAAGAAGATGACTATTGACAATAAATGAATTACTTTGGAAAGAAATTGAATAATTAAATTCGGAATTTGTAATGGTCATTTTGGAAGTAAAATTGGTTTTAACGATGAACCAAATACTGGAAATAATTTTTAAATTTTGGAATGGAATTTTAATGATTTTTGTAAAGACAGTTGTTTTGAAAAAAAACACACACACATACTTTTTTTATATGTACCCTGAAATTTGGGAAAAAGTTAATTATGAATGAAATAACTTTAAATGCGTTTGCATTGTGTAAACGAATTCTAATTGTGACCGAGGTGCTCTTAAATTATTTAAAAAAATTAAGAAAACAAAACAAATTGTAAATACGCTATTTCATTGATTTGATGCATATTCGAGTTTCTGAATCGTTTAATTTGTGAAAAGATTTTGCCCTAATTGAGTATTCCAACACATGTAAACTGAGTGTCCTTGTTTAATTAATTCCTTATGAAATTAATAAATATTCCGTGGAGGTGGTTATATTAGTAGTTCAGCGGCAGACTCCTTGCGCTAACAGAACTACATTAGATCAGGACCTCTTTAGGCCGAAATTAAACTAACTCCATATAGGTCGGCGTGATGAGGAAACGTTACTCCGACTTATTAAAATAAACGGAACTGTTTGCCAAGAGAAGCAAAAAGCCCAGTATTAGTAGATGTTTTTAATGACGTTTTTGTCTATTACATGAATACATTGAAATATGTATAGGTCAGCGTGAGCAACTCACGTAAACTCCGGCTTGGTTAAACTATATTATACTGTATTATCCAGTAATTGAAATCCTGAGGACCTGAGGGTGTAAGTTATATTATGCTAGGAGGTTGACATTCCTCCATAATTTTTTTCACTGCCTCGATGGATGACGCCGATGATTACCCTTCCTCAGTCAAACAGAGGCCTGATGGAAAAAAAATAAATTGATTCACTGAGTCCCTGATGGAACGAAGAGCATGGGGACATTGATCGCTGGCGGCTGGTTGAGGGACCCTCAAGGGGAAATTAGGGACTTCTGAATATTATAGATATACGAGTCTTTTTAAAAGGGAGTTCTATTCATAGGGGTTTACGCTGTTTTCATAACCGTAAACCCATAGTATATCCTCTAATATCTTTTTAATTTCTATTCTTATATTAGGTATGGTTGATTGTCATTAGTATTTTATGGTTTAGCTTTTAGTATATCCTCTAATATCTTTTTAATTTCTATTCTTATATTAGATATGGTTGATTGCCATTAGTATTATATGGTTTAGCTTTTAGTATATCCTCTAATATCTTTTTAATTTCTATTCTTATATTAGATATGGTTGATTGTCATTAGTATTATATGGTTTAGCTTTTAGTATATTCTCTAATATCTTTTTAATTTCTATTCTTATATTAGATATGGTTGATTGCCATTAGTATTATATGGTTTAGCTTTTAGTATATTCTCTAACATCTTTTTAATTTCTATTCTTATATTAGATATGGTTGATTGTCATTAGTATTTTATGGTTTAGCTTTTAGTATATTCTCTAATATCTGTTTAATTTCTATTCTTATATTAGATATGGTTGATTGCCATTAGTATTATATGGTTTAGCTTTTAGTATATTCTCTTATATCTTTTTAATTTCTATTCTTATATTAGATATGGTTAATTGCCATTAGTATTATATGGTTTAGCTTTTAGTATATTCTCTAATATCTTTTTAATTTCTATTCTTATATTAGATATGGTTGATTGCCATTAGTATTTTATGGTTTAGCTTTTAGTATATTCTCTAATATCTTTTTAATTTCTATTCTTATATTAGATATGGTTGATTGCCATTAGTATTTTATGGTTTAGCTTTTAGTATATTCTCTAATATCTTTTAAATTTCTATTCTTATATTAGATATGGTTGATTGCCATTATTATTTTATGGTTTAGCTTTTAGTATATTCTCTAATATCTTTTTAATTTCTATTCTTATAATAGATATGGTTGATTGCCATTAGTATTTTATAGTTTAGCTTTTAGTATATTCTCTAATATCTTTTTAATTTCTATTCTTATATTAGATATGGTTGATTGCCATTAGTATTTTATGGTTTAGCTTTTAGTATATTCTCTAATATCTTTTTAATTTCTATTCTTATATTAGATATGGTTGATTGCCATTAGTATAGTATGGTTTAGCTTTTAGTATATTCTGTAATATCTTTTTAATTTCTATTATTATATTAGATATGGTTGATTGCCATTAGTATTTTATGGTTTAGCTTTTAGTATATTCTCTAATATCTTTTTAATTTCTATTCTTATAGTAGATATGGTCGATTGCCATTAGTATTATATGGTTTAGCTTTTAGTATATTCTCTAAAATCTTTGTAATTTCTATTCTTATATTAGATATTGTTGATTGCCATTAGTATTTTATGGTTTAGCTTTTAGTATATTCTCTAATATCTTTTTAATTTCTATTCTTATATTAGATATGGTTGATTGCCATTAGTATTTTATGGTGTAGTTTTAGTATATTCTCTAATATCTTTTTAATTTCTATTCTTATATAAGATATGGTTGATTGCCATTAGTATTATATGGTTTAGCTTTTAGTATATCCTCTAATATATTTCTAATTTCTATTCTTATATTAGATATGGTTGATTGTCATTAGTATTATATGGTTTAGCTTTTAGTATATCCTCTAATATCTTTTTAATTTCTATTCTTATATTAGATATGGTTGATTACCATTAGTATTTTATGGTTTAGCTTTTAGTATATTCTCTAATATCTTTTTAATGTCTATTCTTATATTAGATATGGTTGATTGCCATTAGTATTATATGGTTTAGCTTTTAGTATATTCTGTAATATCTTTTTAATTTCTATTCTTATATTAGATATGGTTGATTGCCATTAATATTATATGGTTTAGCTTTTAGTATATCCTCTAATATCTTTTTAATTTCTATTCTTATATTAGATATGGTTGATTGCCATTAGTATTTTATGGTTTAGCTTTTAGTATATCCTCTAATATCTTTTTAATTTCTATTCTTATATTAGATATGGTTGATTGCCATTAGTATTATATGGTTTAGCTTTTAGTATATTCTCCAATATCTTTTTAATTTCTATTCTTATATTAGATATGGTTGATTGCCCTTAGTATTTTATGGTTTAGCTTTTAGTTTATCCTCTAATATCTTTTTAATTTCTATTCTTATATTAGATATGGTTGATTGCCATTAGTATTATATGGTTTAGCTATTAGTATATTCTCTAATATCTTTTTAATTTCTATTCTTATATTAGATATGGTTGATTGCCATTAGTATTATATGGTTTAGCTTTTAGTATATTCTGTAATATCTTTTTAATTTCTATTCTTATATAAGATATGGTTGATTGCCATTAGTATTATATGGTTTAGCTTTTAGTATATCCTCTAATATCTTTTTAATTTCTATTCTTATATTAGATATGGTTGATTGCCATTAGTATTTTATGGTTTAGCTTTTAGTATATTCTCAAATATCTTTTTAATTTCTATTCTTATATTAGATATGGTTGATTGCCATTAGTATTTTATGGTTTAGTTTTTAGTATATCCTCTAATATCTTTTTAATTTCTATTCTTATATTAGATATGGTTGATTGCCATTAGTATTTTATGGTTTAGCTTATAGTATATCCTGTAATATCTTTTTAATTTCTATTCTTATATTAGATATGGTTGATTGCCATTAGTATTATAAGGTTTAGCTTTTAGTATATTCTCTAATATCTTTTTAATTTCTATTCTTATATTAGATATGGTTGATTGCCATTAGTATTATATGGTTAAGCTATTAGTATATTCTGTAATATCTGTTAAATTTCTATTCTTATATTAGATATGGTTGATTGCCATTAGTATTATATGGTTTAGCTTTTAGTATATTCTCTAATATCTTTTTAATTTCTATTCTTATATAAGATATGGTGTATTGCCATTAGTATTATATGGTTTAGCTTTTAGTATATTCTCAAATATCTTTTTAATTTCTATTCTTAAATTATATATGGTTGATTGCCATTAGTATTTTATGGTTTAGCTTTTAGTATATCCTCTAATATCTTTTTAATTTCTATTCTTATATTAGATATGGTTGATTGCCATTAGTATTTTATGGTTTAGCTTTTAGTATATCCTCTAATATCTTTTTAATTTCTATTCTTATATTAGATATGGTTGATTGCCATAAGTATTATAAGGTGTAGCTTTTAGTATATTCTCTAATATCTTTTTAATTTCTATTCTTATATTAGATATGGTTGATTGTCATTAGTATTTTATGGTTTAGCTTTTAGTATATCCTCTAATATCTTTTTAATTTCTATTCTTATATTAGATATGGTTGATTGATATTAGTATTTAATGGTTTAGCTTTTAGTATATTCTCTAATATCTTTTTAATTTCTATTCTTATATTAGATACGGTTGATTGTCATAATTATATTATGATTTAGCTTTTAGTATATCCTCTAATATCTTTTTAATGTATATTCTTATATTAGATATGGTTGATTGCCATTAGTATTTTATGGTTTAGCTTTTAGTATATCCTCTAATATCTTTTTAATTTCTATTATTTTATTAGATATGGTTGATTGCCATTAGTATTGTATGGTTTAGCTTTTAGTATATCCTCTAATATCGTTTTAATTTCTATTCTTATAATAGATATGGTTGATTGCCATTAGTATTTTATGGTTTAGCTTTTAGTATATTCTCTAATATCGTTTTAATTTCTATTCTTGTATTACATATTGTTGATTGCCATTAGTATTTTATGGGTTAGCTTTTAGTATATTCTCTAATATCGTTTTACTTTCTATTCTTATATTAGATATGGTTGATTGTCATTAGTATTTTATGGTTTAGCTTTTAGTATATCCTCTAATATCTTTTTAATTTCTATTCTTATATTAGATATGGTTGATTGCCATTAGTATTTTTTGGTTTAGCTGTTACTATATTCTCTAATATCTTTTTAATTTCTATTCTTATATTAGATATGGTTGATTGCCATTAGTATTATATGGTTTAGCTTTTAGTATATCCTCTAATATCTTTTTAAGTTCTATTCTTTTATTAGATATGGTTGATTGTCATTAGTATTATAGGGTTTAGCTTTTAGTATATCCTCTAATATCCTCTTAATTTCTATTCTTATATTACATATGGTTGATTGCCATTAGTATTTTATGGTTTAGCTTTTAGTATATTCTCTAATATCTTTTTAATTTCTATTCTTATATTAGATATAGTTGATTGCCATTAGTATTATATGGTTGAGCCTTTAGTATATTCTGTAATATCTTTTTAATTTCTATTCTTATATTAGATATGGTTGATTGCCATTAGTTTTATATGGTTTAGCTTTTAGTATAATCTCTAATATCTTTTTAATTTCTATTCTTATATTAGATATGGTTGATTGCCATTAGTATTATATGGTTTAGCTTTTAGTATATTCTCTAATATCTTTTTAATTTCTATTCTTATATTAGATATGGTTGATTGCCATTAGTATTTTATGGTTTAGCTTTTAGTATATCCTCTAATATCTTTTTTTTTCTATTCTTATATTAGATATGGTTGATTGCCATTAGTATTTTCTGGTTTAGCTTTTAGTATATCCTCTAATATCTTTTTAATTTCTATTCTTATATTAGATATGGTTGATTGTCATTAGTATGTTATGGTTTAGCTTTTAGTATATCCTCTAATATCTTTTTAATTTCTATTCTTATATTAGATATGGTTGATTGATATTAGTATTTAATGGTTTAGCTTTTAGTATATTCTCTGATATCTTTTTAATTTCTATTCTTATATTAGATACGGTTGATTGTCATTAATATTTTATGATTTAGCTTTTAGTATATCCTCTAATATCTTTTTAATGTATATTCTTATATTAGATATGGTTGATTGCCATTAGTATTTTATGGTTTAGCTTTTAGTATATCCTCTAATATCTTTTTAATTTCTATTATTTTATTAGATATGGTTGATTGCAATTAGTATTGTATGGTTTAGCTTTTAGTATATCCTCTAATATCGTTTTAATTTCTATTCTTATAATAGATATGGTTGATTGCCATTAGTATTTTATGGTTTAGCTTTTAGTATATTCTCTAATATCGTTTTAATTTCTATTCTTGTATTACATATGGTTGATTGCCATTAGTATTTTATGGGTTAGCTTTTAGTATATTCTCTAATATCGTTTTACTTTCTATTCTTATATTAGATATGGTTGATTGTCATTAGTATTTTATGGTTTAGCTTTTAGTATATCCTCTAATATCTTTTTAATTTCTATTCTTATATTAGATATGGTTGATTGCCATTAGTATTTTATGGTTTAGCTTTTAGTATATTCTCTAATATCTTGTTAATTTCTATTCTTATATTAGATATGGTTGATTGTCATTAATATTTTATGGTTTAGCTTTTAGTATATCCTCTAATATCTTTTTAATGTATATTCTTATATTAGATATGGTTGATTGCCATTAGTATTTTTTGGTTTAGCTGTTACTATATTCTCTAATATCTTTTTAATTTCTATTCTTATATTAGATATGGTTGATTGCCATTAGTATTATATGGTGTAGCTTTTAGTATATCCTCTAATATCTTTTTAAGTTCTATTCTTATATTACATATGGTTGATTGCCATTAGTATTTTATGGTTTAGCTTTTAGTATATTCTCTAATATCTTTTTAATTTCTATTCTTATATTAGATATGGTTGATTGTCATTAATATTTTATGGTTTAGCTTTTTGTATATCCTCTAATATCCTTTTTATTTCTATTCTTATATTAGATATGGTTGATTGCCATAAGTATTTTATGGTTTAGCTTGTAGTATATCCTCTAATATCTTTTTAATTTCTATTCTTATATTAGATATAGTTGATTGCCATTAGTATTATATGGTTGAGCCTTTAGTATATTCTGTAATATCTTTTTAATTTCTATTCTTATATTAGATATGGTTGATTGCCATTAGTTTTATATTGTTTAGCTTTTAGTATAATCTCTGATATCTTTTTAATTTCTATTCTTATATTAGATATGGTTGATTGGCATTAGTATTATATGGTTTAGCTTTTAGTATATTCTCTAATATCTTTTTAATTTCTATTCTTATATTAGATATGGTTTATTGCCATTAGTATTTTATGGTTTAGCTTTTAGTATATCCTCTAATATCTTTTTTTTTCTATTCTTATATTAGATATGGTTGATTGCCATTAGTATTTTCTGGTTTAGCTTTTAGTATATCCTCTAATATCTTTTTAATTTCTATTCTTATAGTAGATATGGTTGATTGCCATTAGTATTATATGGTTTAGCTTTTAGTATATTCTCTAAAATCTTTGTAATTTCTATTCTTATATTAGATATGGTTGATTGCCATTAGTATTTTATGGTTTAGCTTTTAGTATATGCTCTTATATCTTTTTAATTTCTATTCTTATATTAGATATGGTTGATTGCCATTAGTATTTTATGGTTTAGCTTTTAGTATATTCTCTAATATCTTTTTAATTTCTATTCTTATATTAGATATGGCTGATTGCCATTAGTATTATATTGTTTAGCTTTTAGTATATCCTCTAATATATTTCTAATTTCTATTCTTATATTAGATATGGTTGATTGCCATTAGTATTATATGGTTTAGCTTTTAGTATATCCTCTAATATCTTTTTAATTTCTATTCTTATATTATATATGGTTGATTGCCATTAGTATTTTATGGTTTAGCTTTTAGTATATTCTCTAATATCTTTTTAATTTCTATTCTTATATTAGATATGGTTGATTGCCATTAGTATTATATGGTTTATATAGTTTGTATGGAATAAACACTTGATAATGCAGTGGTTTAGTTTCACTCCAAATAGATATATGTATTCTGTGTAAAAATGCTTGCACGGCTATATGCGAATTCCTGAGAGATGAAGTCCCCGGTAAAGAAAAAATACAATCAAAAGAAGAGGATGATCACGTTAGATGCGTGAATTACGCGCGAGTAGGCGATCTCATGAGGGACGCCACATGAGTAACGGGAGAATGAAGAATAAATGTGCCTGTTCACCAAAAACAGCGAGTTGAAGTCCTTTTCTATTATTTGCCCATTTTGCGACTGATCCTACAACGTATTGATTCCCGGACAACGCTACAGCTGCCCTCTGGTCAATGCCCTCTTTTACTAAGAGGTGCAGCTATTACTTAGCGGTAAAATAATATTGAAATGTTCTTCGTATTCGACTCATGATTATATAAATCATTTTCTTATTGTACTACTTATTATTTGCTTCATCTTATTGTAATTGTGGCTGTTGAGGTTTTGTTCTTCTCATCAAAATAGACTTCGTAGCTTAGTGGGGGCTGCCCTTTTCTCTACCCTGCAACCTCTCTCCCACAGTAGAGACATTTTGAGCCTATCTTTGTTTTATGGTTATATCCATGTCAGGTGCTCGTCTGAACTCCAATTGTTATATAGTTATTATTTTTAGTAGTAGTATTATTAGACGATACCACTTGTGCGCGTATGTTACGTGAGTTCTTATTAGTAAAGATATGAGTCTTAGTGAGAGTTCTTGTCTCATTACATATGATGTTGTATCTTAGAGAGAGAGTATTATAAGTGATGCTTTTTTCTTGTGAGAGAGATGTGTATGTAATGACACTTTATAACACAGACATATAATAACAATACAATTTACCTTTTTGTAGAAATCACAAACACAAAGATGAGCTTTATCACAAACACATGATGAATTTATTTTCTTACGACCGGTCGGGATTTCCTCATTAAGAACTCAAAGTTTCACATCTTAGTTTCTGAAGTGACGTCTCGCTTCAGACGTCCGTCTGTCTCTGAGTTTTCTCACTGACCGTCTCCCCAGACTGTCTCTCCTGACTGTCTCTCTGACTGTCTCTATGACTGTCTCTATGACTGTCTCCACGACCAACTAACTCGCACCTCCTATATTGAGAAATCCATGCATCCCGGCCACGTGAGCAAAATTCACGTGTTTCAACATGCGCGACTTTGCACGTTTTCGACATTGATTTCCCAATAACCTATTTTTCTTGTGTTGTTTCCACAAAGGAATTTAACCTACATATCTAATTTATTTAACTCATATTTTATTATCCACATTCTTTTAACAATTGAATAGTTTATTTATTATTTATTTCATTCGAATTAACAATGTACTGGAAATTCCATTTAAACCTATTGTTCTTTAAAACTTATGTCCAGGGTTCGATTTATGCTTTCTCTTATTTTCATTTTAACTAATCTCTCTATTTTTATACTTACATGAACAGGGGACAGCCTTATCATGTAACACAATCTCTGGTCCCCCTCGCCAATCATTGACGAAAAACACCCGTTTAGTTGAATCCACTGTGAAAAATTCCCCCCACTCTTTATCTGGCTAAATGAACAAAGCTTCATTCTTAGAACTGCACGCCTGTTTAACTCTGTTCCAGTTGCTTGCTTCCCACTTACTACACCTTCGATGTCTTCAAGTCTAACGTTAACAAAGTCCTAATGAACCGCCCCCTTAAGAAAACACTTCCTCAAATCTCCACACTAACGTACTGTACTTGGAATTTACCCTTATCCCTGAGTGGTTTCCGGGCCTTGATAAATAGTGACCAGCGTGTAAAAAAAATTCTGTCGCATCATTATTTGAGAAACCGTTCATGGAAGAAAAGTGAATAAAATATGATGTCTTCCGCCAGAATGATCACAGAAAATAGCACGCAAGTATCAGCGTAATTCAATTCAATCTTCCATTACAAAGACTGTATCAGTTACTGAGAAATTATCTATGCAATTCTTTTGAACATTATTGCTTCGTAATTGAATGCGCCATACTCGATATCGTGTGTCGCTGTCTAAAAATATGATTGCCTTTGCCATCGTTCTGTGTATCTAAATTGGTGACCGGAATGGCACTCACAGATTTCCTAGTCCTCTAAGAGATTTGCTAATAATTCGAGTACCATTATTGGTAAATAAAACCAATGAGATGTTCATAGGTTAGCAATTTAATAATCGTATATAGGAAAGAAAGTTACAAGATATTAAGCCGCCGGCTCTGTTTGCCGAGTGTAGACATAAAGTGATTTGATTAAACAGAACTACAGATTGTAGATTATGCTATAGAAGAACTTGTATTATGTCAAGGAAGAACACTAATAAAACATGAATGACGATCGAAACATACGAAGAATAATAAATAATGATTAAGTGACAAACGCATATGTAATGAAAACGGGACGAGAGATTCCGTCCAGTAATATTTTTATTCAATTATGAATTCTACCATGTGTCTACTCGACAAGTGGAAATTCACAGCTTTGATAGCTTGGATGATCAAAGAGGAGAAAATTCATATTCCCCTCATTCTCCCCCATCAAATTTCTCACTCATAGAAAAGAAACCCCCTTAAATATC
This sequence comes from Euprymna scolopes, assembly GCF_053919585.1. Classification (NCBI taxonomy): domain Eukaryota; kingdom Metazoa; phylum Mollusca; class Cephalopoda; order Sepiida; family Sepiolidae; genus Euprymna; species Euprymna scolopes. The sequence continues at coordinate 7,141,740 of NC_136489.1, forward strand.
CTGAGTCCCTACGAGCTCGCAGTGGCCGCCTCGGCAATCCATGGTTTGGGGTCGAAGTACTCAAACAGAAAGGTTCTTCAGTGCAAGCCTGTCTGTAGGTTCTAAAATACCTGTCTCTGGAGTGTTTTCTTCATAGGGAAGCAGACAGGTTCGCGTCAGAGTCAGTCTCTGGATGGATACGTTTTTCGGTTCTAGTTTTTTATCTGTCAGGGAGTCAGGTGTTGGTCCATCCGAAGTGTCTGACGAATTCACAACGAAGACAGTGTCATTAGACGACGTGTCAGGAGAAATTTCAGTGTCTCGATTTTCTGGAGGGGCTTCAGTGTCAGGGAGAATTTGTCTGTCTTCAGGGGTTGCTTGCATTCCTAGTACGTCTCAGGAAGGTTATAACTCCCTGAGAGGCACATAAGACTCTCTACTAGCTGAATGTCGGATTAGAGCGTACTGGGGTTTCACCTCTATGCGCTCTACCTTTTCCACCAACGTGCATGTCGTCTCAGAAACACAGTATAGACCGAGAGAGCCAGGATGGAAGCAATACTCTCGCCAAACTCCGTCGCTGAAGATGTAAAACCTTTCGTATCGGGTGGCATTCGTTGCGGTACACAATAGGGATCGTCTTGCGTTTAACGTGACAGGAAAGGAATTTTCCCAATTATCAATCGAACATCCATTATTTCATGCATCCATTTGAACGACCTTTCAAATAACGCCGTTATATCTTTCGCATTGGCCGTTACGCTTAAGGTTATAGGGAGTTGTCCGGCTTATAACTACTCCTCGTTCCTGTAGAAATTGTCGAATCTGCTCTGACATGAAAGGATCCCCTCGATCTAAATATGTATCGGCAGGAACCCTAACGACAGGGACATTGTATAATTGCAGCAGCCGATACGTCTGAACAATGGAATGCAAAAGGAAACCGTGAATATTTGCCGACAAAAGTTAAAATATATATTGTTTGCTTGGTAGCAGCTCTTTAAAATCAAGATTTAGCCCTTCGAACGGCTGTGTTGCTTTTATTAAAACGTCTGTTCTGGGTTTATAAAACCGAGGATTTATTCCAGCACACGTTTTGCAGGAATTCTTAATTCTTTTTACCTCCTTCAGCAAGAAAGGCATGTTCCTACACCTAACATCATGAACTATTCGGGTAAGAGATTATGTAGCGATCGGAGTTCGCACCCGTTTTATGCCGTACAGCATACACTGGAAATGTATCAGCTGTTAAGTACTCCTTTCCTGGTCGGTAGCTGCCGTCAAAAGAGAAACAATATAGTTAAATTCTCCAGCTCGATATTTTCTCATTATTTATTTTGCTTGTAGTCTTAATGGAACATAAAAGCAACTGATTTTTGATCAGTAATGAGATTAAATTGTCGTCCGATAAGGTAGTGCCTCCATTTTCTTCATAACAATGACGTACCCTCCCTTTTTAATTGCGGGGTGTCATCGTTCGATCTTGAGAGGGTCCTTAAAAAAGGCTACATATCAATTAGCTAATGTGAAAGAAGCAGCAATAGCACAGTCTGATGCATCTGTTTCAACAATCAGAGGAATATCTTGGTCTATTGTTGTAATTACTAATTGCGCAATACCCTTTTTCAGTCCTTCGAATGCCGTAACGGCTTAACGGGACAAAGGAAACGTCTCTTCTTATGTTAATAGATGTATCTTTTCTGGGATCGATGCAAAAAATTTTGGAGTAGCACATCAAAGGGAAGGTCGATTTTAAGGAACAGACGTCTGGAGTAAAGGTTTAAATCGATCTGCGTCCGGTGTTATGAAACCTTTGCTTATGTTATACCTCAGTAGGTGTATTTTTCCAGTCTAACGAGAATTTGTGGTCGATTATTGTAAGGTCGTATCTGTCAACGGCAACATGAACTGTCTGAGAGTTTTGTTGTCTTCCTTATTTGTTATAGCCATATACTGTGATATTATGATTTGGTTGACTATCCTTTAGAAGCTGGCTACCCCATTCGTAACGCCAAAAAGAATCTTTCGAAATTTTAATCGTCGACCGTTCCCTTCGAAATCTGTATATAGCTTGTCTCTAGGTCTAATGGTTATATTATTGTATGCGTTCCTCAAGTCCAGAGTGCTAAACATATGATATTTAGCTATTTTGCCTATCATTTAACGTATGATTGGTAGTGGGAAGGCGTCCAAACCAGTAAATCTATTTATGGGTTGAGAGTAATCTATAATCATTATCTTTATAGGGTTTAACCCAGTGGTTCTAACTATTTGAACCCTCAAGGGTGATATACTAAGCTCAAGTATACCCTCCACGAATAGTCTCCTGTTTTTATCTCAGAGTCAATATGTATTTCTTAATATAAATGTCTGCTTCTAACTAGTATGATTTTACAATTTTCAGTTATGTTTTAGATTTTTGTTGTCGACAATCCACAAATTTTCAATAAGAGCATTTAACCGCGAAACAGAGTTTCAATATTTCAGTGCTGCTGCAAAAAATCGTGTCCCATTATTATTTTACAACAAAAGTTTTTAATTGCGAATAATTTAGTGATTTTATAGAAAATATCATTAAATAGTAAGTCCATCAAACAACAACGAGTTAAATGTGCAGAGAATGAACTGTTTGCCATTGTTTCTCTGCTGGGGGCGGGGCAAATACAATTTGCTGGTTTTTACAAAGCCGTTTTTGATAAAATCATCTGAGCTGTCGGTATCAAGCAACACATTCTTAAATTTTCCGTTAATTTAAACTTTTACAATTGTTTTTGAATAGAATTCTGGAGTGGCGGCGAAGTGAAAGATGTATTTTGATGTGTGACTTTGTATCGGGTTTTAGAAGATGTGCATATCTTTCAAATATTACCAAGTTCTCCACATTTATGACAACGAGAATCTCTGGCAGGGCATGAAACTCACAGGCGTTTAGATCAGCCACAAACGTAGCAGGTGCCCAATTTACAGCGGCAGTGACCGATTGTTCTTGAAGCTTCTTAGGACTACAGTCATGAGGGGGAAATAGAACAGGTGGGTTTAGCGCGGGCCCCACTGTGTGGCGGTAAATAAGAATTATTTAGACTGCTGTATAGCCCATTCAGGGATATAGGGGGGAAGTAAACTAAAGAAAAATAAATAAACGTTGTCCGCGTGTCTAAAGATGTAAAAGAAAAAAAGTTTTTATCGTGAGGCTGGATTGAACCCGGAACGCGGAGGTGAAACTAACTCCAACCACTTAACTGTGTATGCTAAGAGTAAGAGGAATTGATTATAGTGTTAAAAAAGGGTTATAAAGCGAGTGAAAGAGGGTTGATTGACAGATAGCAACTAAATGAGGTCATCGGGGGAGCGTTACGAGATGACGTAGCAGTATTTCGTTTCCTGTCTAGACATCTATCTCTATCTGTCTCTGTTTGTCTCTCTCTCTCTCTCTCTCTCTCGGTTTTCATTTGTGTATGTGTCTCTCTCTCTTTTCCTGCAGAAAATCAATCAGTTGACGCACTTTAGATGGTCATTTTGGGCTAATTTTTCGATATTTTTTGTCCGGAGGGTGGGGCTTTAATATGATACCAAGTTTGTGAATTTTTGTTCCGTCGGTCAAAAGTTTTTAGCAGACACACAAACATACATACATACATTTTCGCTTTTATATATATATAGATTAAGTTTTACCTGTCTGTAATATAAAACATCAAGGAACCATGATGCTTTAGAACATAAAATGATTCAAAATTGTGTGCATATTTAAGTATCTTTATATGTATAGATTAATATGTTTGTACATATATATATATATATATATATATATATATATATATATGAAATAAAATGGAGGTGGAAGGACCTGGATACTCAACGGTTCGCCCGATTTATGCGGGCTTCTTCAAGAGGGATGGTCATTGACGAGAGAGTCGGAGGATTGGGGCTATATATAATGATGGGGGAGAGCAGCGTGTTTTCCTTATGTAAATTAGATGTCATATATACATGTATATACATTTTATGAGAGAAAAAATATATATGGGGGGTTCCTGTAATATTATTTAAATAATGAATGTTAAATAAAATTTAATGGACATGTTAAAATTATATAAAAATAGTTTAATATTATTTAAGTACGAGATTTCTATCAAATATGAAACATTTATCTTTATTTTAAGAACCTTTACTCAGTGATTCTGTCGTTAATATAGAAAAAAACATGTGAATTATTTTTAGTATCTTGTTCTATTAAGTTTTAAAATTCTTAATGAATTCTCGTGCAGTAAACCTTGATTAGTTTCTGAGCAACCAACATGTATCCAACAACCAAACTTTTAATTTTATCATCTGCCTTGAATTATTGATTTAACCTAAAACATATCGCACTTAGTAAACTCACATTTATAATTGTATAAGACAGTGTTATATTGTAAAACACCGAGGTTATTTTATATGCATTTACGATAATGCTAAATACTGTATATACCGAATTTTTATGCAGTGAATTAGATTCTTTAAAAATCTTGATTAAGATATATTACGTATATGATTCGTTCTATAAAACATTAAGCTAATTATCAATAAATGTACCAGCTGTAAATAAGCTAGTTTTTATTTATGCACACGTTGGATCCATAAATCATATTAAGAGCATTAATCTTAAATAAACAATAAAATAAACACACGTGCATCGTAAGCCCTTTGTGAAGTGGGGCTCTATTTTTTTTTTTAGTAATGATGTGGAATAGCATAGTAATAAGTGATCCCGGTTGACATGTTAGAAAGCCCTGGACCGCGAATCTTCACCCTCCGTATAAAAATAATAATGTTATTATGCAAATTTTGCGGTCATTAGGATTCAGAGTGGCAGAAGAAAACGACGGACGTTTGTTTTTTCTCAGTAGTCATTTGTTTTCAGACGCTGCCATGTTCGCGTGTAGTTTTTATCCTTGGTTGTATAGAAAAAAGAATATAAGGATTTTAAGTAGGTAAAAACCCGAAGGTTTCTTATGTGGGTGAGAAGAAGAAAACTAATAATCCGATTAAGGCGTGTGTTTTCTTTTTAATCCAAAATAATTACGTAACAGTAATAATTCATCCTACATACCTGCCTTAAATCAGCTATTGAAAGCCACTGCTTTTAATCAAGATATATGCAATATAAACAGAATTAATCTAGTATAATATAAACTCAGGTAAATTCATAACTTTTTGTGACGTTAGAAATCATTTTACGTTTTACGTGTTTCGAGTTCAAACATTCGTCGATATACAGCTTTCTTTTCTTAACATGAAGTGAAGTTTCACTAAGTATACAAAACATGCTTTTGTGAGGATTGTTTCGAAATTATTTCGTCTAAACAATGATTTATTCTGTTTATACAAAAACAAATATTTGAAATAGTTTACTAATAATTAACTTCGGAAATTTTTACATACACCGTGAAAGTAATAAAACCAATATGCTGCCTACGGCATCATTTAGAAGGGAGTAACCACTTATCAAGATCTAAAATCCAAGCGAGGATGAGGTTTAATAAATGTAAAGTGGTAATCGGTAATGGGCTAAGTTGAGTAGATTTTTCATCATGAAGTCGAGGTTCAACAAGATTATGTTTACATTGGATTTAAAAGCTGCTATATTGTAATCGGTGTGGCAGCAGGTCAAGGAAGAGTGTTCCATATGCGGACATTTGTAGAAAAGAAGCTTTTTTCAAATAAAACTGGGGTTAGAATTACAGTTGGACCACGGGATACGGTGACCCTAATGTACGTTTTTTTTTTCAGTTTAAAATGTGGAATACGATGTGTTTCCTTGCTTACGAGAGTTGAACCTGCCTTACAGCATTATTTATAATGTTATTTGATATACATGTGTTTAATATACTGTGCTGTATCTTGGTTTCTAAGGTTTAATGCCGTATCCAGGGGTTCTTACCGAAGGACAGATAGAGAGTAGGGAAAATTGTTGATAGTGGTTATTGCTAGTCGAGTATTTTTTGTGAAAGTTTGTGAACGGGGGAGCATTGCTTCGAATTACGACGTGCACTTGCCATGAAAAAAACGAAAGAACATTGACTGGCTCGGAACGTCTCCTCTGTTTCACGAGGCTTGTAGATAAGCGAAAGGGGCATTACCTCCTTGGTTTCGAAACCACCTTTGACAGCAAGATCAGGTGCGCCCATAAGCTCTTGCCCAGATGTGGCAACAATATCCCATTTTAAAACGTATTGTTGCACTTATACACATAGAGGGGTGCATGGGCAGTTACATACCTACTGGAGCACTACAATATCTCAAAGATTTTTCCATCGATGTTTGCAACTGATTTGATATAGGTGTTTTACTTTAGGTTAATTTCAGCCGCTTGTTTCCGCAAGGCAATAAACATTTCTTACATTGTAGCCGTTTCTATAAGTTATAAAAAAAACGTGTGATGCTATTTTAAATCAATTTATAAAACTGTATTGGATCGTATCCGGTAGACGGATGCTAATTGTTATTAAAATATTTAATTAAGAATTATCAAGTTTTACTTTTCATAAGTTATCCGTTCAATAGTTTTTCCTATTACGACTAACAAGTCTGCATATTAAATCCCGTACCAATGAGATTTTTACTATTAAACGCATATAAAAACGCTACAATGGAAAACTAACATGTAATGGTTTTGCTTAATTCATCTAACTTTTATTATTGATATTTTAATATATTTTTTTTATTATAGTAGTTTTTATTATAATATTTTTATTGTAATAATGTTTTTACGCCGATTTTATTTAATAATTTCACTCGATATATTTAATGTTATTTATTTTCGATACTTTGAGTCCTATTTTTAAGTTTAATTAATTACCATAGTTACAGAGGCTTTCGAGTTCAAATAATATTGTCGACATTAAATACAAAACTCGATGCTGTTTCTTTCATCTTGTTTCATATTATTTACATTATTTGAAGGTTTCATTGATAATTAAATTTAAATTAATTCCACAAGTGTTTTTGTTAGTGCTGTCACTAGTTAGACTATTACTTGTATTTATAAGTGTTTTAATTATAAGCACTTATATCATACATATATTCATATAAACTCCGATCTATTTATCCATCTGCTGTGAGTCCGTAACTAAGATGAATGGTACACTGTTTCAAGGCTATATTAAAAAGTTGCATAACACTCTAAGAAAGCAGTATTGTAATACCGTAGTATCAGCAGGAGTACTGTAAAACGCAGCATGTACAAATATCTATATTGAACATTAATGTATAGTAAGTTCCAATTAGTCTTTATCCTACACTTGTAGTCTTTTCGGTAACTATATCATTCTTACACCTAATCCGTGCTTCATGTTTTCCCTTCGTGGCTGGATTACACGCACCCCCCCCACACACATATATATATATAAATGAGAGAAGTCAAAGATTAGAAATAAGGTGAATTTCCTCTAAGATATTGCAGTAAGGTAATAATTACAGGAGGAGCCTATCCAAAAGTGTTGAGATCAATTTCTAAACAAAAAGTACAAAAGATAAGCGTACTTATTAAAGTTTAATTGAACAAAATGTATATAAAGATATACTAAAGTTAAGAATTTCTTGTTTGAATCAAGGAATATATGAAGAATGGTTATATCAATTTCCTTAATCCATGAATTTTCAATAATAGCTCATTTCATCAGTAGAAATGAAATGCAATTGGGAAAATGTTCAGCTATGAATGAACATATATTTTGCAGAACATACATTGAAAAGTTTATTTAAAAGTTATTTAAAGTATGCTTAAAAGTCATAGAGGAGGATAACATACATTCCAATATCCGAATATTTTATATATATTTTAATCTACAGAATTTAACTTTATTCATCTCTCTCTCTCACACACACACACACACCCGAATACCTACTCCCCACGTATATATATATATATATATATATATATATATATATATATATATATATATATATATATATATATATATATATATATTGCAATTGATCCGATCAGGTGATTGTGATAAACATTGGATCAAAAAATACTGTCGCGAAATGGCGACCTCTTGTGTGGTTTAATCCCATTTCGCCCGGGATATTTAAAGTTATATGTCAACGCTAATAAAATAGATAATGTACACCACTTGAAAAGCAACATTCCACACGTTATTGCAGAAATAATTAAATACGTATATTTCGTGTATATCGGTAACCTAGATTACGTCACAGACACGCGAACAGCGAGGTCATATACGCGGAATTCTATTTCAATTAATAATGCCAAAAATCAATATTTGTTAGAAACCAGATATTTTAATGATGAATATATGTTCCTTGCTGCCTCTTAAAAAACACCTTATATTCATAAGTATATATGTGCATACATTTAATAACGTCACTCTCCTTCTCTCTCTCTCTCCCTCTCTCTCTCTCTCTATATATATATATATATATATATATATATATGTATATATGTATATATGCATATTATATATATATAATATGCATATATACATGTATATATATATAGAGAGAGAGAGAGAGAAGGAGAGTGACGTTTTTAAATGTATGCACATATATATTCCTACCCAACAAGAATATATCCCCAAATTTGTTCTAGCTTTGAACACTTTCCTAAAAAATATAAGGTGGAACTCTTATCAACATTACTTAAGATTTAGCAATAAACTTAAAACGTCTATTTCCTCTGGAGAACAACCTAACTCAGAAACCTTAACAAATGAACTCCGTATCAACTCTCATAGAGAACAAAAGAAAATCGAAAGATTTGCTGCCAAATTTTACGGATTAAAAACATTGCCCACCCCAAATAAAACCCTTATCTGTAGGAAGTTGACAATTCCATGTTAAATTTAGTCCAAACTTAAATTTAACAAACAAAAAAAATCATTATAATCCGGTTACAAGAAAAATAAATAATTTTGCCGGAAAGTTCAAAAGAATAAATATATATTCGTCCCGGCTGATAAGGCAAAATATTACTCCAACCTTGAGTACCTTACATGTAAAGGACATTTATATAAAGAACTTACTAAATCTTATAAATAGTCACTCGCAAGACTTTACATTCTATTAATTCTGAGGATGAAATATACTGACTTCTATGAACATTCATAACTTATCTGAAACAATTTCTCCCGGCACCCCTAGATTCACCCTCAAGGATCGTAAACCTAATTAGCTAGGCGTAGAGGTCGAATCACAGGGATTCGACAGACCTTCAGTGGTCCATCTTCGTTCCTGACTAGGGCAATGAAGTCCGTTTCCCCATCAACAGTTGTATAATATCGAGTCGTTTGTAGTGCAATGTTGCGCATATAAAGGGGCCCTGTACTCATCCCCGGTGGGCTATCCCGAGGCCACACTCCTACTGAGTGTCTGCTTGTGTTGCATGGCTGATATTCTGCATAAGCACTTGTTCAGCATCCCTTACCTAAACTAAAACTCTGAAAAAAATGATAGTACAATAAAAAAAATTAGGCAAAAACTAAGCCAAAACTAAAACAAAACCAACCTGCTTCTTCCCTTGAGGCTTGCATGTACGAATATCTGTGGGCTTAGAACTAATTTAAATAATATCGAAGCATTTCTCCTTCTAAACACACCAGATATCTTAGCATTAAATGATAGTAACCTACCCTCCTCCATCCCCCTCCTTTAACATGCCTGGATATCTCCCACTCTGCCGTAAGGACTCTGACAGACATATGCACGGCTTGGAGTACATATTCGGAAAACCCTCCCCTACTAGAGAAACTCAACTAGAATCGGACGATCAAGCCTTTATGTGCTTTAGACTTATCATGCAAAGTAACATTAGCTTCTTTTATTTTCTCTACCGCTCTCCTTCGACCCAGGATTCTACCCTAATAAATAAAGTCTCTGACAGTATAGATACAGCATTTCCCTCGACACTAGCACACAAATGCATGTGTTTGGTGACTTCAATGTCCACCACAGCAACTGGCTAGGATTTTTTACTCACATATACGCAGCTGGGATGACAACGTATACCTTCTATATATCTTATTCCCTATCACAGATGGTTACGTTTCCAACCCGTTTCCCAGACCAGCAAGAACAACACGCATCACTTCTAGATCTGTTTCTGGCCACAGCTCCCGATGACCGTTTAACTAATATCCACGACCCACTTGGGAACACCGATCATAAAGTGGTAATAGCTTAAATAGCCCTAAACTAGAGTCACTGCTCAAGAAAACTAGATATTATGAAAAGGCTGACTGTGAAGCCATCAGGGATCTCATTAGGGACGCCTCCTGGGAAAAAATATTTTCACTTCCTGTTGAACATTGCGCAAATGAGATCACTGAATGTTTCAAAACAGCAATTAAGCACATGTCCCAACAGGGAAATTTTATAGCAAACCCGACTCTTCCCAACAGTTTACTTCTAATTGTGCAGCCGCCATCGCGCAATGGTAGCATGCGTACCGCAGATTTAACCGACATAAGACCAGTTAAAACAAGCAGAAGTATATAGAAGCCAAAGAAAAAAACTGTAAGAAAGAAATAGCAACAGCTAAGAGAGAATTTACTGAGACCCAAAAACGCATCGAAACACAGAAATTAGGAACCCGAGACCTCTGGAAAATCTACAGCAGTGTAGTAAATATTGGGCAATCAACAATCGCCCCACTATCCAACAATCATGAGGTTGTTTGCTCTGCAACTGAGAAGGCAAACATGCTTGCCAGTCGGTTTGCCTCCAACTCCACACTGGACCCTGCCAACCACCCCCTCCCTGACTTTCCTTTGCGGACACACGCCACACTAGACGATATGAAAATTACCCTTCTCAGATGCATGCTATCATAAAAAATCTTGACACTGCAAAAGCATGTGGATCTGATCTCATCCCGGCTCTTCTATTAAAAAAGTGCTCCGCCGAAGTAGCGCCAGTTCTCTCCAAACTTTACAACACATGCCTTAATGAATCTTACTTTTCTGCCTGATCGACAACTGTTTCTGTAGTACCGGTTTTCAAGAATTCTGGCGAAAGAACTGCCCCAGTAAATTATCGCACCATTAGCCTCCACCCACTTTTCGCCAAAATATTTGAGTGCATAATAAACCAAGCTATACTCCAGCATCTTAGAGATGCTAAAGTTCTGACTGACCAACAATATGGACTTAGACAAGTCCGTTCCACAGCAGACATCCTAACTGTAATCTCAGAACGTATATACCAGTCACTGGAAAAAGCGGGGGCAGGTAGAGCAGTAGGTCTAGATATATCTAATACTTTTGGCAGGGTATTGCAGGGACGTCTTCTCAGTAAAATCAGATCATTTGGTGGCACTGGAAGAATACATCACATAATATACATCCTTCTTAGATAAGAGAAACTCCAGGTTGTCCTCGATGGTCGTGCATTTAAACAATACGATATAAATGCGGGAGTGCCTCAGGGGGATATTCTGGGGGGTCTGTTAATCCTAATATTCATAAATGACCTCCTTGACAAAATTGCCTCTGAGATGGGCATATCTGCTTACGACACACAACTCTATAACAGACAGGACAGGAAAACAACTGAACACATATCCAAAGTAATGACAGAAGCACAAGAGGATGCCCTCCGATCTGTAGTGGAATGGGGACATAAATGGATGGTCGCATTCAATGCTGCCAAGACTAAACTGGTTTCCTTCAATAATTACTAGTTTTAACATTTTGATGGATCTTCTGACTCTACAGAAGTTACGAATTTAGTGAGGTCCTCTTGCTGAAAGAACTTAAATACCACATTAAACATATCCAACGGGGTCTTTATAAAGACGATGCCCTATTCATTACAACAGCCAGACCAAGAGAATACAACAAAACAATTAAAAAGTTACATAACTTCTTTAATAACTTTGGCCTTTCTATAATTATCGAACCGAACAAAAATTCTTCAAATTTTCTAGATGTTACACTGAATCTTTACACCGAAACTTATAACTTCTATCATAAACCCAACCATACGCTTTTATAATTCCATAAATCTTTTAATCACCCCAACTTAATTATAAAATCTATAGTACCATCCATCTCTAGAAGAATTTCTACTCTTTCTGGTGATGAAATAACTTTTAATCACAATGCTACTTTTTTCAATAATGCCTTAAGGAACTCAGGACACAATGAAAAGATTAAATACAACCATTATGCTCCTCCTGCTGGCCGCCTTAAATCTGTAATCACACACAATTTTACTCGCAAGACACCAGTTCAAAAAACAGTATCTGCCGCTATCAATAGCAATGAACCAATCTGCATAATGATAACCAAAATATTAATCGTAATATGTCTAGCGTACCCAGTCGCACCAGGAGGAAGAAAAATAATTGATGTAATCCTCCATTTAGCGTAAATATAAACACTAATATACCTCAGGAATTCTTCAACATTGCACTGAACTCTTTCGAATACCCACACAGGTATAGTTTACTTTCAGTAGAAAATCAATAAGGATTTATCATTCACCTATGTCTTATTTAACACAAAGAATCTTAACCTCTAATACAAAATAAAATTCGCCCCCAAAATCAATGATTTCATCAATAAAGATGGTATATATTAATGCACAATTACAGAGCTCCCATGCAATCCCCTATAACAGACACTAATATTTTCTCTTCAAGTAATCCCTCTTCTTATTCCCAATCTGATATAGTTACTAATCAAATACACCCCTCAAGCAGCCACTCCATCAACAATTATACTACTAGAAATAATAATAATAATAATAATAATAATAATAATAATAATAATAATAATAATAATAATGAAAATAATAATATTTCTCCTTACAGCCATCCCAACATTAACAACACACATTATCCCCTCCAAAACTGTCCTCGTACAATCATTGTCACACGCTTATTAACACTGCACAATGAACAAAATTCAAACTATTTCCCGAATACAAATCAGCAAATTTATATTAATTTCAGACCTTGAACGTTTATATAGCTACTTCACCATAAATTAAGAAAAAATATCAAACCACATTTCTTCTTTTAACAACAAAAATTCTAATAATAACCAATGAACTTCTCTAACAACTTTCATTAAAAAAACTTCATTCTAACCATATCCCTTCTCAATCAAAGGAACTATCCGAAAAAAAAGTTATTTCTTATACCACAGGCTCTAAGTCATGTCGCCTCTGCACAAACAAAGCTATAACTATAATTACTTACCCTACAAAGTAGCAACATAATAAGCTGTTAAAACGAACTGATGTCTTTCTGTGAACATAATTCCAAATTTGATTTGAAATTACATAGTTATTAATTTAACCTCTCATATATATATATATATATATATATATATATATATATATATATATATATATATATATATATATAACAGTATTTGTTTTTACTACATACTTTCTTAATATTTTATAATTTAATAATTTTGTGTAATGCTTTTTTTTCTTTTTTTGGCCGGTTTTTATCTTTAATTCACGTTTTAGTGTTTAAATATTCCTATCTATCAAATACAGTACTCTACCTACACATTCATATCCTGCTTGTATATTTATTTATATTTTACTATATGCATTTAATAAATACTTACTTGCTTTATCCGAAATTTGCAGATAGCGGCCATCCTCTGCCCTTTAATTTCTAACTCTTTATTTATTTATTCATCTATTTACATATATCTGTATAGGCGTGTGTGTATGGGTGAATTTTTTGTATATATATATATATATATATATATATATGTGTGTGTGTGTGTGCATGTGTGTGTATGCGTAATTCTATGTACTCATATGTATGCATATATATATACATATATATATATATATATATATATATACGTGTGTACGCATTTATTATATTTTCTTCTCATTTCATTTAGTATATTTTAATAACTCCTTCTGATAATTTAATTCTTACGTGATAACTTGTACATTACAGTTGACCACATTTTGCTCTAAATTTTTGGCAGCTTTCGACGTCATCTATTCTGGATCATTTTGACATTGACATTGACATTTGAAGTATGAAATTAATTCAATCACCATTCCATTATTTACCTTATTCACCCATTTTACTAAATTTAGCCTTGGCTCGGCTGTCGAGTTTTTAATTTCTTCCATTTAATTACGCACACACACACACACACACATGCACACGCATATATATATATATATATATATATATATATATATATATATATATATATATATATATATATGCATATATATGCATATATATGTGTCTGGGGGTGTTAGCTAACCGGTTTTCGTTCCTCGCTCAACAGAGTTAAATCGGGGAAAATAGTATTAGAAAAAAGTTATGAATATGGCGGTGAGAGGAATTATAAAAACGGAAACAACGGCGGGAAATTACATAAAGCCTAAATTAAGTCCTAAAAGAGAAGGTAACAAGGACTTAATAAAACTAGTCTCTGAAATGTTTAACGTTGATTAATTCTCATTGTTTTTTTTTCTGATAAAAATATAATACCGCTCATATTATATTGAACACTTTTGGAAAATATTGTTTTTATTTTTTGCTCAATATATTTCAACATAAATTCACAGATGAGCGCGCGTTTTCTAGACCCATTCTCAATATTTTTCTGTCTTTTTCTCTCTCTTATTGTATATATAAGAGACGGAGAAAAAAGCAAGCAAGCAGGAGATGGCAAGGTGTAGATTGAGAGAGAGAGACACGGATACCGTTAGAAATAGACAGATACGTGTAAGCTTTTTATTAGCGTTTTTGGTTGGACAGTTGTTTTGCAACAGGGCGTCGTCTATCGATTTAAGAATAACCGTAGAATAAATAATGTGCCAATATACAAATATTTTTAATCTAAATATCGCGTGTATGTTAATGGATATAGTCGCATATAAAATGGTAACATTTAATAAATGTGCTGATTCCTCTATTCAAATATTCATTTACTTTGGAGACCTTACGTTAAACATGTCGTTGAGAGATCATTGTTGGTTACAAAAACAAAAAGTTACTAAGTTAATAGACCTAAAGACCATATGAAATGCAACCGTATATTCATAAGCTGCGTGGAGAAAAAAATTAATAGCATGCGTTAAAGGAACACACAGGGGCGTTTCATTCATTTAATAACTACACACACCGATATATGTTATTATAATAATTTAATATGTTAATCTCTTTGTTTTGAGAAACATGTACTTCCACTTACGAACATGTACTATGATATATATATATATATATATATATATATATATATATATATATATATATATATATATATATATATATATAACTATTACCAGCACCGTTCGCCGTTGATCCGTCGTAAAGTGTGCTTTAATATTATATTAATATTCGTGCAGATTTGGCATAATTATAGGGCATATATAGTATTGATTATTATATTGTAACCATCACATAATATAATGGACCGCGTTTAAAAATATCAGCGAACCAAATAATAGCGGGCAAACAACAGTATTAGCAGCGCCAGCATCCGGTCAAACAGCATGCAAATTAGCATATATACGCGAGCTTCCGTCACAAAGTAAGATATAAAAAAAAAAACAGTATTTGGTACAACATAAACAAAATGTGCACCGGGCGAGATACCAGAGTTTCATTAATCTCATGGCAGTCAAAATTAAAAGTAAAGAAAAAACAAGCTGCCAGTATTGTTTGCGAAGTAACGGTTGTAATTGGCTTCTGCTAATAGTGCCAATAAAGTCACATTTACATAGGTTTGTAAGTGTGGTCCTTTGCGACGCTACCGGATTCCGTGGAGATACTAAGGAGCATTGAAATGTTCGAGGCCACGTTACACACACACACACACACACACACACACACACACACACACACACACACACATACATACATACACACACGCACACACACACACATATATATATATATATATATATATATATATATATATATATTCTTGACCACGGCATCCAATATATATATATATATATATATATATATATATATATATATATATATATATATATATATATATATATATATATATATATATTGGATGCCGTGGCCAAGAATTTTTAGCAGAAATTAGTAAAAATTGTAAAAAGAAAAAAATATAAAAATACAATCGCAAATACTGGGTATAAAAATAAACGAGATGTAGGGAAAAACTTTTAAATATTTGATGAATACATTTGTTTATTCACTTTTAACTACTCCTTTGTCAGGTCAACTGTGGCCTACCATAAATGTTTATCAATATCAAACTATTCTTCTCTTAATGGCTGCTCATGCATTATGATAAAGGATATCGTGTCTTACTTATTGTAACGTATCGAATAGCATATTTGTTTTTCAAAGAAAATTCGAACAACTCATTTTGATTTGAACATATTATAAGTTTCCTTTTTGAACATTTTATGTTGTATCTCAAGTTTTCGTGTTATGGATTACTAAAGTTTCGGAGTCTAAAAAAATGGCTAGAATTTGACAGGACTGGAATGAATGTATCAACAATTATAACATATAAAATATTAAAAATAAACACTAAATTAAATAATTAGAAAGTAAGTACCGTGAGGAAAAATGACTCTGGCTACCTTGGGTGACTTTGACCATTAAGAACAAAAAAGAAAGATAACAATGCGTAAATAATATATCTCTTAATTTGTAAATATAATCAGAAAGACACGATGAGAAGAATAGCAAGCATAGCAGTCATGGAAACTCCGTGGAATCAGTATTTAGTAAAGTGTTTTTGAGCATTCACTCGAAAAATAAATTCGATATTAAATTTCATTCCTTGTTTTATTTTATTTTTTCTCATAATAAGCTATTATTTTGTGTACTGAAGGCTTTATTTGGATGGGATTAAAATAACTATCTATGTATAAATGCAGGCATTTATATTAAATGTAAGTTTACCATTGCCTCTTTCAGGAAAACGCAGCATTTTCTTGTATTTTATTATATATATATATATATATATATATATATATATATATATATATATATATATATATATATATATATATTAGCAAATAGTTAATAAAACATGTTAAACCACTTTGGAAAAGAGTTAAAAACACATTTAATCGTAAAAGGAACACTTAATAAGTGGATAGTCCTTAGCATAAGCACGCAAGTAAAGTATTTCTTGGAAACTCTGCGGATTAGGGGCTATCCACTTATTCAGTGTTCCCTTTTCAGATTGAATATGTTTTACTCCTTTTCAAAGTGTGTTTAACACGTTTTATTAACTATTTGCTCTTATTATAAGCTCTATCTCCTGTTTGGTTTTATCAAGCTTTTACATCTGGTCGAGATTACTTCATATATATGGATTCTTTAATATTTATAATATACTTTAATTTTAACATCTTGGATGATTTTGGTTAATTTAATTGTAATTTTTATTTTATATATATATATATATATATATATATATATATATATATATATATATATATTCTTTTTACTGGTACAATTATAAATATTAAATGAAAAATAATACACGGAAACAACCTAGGGAACCATTCCGCGAAGAAATCCGTTAGGAGTTAATCATTGCTATAACCCAGAAATGCAATAAAAAAATTAAATTGCCACGAAAAAGAAATTATTCGGGAATATTCGAGTAAAATAAACGAATTAATGGGCATAGGAACGATGAAAATGTATACCCGAGCAAATCAAATGATTTATGATTTACTTCTGCCGACAGAGAGAAATTCTACGTTAAGATATCGAGACTGACTCCGAAAACTTTACATTATGCTGAGAGTAAGTTTCTAGAACAGTCTATTTTATATGCATGCCACAAGTCGGATCTTATATAAGGTTTTGGTCAATGGCAGATTTAAAGATAGAAAGATGACACGTGGCTTCCCTAGTCTAATTTCTGTAGGTATTTGGTGGTTAATACGTGTCTCTACATTTAAGGATGGTTCGACAAACGTTGGCAGCAGCACTCTATTAATTGAATTCATAAACAATATTGTTTTCCGTGATGTAAAACAAACTTAGTTACCAAGGGGGATGCCCATTTTGAATATAAAACGAAATTAATTCAACAGACGAGATACATTTTGATACCTACTTTATAATACATCTGCAGAAACACTGGCCAACATCTCCAATCCTAGGCAGTTTTTTTAACTCCTGGCTATTTATGCGCACTTAATAAATAGACGGGATTTTGTCATAAAGTTTAGTATTGACTTGTTTTCCGTTTTAGGCAGGTGAAACTGTTTCTTTCACTTGAATTTCTAAAACTATATTAAGTCATTGAGCCATTCTGTTTCCAAGCAAAATTACATTTTCTTAGTACTTAATACATTTTTTAGTACTTAATGTTGTGTTTATCTGAATTTTATCTATTTTGTACTCTTGTCTGTCGCCATCTTTTCATTTCATACATATTTTTCGTAGTCGTTATCAACTTCGATTTTAACTGTGTTGGACGAGGTTCGAAACCGCTTAGCTATCTCTTTTTCATGATTAGTATATGCGGTCTGTACTTTGAAATTATATATATATATATATATATATATATATATATATGTGTGTGTGTGTGTGTGTTTATATATATAGATATATTCTAAATTAATTTTAATATTATTAAGTTTAACAATGTGTGAACATTATTATTATAAGTATCCATAAAATATTATTTTAAAGTTTAATTTTGAAAAATGTCCGATCTTATTGCATACCATCCAATATACATATCTTATTACATACCATCCAATATACATGGCCAAAGCTGTTGATTTTTCTCATTTTAGTTTTGCATTTTGAGAGAATCGTATTTATTGTGTGAAGTTTCAAATTGTGCAATAATGCCCTTAATTACGTTGCTATCTATATGCATCATTTTAATTTAAATAAATCAGCATACTATGTGATCGCTATGAAGAGATTACTGTATATAAACCCCTCCCCAATTGAAAAATCGAATAAGCAATAGTAAATATTCCTATTCTAAAATAGAGTGAAAATAAAATAAATTTTGACTCTCACATATGTTAAAGCGTTACCATTTGCCGGGTTATCATTATACTAGTCGATGTTATTATCAATTCCTTAATATGAAGTTCCGTTACGTCCTTAAGGCGAGATACGGATATCAATTTAGGAATCATTTTATAACAAGCCTGAGCCTCTGAGCTCACTAGTTTTCTGCAGGAAGAAGTAATGGATGTGCATTCGACACGGTGTAATTAAAATAATTCCCATTGCATTCCTTGAATTCTGACTGAATTCCCGACAATTGCCAAAGGACAGAAAAGAAAACAGAATAAAAATGATCGTCATTAAGATTTTTGGTACCCGTAACTATTCTATTATTACACGAATAGAACTCTATCATGCCTGTTCTTTCGTTATCCCTTCCCTTACTCGTGCACCCCATCCATTTCTTCACATTTTTTGTCTTCTACAAATTAATATCGATCGCGATTTTTTTCTTTAAATTTTTAATATTACATTTTCGCTTTTATTTTAAATTTGTTTAAGTCTTTAAGACATTATTATCATTATTAGTAGCTTCCTTACAAGATTCCCTTCTTCGTTCATTTCTCCCGGTCATATTCCCATACTCCCGAGCTATATTCCAACCCCTTCCCTTTATATTCTTCACATCATATCCTGTTAAAACGAAAGGTTTTCTCGTATTTGCAAAATAAGGGAACCATTTCATTGGCCTAAGATATTAAGCGAGTTAATGGGAATAGATTCTCGTTTTTTGTGTGCAATATCTGCAATATAGATAAAGAATGTGCGTACAAAGAATTACACAAATTTCTTCGTATCAGATTTTATAAAAAATAGGAAATGTTTTGCAAATCTATAAAATAATCGAACGATAAAATGTATTGAACGCTTTCTTTTCAAATTTTCTCCCAAAACATTGTTATTATCTATAAAAGAAATTAAATTTAACATTGACGAAAGTATCGTAATGATTCATTATTATCTATTATACTTGGATTTTATTAAAGCATTTATGAAGAATCCGTCACTATTATAATACTAACATCATAATTCAGATAAAAATAGAAACACTTTTTTCACTATGTACCTTAGATATATGCTTGTATTTACAAACATTATATAAATAAATGAATAGTAATCGGGAATTTTGTTTACTCTTGTAAGCCTGTCATATGTCGTTGTCTTATTTCTTCCTTTAGTCCTCTAATTTCATTTAGTATGTTTTGTGTAAAAAGTCGTTTACTTTTTGATGTTGAGGTTAGACTATCAATCTAAATGTATTGTTGGCTAATTCTTCAGATTGTATTATTTTAAGTACTTACATAATGTGTCTTCAAGACATGTCTAGAGCTAATCCCCTAGACGATGAGATTAAAACGCTGGAAAAATCTATATATTTAAATGCACACAAGTAAATGGGCAGGCAACATAGAGCTTAAGAATAATACATCAGTAGCTAAATGAGAAAAAATCATATTTCTTACATATATACATATATCTTCAATAATAACTCTATCAAGAATCAAAGGTATATAAAAACGTGTATTTTATGAGCTGTAAACACCGAAGTATATTTACTGAGATTAAATTATAAAACATATAAAATATCTGTGTATTAGTCAAATATAGCTGTAAAATAGTTCTAAATTTTAGACAGACCCGTGCAATCAATATTATAAAATAACCCGAACATATGTGGATATTAATATTATAATATTAATATTATAATAATTCGCCTCGCATTTTCATTGAAAATTCATTGCTTTCCTAGGGTGTAAGACATAGCCTAATTAACAAACTATTAACCTTGCAAGATTGAATGAAAAAATACGAAACGACATAAGGGAGTACGTTCGAAATCTTTCATGAAATTTCATTGGAAATAGTACACATATTCAGAGCTAAAAAGGGGTAACATTTTAAAGAGAAAATTTTTCATAAAAAACATGAATTATTTATTCGAAAAAAGGTCTTAATAAGATAATATAAAAATTACAGAAATATATCATCAAAAATAAAGATCTGTTTAAGTTAATGACTTTTTGTGAATAATATAAATATGTATATATATGTGTATATATATATATTATATAAATATATATATATATATATTTAAATTTATATCAATATTTATATTAATTTGAATATATATTCATATTTATATTCTATATATATTCATATATATATATTATTTATATATATGGCTATATATATGTATATTTTTATATTTTTGCATACATATGTATATATATATGCATATATTTATATATATTCATCATATATCTATTTATATATATATATATATATTTATGTATTATAATTCTATATACATATATATTTATATATATATATATATATATATATATATATGTTATTTTTTGTTTTTATTCAATTTTCACCCAAAACAAGGCACAGTGCCACTTTGAAGCAGGGGACTACTATCAGGGACTTAATTTGCAGGGGCATTAGGAAGAGAGGTGAGTAGAAAGATGTTTGTTCACATTACACTTGAAATTCTGCATATTAGTACAGTTGGGAAAGCAGAATGCTGGAAGGGAGTTCCAGAGACCTGCAGTTCTGGGGAAGAAACTATTGGAGTAAAAGGCTTTCTTACACCTAGGGATCACTACTGTAAATGGATGAGCCTTAGTAGCGTGCCGGGTTTGTCGGGTTAGTTACGTTTACAGTTCGTCAGAGCATTCACGATTAAAGTATTTGTAGGACAGGCAGAGGGATGCAACATCTCGTCGATGGGACATTGGCTGAAGCCTAGATTACAGTTCATGACCTATCAGATTGGCGACTCAATTCTGAACCCTGTCCAGGGGCGAGAGACAAGCAGCAGATGCACCAGCCCATATGTGACACCAATACTCCATACATGGGCAGAAGGTGGCCTTATAGAGGTATATGATACTGTCAGGCGTAAGTAGTTTTCTAGCACGGTAGAGTGGGCCAACCTTCCTTGCAGCAACCTTGGCAATGCTCTCAATGTATCTATTCCAGTTCATATTCCCTGTAAAGGTTAGGCCAAGGAGTTTAAAAGAAGTACGTTCACGCAATGTGTTCTTGACCATTGCTATTGGTGGTAGAGAAGGTTACTTGTAGTTATTGAAAGAAAACAAGTTTAGTCTTAGCAGCATTGAATGTGACCAACCATTTCTGTCCCCATCCACTCAAGGATTGGAGGTGATCCTCTAGTGTTTCTGCCATTTCATTAGATATGTGTTCACTTGTTTTTCCTGTCATATCTGTTATAGAGAGTTGTGTCATCGGCAAATATACCTATCTTCGATAGAATTTCATCAGGGAGATCATTTATGAATATCAGGAATAATAGCAATCCAAGGATAGACCCCTGAGGTACTCCCGCATTTATTCCATATTGTTTAGATTATGCAAGTCGAGGACAACTTTGATTTTTCTATTAATTAAGAAGGATTTAATTACATTATGAATTCCTCCAGTGATTCCATATGATCTAATTTTCCTTAGAAGACCATCGTGTCATATCCTGTCAAAAACCTTAGATATATAAGGGGCTACCGCTCTGCCCTCCCCTGTTTTGTCCAATGAACGGTATATACGTTCAGAAACTACAGTTAAGATATCTGCTGTTGAACGGGCTTGCCTGGATCCATATTGTTTGCCAGTCAGGAGTTTAGCAGCTCTTATGTGCTGGACTAGGGCTTGATTAACTAAGGACTCAAATATTGTGGCGAAAAGCGGGAGGAGGCTAATGGGGCGATAATTTAGTCAGTCAGTTCTTTCACCAGAATTCCTGAAGACTGGTACACCAAAAGCGGTTTTCCAGAAGTCGGGAAAACAAGATTCGTTAATGAATTTTTTGTAAAATTTGTAGAGAACTGGAGAAACATCAGCAGAACATTTTTTTAATAGCACAGCCGGGATGAGGTCTGGTCCACATGCTTTTGAGGTATTTAGGTTTTTTATAATAGCATGTACCTGAGAAAGGGGTGATTTTCAAATCGTCTTGTGTGGCGTCTGTTCGCAAAGGAAAATCAGAGAGGGAGTGGTGTACCGGGTCCACTGTGGAGTTTGAGGCAAACCGACTGGCAAGCAGATTAGCCTTGTCAGTTGCCGTGCAAGCAACCTCATGATTGTTTGATAGTGGGGGAATAGTTGACTGCCCATTATTTACTACGCTGTTGTAGATTTTTCAAAAATCCCGGGTTCCTAATTTATGTGCTTCGATGCGTGTTCTGGTGGTTTCAGAGTAATCTATTTTTGCTGTCTCTATCACTCTCTTACAATTATTTCTAGCTTCTATATACTTCTGTTGTTTTGAGATGGACTCATGTCGGTTGAATCTGCGGAACGCATGCTGCCTTTGACAAATGGCAGCTGTACAAGCAGAAGTAAGCCATTGGGGGGAGTGGGGCTTGCTATAGAATTTCCGTGCAGGAATATGTGCTTAAATTGCAGTTTTTAACCATTCAGTGGTCTCATTTGCACACTGTGCCGCTGGAAGAGTAAATATATTTTGCCATGGGGTATCTCTGATGAGTTTCCTGATGGACTTCCAATCAGCCTTTTTGTAATACCTCGTTGTTTTGAGTAGTGGGTCTTCAGTTTTAGGGCGAGAATTAACGCTGATGTCTACCATTATCACAACGTGGTCAGCATTCCCGAGTGGGTTGTGGGAATTAGTCGGGAAAAGATGGTATTACAATATAGAACGTTACACATTAGGTAAGCTCTACAAGGAAAGTGCGGAATTATACTAATGGGAAGGTTAAGGGACTTGTGCAAGTTTAGTAATTTACCCGAAGAACTCTTAAGAGAAATACTTTGAAAAAAGCCTAAAAATAAAATATTGCAGTGATGGGACAAGGCTTTGTGAATAAGGTGAAATCCATTATGTACTTTAGGAAGATAAGATGGACTACTGCCCAAGCCCCGGTGTGGTACCAACATATTATGCTTGGATGAATGGAAGTATTTTTAAAATACAGGATATTTGCAGGTGTAAGAATTATTCTAGTCTGTTAAAAGAAGTTAAACGTTATTCCATTATATTTGACATTTACATTTCTATACTAGTTCATTCAATGTAAAATGAGATTGAATATTAGAGTTAAAGTGTGCGTGCTATCAAGCATGTGAATTAGTGGTTTAAAAAGTTTCATATAATTTTAAAAGATAGAAATTTTTATGCGTAATACGAAATAAAAATAGCGATTCTTACCGTTTTTTCTCATATCTTGGCATCAGAAAGTGTCACTTTCTGTACTTCAAGGGTTTAATTGATACATGGTATAAAGGTTAAATACCATTTGAAATGTTTGCATTAAGTAAGTAAATTGTTTCATCTGGTTTATTAGGGACGACACTCATAACACTGATGAGGGCGAAATTCCTGAAAATTAATATAGGTTCAATCGAAAATCTTTATATTTTGAACAAGGAGATATATGGGACTACAATATATATATATATATATATATATATATATATATATATATATATATATATATATATTTATATATATATACTTTACTCTTTGGGACGCTGCCACATTTTCTTACTTTCCGATTTTAAGTTATATCCTTTCGCGATGGACTGAGATAAATACTAGAAAGATAACGACCTAATGCGAAACTACAAAATGTCCCGGCGAAGAATTTGTAAATACCGCGAAACTGTCTGTGTTTTCCCTTTCTAATACGATGTAATTTTTTTCCGAAACGAGTAATTCGAATTTTCTTCATGACTCTTCACTAAGGCCACAACATAAATATATAGAGGAAATGATATTTTAGTTCATCAGTATATTAGTATTATATCTTTGCTATAGTGGGGTAGTTTAACTCTCGAAAAGAGCAGTGTTTCATCGGTTTATAAATGTTAAGGAAAACAAAATACAAAATCTGAATGATATTACAGACTTTTTTCTGGAATCAGTTAAAATTATTTCACACACATATTTTGTAGAAGTTACGATGCAGAGATCAGGAGAGATGTGGTTAAGGACTATGCATTCCTTGTCTCACAATTACACACGCAACTACACATACAGGGTTACAGATTTTATTTTGAGACTAAAAAGAGAGATCTATTAAAACTTCACCAATAACTAAGTGTATTTTAACGTATTTTCATAAATATTTTAATATAGAAAATATATACAATCTCGGCTAATCGGTTCTCGTTTTAAAACTGTAAAAACATTATTATATGTAAATTATATTAAAGAAAATATGCATATATCTAATTTCATAAAATTATGATACGTTAATTCTTTAATTTATAATTTTATTGAACTATTAAATAAAGTTTATATGTAAAAATGATCACTGTACTCGTAAATATATTATTCGATTATTTAATACTTAATTTGTACTTTAATAATACCTATTATAACGCATGAGATGCAAAATATCGCGTTTCAAGTATCTTCCAACGTCTATCAGAACAAATGACAACATTTATAATTTTCAAAATGTTATCTTATTTTCCCAAGAGTTTATGTTACTGAGATAACGCAAGTTTTACCCTGGGTGAACTTGCACATCTATCAGATTACACGCATATTCTTACATAAAGTTCATATTTATAAGCAGTAGTTTGTTGCTACACAGTCATGAGCATGTTTCGGTCTACTAGTAATTATCAACTAGAGAACTCTTCAGGCAACAACCGTTAATTCCGCTTTCGAAAATAACGGGTGCTGCCTGAAGAAGTATGTAGTTAATAGGTAATAACTACTAGTAGACCGAAACATGTTCATGACTGTGTAGCAACAAAGTACTGATTACGTAAAGGCACACTTAAAATGAAACTTGCTCTACCTCTGTATCGAGCACTCTTGTATTAACTTCGTTCTATTTCACTTGTTACCATACTTTTGAAAAATAGCCACCTCTAATTATATATATATATATATATATATATATATATATATATATATATATATATAATACAATGCTGAATGTGTGTGTGTGTGTCTGGTAACGAATAGGCTCCTATATGGTTGACTATTTAAAACAAAACTGACTACATATCTCTAATATAAAGCTGGATGTATGTGTATGTGTGTGTCTGGTCATGAATATGCTCCTATATGGTTGACTGTTTAAAAAAAAAAAACTGATTACATATAATGATAGCAAATGTATCGAGATACAGGAATGGGTATGTTTGATCTGGCAGAACGGTGGTTCATTAAAATTACGGGGTTTGCGTTCGCGTCTGGTCAACATAGGATTGAAATTAAAAAAAAAACCTTTACAAGTGTTTTTGACATAGATGTACATAATACTATTTTGATAAGTATGTTTTACTTAAATAGGGATGGTATAATAAATTGTGGGGTCTGCGTTCGCGCCTGGCCTCCATAGAATGGAAATAGGCACAAACTTTAATAAAGACTTTTCATGTCTATCTGCGTAAGTATACGTTTTACTGTTTCAGTTTGAAGAAATATGATATAATAAAATTACGGGGTGTTCGTTCGCACCTGAACTCCATAGTATAGAAATGTGTCACAAAGTTTAACAAAAGTTTTTAATATGGATCCACAGAAGATTGTGATAAGTGTTTCAGTGCGAACAGGTATTGTATAATAAATTATGGGGTGTATCTATTTTATTTTTACTTTCATCATATTTGGCGTTGGATATTATATCAACAAATTCAACCTCCAATCTGTAGTTAAATGGGGACAAAAATGGATGGTCACGTCCAATGCCGCCAAGACTAAATTAGTTTCATTCAATAATTACAATAAACCCTCTCTACCACTTATAGCAATGGCCAATGACTCTTTATCTGAGAGTACATCTTTCAAACTGCTTGGCCTAATGTTCACAGGAAACATGAGTTGGAACAATTACATCGGAAGCATTGCCAGGGCCGCTTCAAGAAATGTGGGCTCTCTCTACCGTGCTAGACAACTACTAAGTATCCTGTACCTCTATAAGGCCACCATTCGCCCATGTATGGAGTATTGCTGTAACATTTGGCTGGTGCATCTGCTACTAGTCTCTCGCTCCTGGACAGGGTTCAAAAGAGAGTCGCAAACGTGATAGGCTCTGAACTGGCATCTAAGCTTCAGCC
Organism: Euprymna scolopes; assembly: GCF_053919585.1. Lineage (NCBI taxonomy): Eukaryota > Metazoa > Mollusca > Cephalopoda > Sepiida > Sepiolidae > Euprymna > Euprymna scolopes. The sequence goes on from NC_136489.1 coordinate 7,168,759, forward strand.
TCTGTCCCATCGACGAAATGTTGCCTCCCTCTGCCTGTTCTACAAGTATTTTAGTGGTGAATGTTCTGATGAACTGCAAGCACTTGTGCCCCCACGACGTGATCTTTCTACTTCAATAGTTTATTCCCCAAGAACCGTCAGACTTTTGAATTCCATTACGGGTCCCTGCTTCCCCAACACTACTGATGTGAAGAAGTTCAAGTGTAACGTGAACCGACATCTTGCTGCCCAATTCCGTGCATACTACTCCGGTAGTTGTTGCCCCTGATAGTAGCCCCCTACACCAAAGTGGCAATTTGCCTTGTTTGGGGTGAAAATGTAATAATAAAAACTAATTTACAACCCGTTCCTTTTCATAACCTATCATACTTTAATAAATCAGAGTCCATTTTCTGTAAGCTGTTTTTGAACCCAGTCGATGACGGGTATGTTTGCTAATGTATATATATATATATATATATATGTATATATATGTATATATATATATATATATTTAGGCAGCATTTTCTCATTTAGACAAATATTATTGAATAGCACGGAATTATTCTGTTTTACGATTTTCCTTTTTATCTTCTCCAATCTCCGAATTGTTCTTTTTGTATTCTTCTCGAAATTGTATATGTTGGATCGATAATCGCGAGCGCTTTCGACAGAAGTACTTCTATCATCCTCAGGCATATTGTAGAAATAAATGTAGAGATTGTTTTTTAATTTGCTTTGATATACATATTTTCCTAGTCACATTGTAGCTTGTTACAAGTTAGGTGGACGGACTTTTTTTTTTTGTTTTTACATATATTAAACACATTTATATATACAAATACATATATACATTTTCAAACTTTTATCCTAAACATTTAAAACGTTCCGGCTGCACTCATAATTAATATTATTTATTTGAGGCTTCTTTGTTTATATGCACAATACTTTGAGTATTCTTAGCCTATTTACATTTCTCTCACTCTGCAATACTCTGGTATTTTCCAACATAATTCTTCGAAATTCCGAATGGTGGCAGCCATGTCCCTTCAAATGTTGTGATATGGAGCTAGAGTCAGAGAAGTGGAGAGTCAATCTTCGCGAAAATGTGTTAGTTGTCGAACTTAGCTACTAATATTGGAGATACACTCTCCTATTGAGCAGCTAAATGTGTAAACTCCATTGGTCCTTTCCAACAGGACATTTGTTTGCAAAATGTTGTTTTTCATTACAATACTTGTTGTCTGTATTTTTAATAACATATCAAAAAATTTATTTTTTAATTATTTTTGGGAGCCACATATCTACGGATTATATTTTTAAGATTCCTTATTATATTCATTTTTAACGGAATGGACGTTTACTTTTAAAATTTAAAATACAGGAATTAACGGACGTAGGTTTCTTAAAAACGGAGGTGATAAATTCATCGCTACTAGAGTTCAATAATCCTTAAATAAAGTATTAGTAGTGTGTACAACCAAAGTCCCATTCTTTGATCATCTGGGAAATATATACACACTGGCGGAGGGTGTGCAATGCGTTCCGTATTGGGACCAACATTTAGTAATTTTTATATGGCTGATCTAGAAAACAAGGTATTTAATTTAATAGAGAAGCCTTCTATTTACGTTCGATTTGTAGACGATATACTAATTCTTGTCAATAACACAGAGGAAATAGAGTATTTAAAGGGTATCTTTCAGAATAATTCAGTTCTTTACTTTACATATGAATTAAGTACTAATCATAAAATCTCGTTTTTAGACGTTATCATTGAATGTAGTAGCGATGAATGTATCACCTCAGTTTTTAAAAAAAAAACTACATCCGTTAATTTCTGTATTTTAAATTTTAAAAGTGAATGTCCATTCCGTTATAAAACGAATATTATAAGGAATATTATACATCGTGCGAAGGTGATTTCCTCCAGCAAAAAATATTCTTTAATGAATTAAAAAAATATAAAACAAGTGTTTGTAAATAATCAATTCTTTAACTCTCTTGTAGATAAACAAATAAATTAGCCATTAGTAATTTGAATCAAATTAGTAATATTCAAGAAAATTATCAACCTGTTACTATATATTACCGTAACCAGTTACACAAAAACTCAGAAATCGATGAGAGTATTCTTAAAAAATATAATCCGTATATATGTGGCTCTCAAAAATAATAAAATAATAAAATGTATTATATATTATAAAAAAATAAAGACAACAAGTCTTTTAAGTAAAAACAACATTTCGCAAACAAATGACCAGTTTGAAAGGACCAATGGAGTTTACAAATTTAGCTGCTCAATAGGAGAGTGTATCTCCAATATTAGTAGCTAGGTTGGTTCCACAACTAAGAAATTGCCCCAAAGATTGGCTCTCCACCTCTAGGTCCATATCACAACATTTGAAGGGGCTTGGCTGCCACCATTCGGAATTTCGAAGAATTATGTTGGAAAATACCAGAGTATTGCAGAGTGAGAGAAATGTAAATAGGCTAAGAATAGTCGAAGTATTGTACATTAAAATAAAGAAGCCTCAAATAAATAATATTAATTATGAGTGAAGCCAGAACGTTTTGAAATGTTTGGGATAAATGTTGAAAATGTATATATGTGTTTGTATATATAAAGGTGTTTAATATATGGAAAAAAATTAAAAGAGTGCGCCCTCCTAACTTGTAACAAATTACCACGTGACAAGGAAAAATGTATATATATAAGTGAATTAAAAAACAATCTCTACATTTATTTCTGCAATATGTCTGAGGATGATAGAAGTACTTCTCTTGAAAGCGCTCGCGATTATGGATCCAACATATACAATTTCGAGAAGTACAGAAAAAGGACTATTCGGAGATTGGAGAAGATACAAAGAAAAAAATTGTAAAACAGAATAATTCCGTGCTATTCAATAATATTTGTCTCTCTCTCTCTCTCTCTCTCTCTCTCTCTCTCTCTCTCTCTATCTATCTATCTATCTATCTATCTCTCCATATATATGTATATGTATATATACATATATATATATATATGTATATGCCCTCTTATGAATTCATATCATTAAAACACAGACACACCTATACGCATATGTATTAATTTATTACATATAGGCATATTTAATTTAATTTCTAAGATATTTAAGAGAATCGTTACAATGTAACGCATTGTATTTTCTAACTAAAACAGTTGAATTGCTACGATAATATTGACATGAAAACAAGTTATCTTACCCCTTCATAATATATATTTTTACATAGTAATCACCATTCTCATTACACATTTGTCAACAACACGGTTATGACTCAACATAGTTTGGCACACACATCAGTATTTTTTTGCCATTTATAAATAGACATACATACAGGGTGTCCACAAAGTCTGGCTACATTATGCAGCCAGACTTTGTGGACGCATCCTGTAGATTATGTGGCCGGACTTTGTGGGCACCCCCTCACTCTCTCTCTCTCTCTCTCTCTCTCTCTCTCTCTCTCTATATATATATATATATATATATATATATATATATATATATATATATATATATATATATATATATATATAGATGCTGTTTTTGTTTTAATTTTATCGAAATGCTTTGAATGAATTCAATTATTTACGAAAGTGCATTTTTACCTAAATGCAAGTTGGGAATAATTTTCCCTTTTAACCAATTTGGTGCCCCCACATGGGGAGCGGTATATATCTATTGTTTTTTAAATGTAATTATCCACTGACACGTGTTTCGGCGTCAACGACTCATCAGAGTGGCTGTATCTAGCGATATTCGAAATCGGGACCCAACGGTAATGAGCCTAAACCGTTACCCCTGGACCATCTCGCGATTTAATTAGATGTTGTTTTTGTTTTGGTTTTAGCGATATGTTTTGAATGAATTCAATTATTTACGAAAGTGCATTTTTACCTAAATGCGAGTTGGGAATAATTTTCCCTTTTAACGAATTTGGTGCCCGCACATGGGGAGCGGTATATATATATATATATATATATATATATATATATATATATATATATATATATATATATATATATATACACGTGTATGTGTGTGTACAGAGTGCCCCCAAAGTCTGGCTACATAATGTAGCCAGACTTTGTAGACACCCTGTATATGTGTGCAAATACGTAGCTAAATACTTGCGTAAATATTATATTATTATAAAATAATTTCCTATTCTATTAATAATTCAGCATTTTCAAAGTAAACCTATCAATTTTGTCTCGATTGTACCTTGTCGGCCTACTTATCGCAATTATATATAGCTTACGCTATTATAGGAGGCTGAGTGTTTTAGTATTGCGGCCTTAAGTGCCTCAGTAGAAGTGATTTGCACCTATGTGTCAAATGAACAAATAATTAGTTGCCAACATTTTATTTTACATATATAAGCTTGAGGTAAGCCTGTTTTGTAAGTTCTTATGGGTGTCAAACGGGTACAGCATTTAATTTGATTATATATTTAATAGTTCATTGTAGTTTATGGTTTTTACAAAACTTAACCTCGCATAATCCTCAAACTCTTTTGACAGCAAATTTGTTTAAAGGCAGTTTTAGGGAGAAAACAATAAACAAACTCTCCTGACTTTCATTGGAATAAAAATAGGATACCCCATTATTTATTGGTGGCTTTATTACAACAGTGTAATAAGAGGTCTGTACTATTTTTATGTAGTACGTGATATCAACATTTAGAGTACAAGAAAACAATTTGGATTGTTTTTCTTTTATTAAGAAAAGGGTTAAGCAACTTACCTCGCTTTTCTATACTTTTCTGTTGTATCCCCACTGTTTTGCATTCATTTTGTTGTTTTAGGAGTAATTTCGATTAGCCTACCCATTTCAACAACATTACTCTTATTCATTTTAACGATTCCTATATTAGTGCATATCTTTCATACCTTTATTTCGTTTGATATGGGAATGCCCTGACACCTCTCTACAACCGTACAACAATGTTGACAATCACAGTAACAAAATATACACATCACAGTCCATTGTCTTACAACGTTGTCACCCGGAGAATTCTGTCCGCTATTACATTAAAAAGAAAGAGAAATTTCGAGCTAATTAAAATTACAAACATGAAAAAAAAAGACAAAAATATATATTTAAAATGCGAGAATGCAATTATAAATGGAAATGAAAAAAATTGCCGCTGTTTTTGTTTCGTTTATACTCTTTGATTTCGGGAAATATTCGCGTTTTTTTTGCGAAAGTTAACGTCCTGTTTAGTTAGTTTAATTCAGATTAGATACTTCATAATTTATGCTGCCTAATCTATACTGCTAACGTTTATAGTATTACGAATTATATACTCTCCTTATAACACCATAGCATTAGTTGCTGTTTCGTACAATTACGAACAGCATATAATATAATTAAGGTGCGTTCTTTCGTTTCACGTTTTTCATGCTGACGGAATTAGTTTGCATTAAATTAAAGCTTAAGAAATTCACTTAAATCATTTGCAGTTGTAAAACACCAGGGGAAATCTGAACACATATTGAAAATATAATCTTTCGGTAAAATAAAGAGTAGTACGACGGAGATGTTGACGATGACGCAGTAAGTTATTCAGGATGTGAATCAGAATACGAATAAGGCGACCAAGCAAAATGCATTTGTGACAAGTTTGAATATGAATTTGAAGGAGAACAAAAATAATGCATTTGAGAAAACTGTGAATATAAATTTGAGGAAGAACAGGAAAAATGCATTTGAGAAAACTGTGAATATTAATTTGAAGCAGAACAGGAAGGGTGCATTTGAGAAAACTGTGAATATGAATTTGAAGAAGAAAAGGAAAAATGCATTTGAGAAAACTGTGAATATTAATCTGAAGGGGAACAGGAAGGGTGCATTTGAGAAAACTGTGAATATGAATTTGAATAATAACAGGAAGGATGCATTTGAGAAAACTGTGAATATAAATTTGAGGAAGAACAGGAAGAATGCATTTGAGAAAACTGTGAATATTAATTTGAAGGGGAACAGGAAGGGTGCATTTGAGAAAAGGTTGAATATGAATTTGAATAATAACAGGAAGGATGCAGTTGAGGAAAGTTTGAATATGAATTTGAAAAAGAACAAAAATAATGCATTTGAGAAAACTGTGAATATGAATTTGAAGGAGGACAGGAAGAATGCATTTGAGAAAACTGTGAACATGAATTTGAAGGAGGACAGGAAGAATGCATTTGAGAAAACTGTGAATATGAATTTGAAGGAGGACAGGAAGAATGCATTTGAGAAAACTGTGAACATGAATTTGACGAAGAACAGGAAGAATGCATTTGAGGAAAGTCTGAATATGAATTTGAAGAAGAACCGAGAGAATACATTTGAGAAAACTGTGAATATGAATTTGAAGAAGCACCGGAAGGATGCATTTGAGAAAACTGTGAATATGTATTTAAAAGAGAACAGGAAAAATGCATTTGAGAAAACTTTGAATATGAATTTTAAGAAGAACAGGAAAAATGCATTTGAGAAAAGTTTGAATATGAATTTGAAAAAGCACCGAGAGAATACATTTGAGAAAACTGTGAATATGAATTTGAAGAAGAACAGTAAGAATGTATTTGAGAAAAGTGTGAATATGAATTTGAAGAAGAACAGTATGAATGCATTTGAGAAAAGTTTGAATATGAGTTTGAAGAATAACAGGAAGTATGCATTTGAGAAAAGTTTGAATATGAATAAAAAATATATATCGTGTGAATATTAATAAAATATAAATCTTGTTTTCGTACGCCTCGAGGTGTTTGTAAACTGACACTCTTTTGATATTACGAAAATATTGGATGCCTGAATATTATTTAGTTTTCGACAGGTGTTTGAAACTTTTTAAAAGAAACTGATTCCTTAAATTAGATAAAGTTATGACTAAAGTAAATCCAATTGCCCAAAATGTACTAATAGCATTTTATGAAAGGAGTTTGTATTCATTAAGTGTAGCCGTAATGTATGAATATTCAAGGTACGGAATTAGAAATTAAACAATGTTGAAGCCTACGTGAAAATGTGTTTGCTATATCAACGCCGCCGATTTCATTCGTGAGAAAAAGGGTACAACTTTAAACCAGTGTAGAATAAATTTCTACTGTTATTTTTATTACTTTTTTCAGATTTATTTCGATTAATAATTATTTAGGTGTTAGGAACATGCATGAAATTCATCAATGTTCACATATGTAGCTGTATTGACTTTGTGTGTTGCATCTATACTCTATTATATTTTTCCATTTCTTTAATATGAAAACATGCATACACATTTCTACGTTGCTCTCTCTTTATACATGTAACAGTGTAATTATTTTAAAAATAAGACCAATTTTGTATGTACAAAGGAAATTACATTGTGACATGACATTTTTACGTGGAAGTAATAGTTATTTATGTTTTTCGCTTTAGACACAATTGACGCCACGTATTTACAACACAAATATGTTCGTCCACTTCTCTTTCTTTTCAGATAAGTGTCCTCCGATTCCGCTTCAATCTGCTTGACTGTTTGCTGTGATAGTCTAAAGTAAGTTACTGGTCGGCCGGCTTGCTTTGGATGAGGTAGTCGGAGAAGTAATACTTGTCGGCGTTACACTCTCCAAGTGTGGTTTTCTTTTTCATCTCTTCAGTATCCTTCCGATTTTAATATATATATATATATATATATATATATATATATAGAGAGAGAGAGAGAGAGAGAGAAAGAGAGAGAAAGAGAAATAAATAAATAGAGCAAACTAAGTTATGTGTTCATCAACGTTTCGCCTTTATTTCGAGAATTCCTCTGGATGAATGAGATTAAGAAACTAAAGCACCAGTACAAATATTTGAAAATATTTAATGTACAAAGTGGCGGTGTTCTATTTCAGAAACGGAAACAGACTTTTGGAACTCAAAATGGGGGTGGAACCTACGTTGCTAAAGAGAGGGAGATTTTTATTAACGTCATATAGTCCTTAATAATGTTTTAAAAGATATGAACGCAGTTAATATTTTTTTCTGGAAATAGTATATTTCTCAAAATTCAAATATAGCTGTGTAGCAGAAATTAAATGAGTGTTTTTGTGTAATGTAATTTATTGATTGTGATTATATGTAATAATTATTACAGGGGGAGTTTGTATGGTGTGAGAAGGTTACCATGTGTCTACAATTATATTATGTTCTTTTAATAAAAGTGTATGTATAATAGGCGGTATATTATAAAAGTCTGCACGTTGTTTAATTGTGCGTGAATTTCCGATAAGCGGTTTATTTGAAAAAAATTAACGATTTTCGCTTGTTTAAAGTCAACGGTGGTATTATGCTGCAATGAATGAGGAATAATTCACCTGCAGAAATGCTATATTTTATATCTCTTTTACGTTCACTGGACCTTTTTTCTTACTTACGCTGGGTTTCACAAACGTTTTGGAATTCCTAGTTTGTAAGTGTGTTGGAAATTATTGTATTATTCGTGTGTGTAGATAAAAGAAGGTGGCTGTTTATGAGAGAAAGGTGTGATGTATATGATTTTTGATTATTTATCCTGGTAATATTTGTGTGGCTTTTCGCTTAGGATTTAATATATATATATATATATATATATATATATATATATATATATATATATATATATATATATATTACATTTTATTTCGTGTCGACAGGCCAATGCTACATCTTTGAATGCTAATTCGATATGAACACGAACGTGAGTGGTTCATATCCACAATATGCGTCGTTATTGAATTACGGGCAAGAATATTTTACGCACAAATGTACACACATGCATATATGTTATCTATATATTTATACGTATATATATTTATATATATATATACATATATATATATATAGAGAGAGAGAGAGAGAGAAAGAGGGAGAGAGCATAAATGACAAATATTTATATTCACGAATTCATGATGTTTACCATCTTATATTTATTCCTGTGCGTCAGTCGATTTATATAATTCTTGACTGTATTTGTTTCGTAGAGCACGATAAATATACTGTGAAGAATTGTATAAATCGACTCATTTAAATGAATAAATTATAAGATGGTCAACGTAATCAATTTTGCATTGTATTTTTTTCATTTATTCTATATATTGCTCTGTCATCACATTGAGCTTCTTATATAAGGATTGATATATAAGAACATATATTCCTACATAAATATATATATATGTATATATTCCTGCATATATATATATATATATATATATATATATATATATATATATATATATATATATATACATATTTGCATGTGTGTGTGCATGTGCCTTAATTGGTAAGCACTTTTGCAAGATTTTCAAACTGTAAGTAGATTTTTCTAATACAATCTAAACCCCGTTCTAATCACAGATCTGTTATTCCTTTCCTTTGATTCTTTGCATTTCCTCTTTAAATTCGAAAATTTATGTCAATTCAATGTAGAGCCAATATATTTAAATATCCCGGCGTATTATCGCATAGCTACTTTTTCAGGACGTGTCCATTTTTTTGTAGTACGAGAAGACGAGTATATTTTACAGAAAGTAATGAAAACGGCCGAAATGAACATGAACGCACCATCTATATTATTACAATCAGAGGGGATAACAATTACACATTTTATAATTCAAGTTTAAGTTGTTTTCGATATCACGATTATCGTTCTTGTTTAATGATCAGCATGATTTGAACCCTTAATTACGATCATCCCCCACCAAACCATCTCACGAGCGTCTTCGTTCCCTGTAATTTCTCTTTAATAGTTTGCTTCATTACAAGCGTCGCTGTCCAACGTTCGATTATAATGAATATTATCAAGTCCATAATGACGATATGCCTACAGAACGAGCAGACAAATATCCAATCTTAAAACGAACGCTGAAAAATTCTACGTTTTTTTATTAGCCGCTATTGCTGCCAAATACTTTCTTTCAAATTGCTTTGTCGAATCCTGCGATTGAATTCTCTCAGATAATTACTACATTTCAGTTTTCTATAACTCACTTTTCCAAATAATATCACCAATTCATCTCTGTGAAAAAGACAAAAAACATAACATTAAAAAAAGTTGAGGATGCAACGCAAATAGAATGGACTGCGCTTAAGATTAAGTGAAATGCAAATATCGAAGTTTAACAAAGAAATGTTAAAAAAATGGCCTTGCACCCTCGTTACCAAGGAAGCATGATTTAACATCTTCAGAAACGTAAATGCGCACAACGTTGCACTTTTTCAATTGATTATTCTCATCAAGATTGCCTGATCTTCTTTATCTCCCTTTTCTGCTAGCTATTTTGTTAGAAAGTTAAACATTACGAGCCGCCAAGAAAGCCATACTTTACATGAACAAATGTTATATATATATATAAGAATAATAAATATATAAACATAATATTTATTTTTGTAATATTATAAATGCACCCCCCCATATATATATATATATATATATATATATATATATATATATATATATATATATATATATATATATATATATATTCCGGTTCTTTGACTGGCATGGCTCTTGTGGGCTGCGACGTTGTTTGGCTGTGGAATTTATTATATATATATATATATATATATATATATATATATATATATATATACTATCTGTGTGTGTGCGTTTGTGTGTGTTTGCGCGCGCGGGTATTTTAGTTTGGGCCGATTAATCGAAATAGGAACCGAGAATCAAAACAATCGGAACCATATTTGTTATCCTATCGGAATTGGGAATATGTATGTTTATTTTCCGAGGCCATAATTAAAGATTATTTTTATTATAATTAGTTTTTTTTGTTTTTTTTTAACGTAATTTAATATGACTTTCAATAATAGAGATTCAAAAACAATACAACTCATAGATGGTATCTGTAAATATATTTCTACGTTTTAGGAGATTATATGTAAATATTTCATATATTTTTTGCGGTTTGTCTCACAAAAAAAAGAACTATATTTTAAAAATCGCAAAGAATTGAAATCCGTGATTCTATCGAGATTAGAAATATTGTACAGAATCGGCAATTTCGTCAGAATCAGTAAGCATAGAGGAATCACTCGACATGCTATAACTATTATATATAGTGTCCTGTAAGTGCCTGCTCATTGGCTGATATAGAAGGGCGCGGTGGATACTAGAAAACTGATTGGCTAACAAAAAATAAATAGAAGTTGCGTATATAAAAACGCGAGAACACCACACATTCTCGTATAACCCTAAAGGATCCTACAGAGGATGAAACGCGGAATATTCAGTGCAGCGTAATCGCAATATATATAGTTTATAACTTACTAACTTACTCTACCTACTATTGATCACTGTTGAAGTAAATAATTTAAGTTTACGCATACATTTATAATTTCGTATATTAATTTTTGTGAGTAAATGAAGTAGTTATATATATATACATATATATATATATATATATATATATGTGTATATATGTGTGTGTGTGTGTGTGCTTGTGTGTGTGTGTGTATAATCTCCTGGAGTGCGTTATGCTTAAAAAATCGTATAAATTCTCCCGTGTAAGAAGGCTAAAGCTTAATTATAAATTATATATTTATAATTTATTAATTTCCTATATACTCACATCTCTGAAATATGGTAGATATTCAATATATCTATAATATAAAACTGAACCTCTGTGTGTGTCTGGCCACGAATAGGCTCCTATATGGTTTATTATTATAGAATACTGATCACATATAATAATAGAAGATGTATCGAGACACAGGAATAGGTATGTTTGATCCGACAGAACGCCGGTTCATTAAAATTATGGGGTCTGCGTTTGCGCTTGGTCCACAAAGTGTGGAAATAAAAAAAAATCAAATTAAAAAAAACGTTTACCAGTGTTTTTGAAATAGATGCACATAAGAATACTTTGATAAGTGTGTTTTAACTTAAATAGGGATGTTATAATAAAATTGTGGGTTCTGCGTTCGCGCCTGATCTCAATGGAATGGAAATATGTCACAAAGTTTAACAAGGTGTATTAATATAGAACCACATAATATTGTGATAAGTGTTGCAATGTCAACAGGTATGTTATAATACATTATGGGGGTTATATATTTTATTTTTACTTTCATCATATTTTGCTTTGGTTTTGATACCCCCAAATTCGAAGCTATCTCTTTACAACCCTTCCTTTTCATAACATATCATACTTTCATAAATCAGAGTTTATTCTTGAACCCAGTCAACAACAGTTCCTTTTGCTAGTACATGTATATATATATATAAGCGACGCTCTTTGTGTAAACAAATCGAGCGGAGGTATTTCGGACGATATCAAAACATCGTTAAACTCACTACTCGTTCAAGCAGCCGCCAATAGCGTAATGGTTAGAAGCCTTGACTGCCGTATAAACGGTCGGGTTTCAATCCTGGCTTGAGGTAGTTGCCTGTCTAGCTGCACTGATGAGCTGTGAAACAGCGAAACAGTACTGTATGTGGATGACTATATATATATATATATATATATATATATATATATATATATATATATGGCGGGGTTTCTCTTTACTTGAATTATGCTAAAGTCGGTCTCGCAAAATTTCTCGGCCTTTTACTTTTTATCAATTATCTATTTCCCGATTTTCTTCACGCATTGTCATCAGAATGTTTATTTCAGTTAAGGTGATTCAGATTAACCGACCGATTAAATAACATGTTATATACTCTTATATTCAAACAATCCATGTATTTTGGAATACACGGACATCTTTCCATCAGAATCATATTCATATCTGTATAAAATACTACTTGGATATTTACGAACTACTTGTTTGTCAACTGCAAACTTTTAAAACAAGCAAGAATTTAATTAGTCATTCAATTTTTTTACATTTAAATTATGTTTGTATTTTATGACAAATTGAGTTTATTCTAACTAACAGGTTCCAATCTAAGGAGGGAAATGTGTACTATTCCAGATGTCATCGCTCCCAATGCTGGAGCACGTAAGAGTACCTTTTATGAGATGCACCTCATTATACAAACTGTTAATGATCTTACACTGTAACTGTGCCCTGGGAAAACAATCATAACATTTATAACTTACACACCTTGTCCAAATAAAATCATTACATTTCTATAGTAATTTGTGTAAAGTTTCCTGTTAAATTTCCATAATGATACAAGAACTATCTTGATGTTTTTTGTTGAGGATTGCATTGATTTCTTATAGGAATGTAAAAAAGTTTGATTCTCGTGACAAAACCAATCAAACTTTGTATGCAATCTGAACTTCGTTGTATAAACAGAAATGGCGCTATAATGACCATGTTGGACTAATCCAAAATTTTCATAGAAAATTTTACGAAAATATTTATACTTAAGATACGTGGCATAGCAAAACTTTTACAAGATATCAGAAGGCAATGAATTCCTTACATATAATAAAAAAGAAATCAGATTCAGCCCTTATTTCTAAAATGAGTTATCTAAAACATTGTGTATATGGGTAAGAATTTATTATTTTAATGTTCAAACGTATTGTTATCGTCACAACCTATAAAACACGATGAACCATCAGACCCTTGATACCGGTCGACAGTAAACGGATTGAACTCTATAATGTAAAATACATTCTAGCTCGCCTGCTGCAAGTATATAAGCATTCAAGACAGGTTGTAAAATGTTTAAATACAAAATGGTTTATTTTTGAATACATTGTAAAAAGGGAATCCTTAAATGACGGAGTTTTACGATAATCCTTCTACATTTGAAGCACGCAATTAAAAAAGAAAAGGTGCATTTTAACGAAAGCAATTTTATCGTATCTGTTTAAACGATTAATCTAAATAATTCGAGTTTTGAATTGCTTCGGCACCGACCCTATGTACCAGATTTTGGCCACCGTCTACTGTTTATTTGTAAAATCACAGTAATTATCCAAAGAGAGAAATGAGATTTGCATCGAATTGATAAGTTACGAAGACGTATTTGATATGTAGAGGTATTTTTAGGCGACCGATGAATCATTTTACAATAACTGCATCGAATTACAACGGATTCATTAGAATCAGATGATGTTTTATGAATAAATTCGAATTTTACCAAAAGGTTTGTTTTTCTTATAAATAGGCGTGTACTTATCCAGTTCTAAAGTGGGATAAAGTTTCAAAATTATACAATAAAATTGTATTTGCTTGAAATGAATCGGATTTATTTTCATCAAACAACGACAAAGTATAATTTATATCCGATCTGAGGACGCACATTGTCAGATTACCATTACCAAAATGAATGCAAGGCGAGTAATATCATTTCGAAAAATTATCATTTTCGATTAAGATTGATGTTGGCAAAAAATGGAACATCTTAGTGCTTAAAATCCGTACAAAGAGTTGGATCCCGTCCTGATATATGCTGCAGTATGTCCCAATTACATATATTTACTCAGTACCATTATAAAATTGATTCATCCAGAATTACCAGTACAACTGGCAGCAGACGCCGCTCTCCGGGTTGCTCAAAATACTCAGTGCTTATTTTCCCTTCATGATTGTGTAAATGTACGTTATTTAAGATACAAACAAACCACAAATAAGAGCAAGGCACATCGTAGCTATCATATAGCAGAGTTATTGCTAAAAACGCAGAAGGATATAGGAAATACATTTCGCTTGGCAGCTGAAAGTGAACAAACAGCGGTGAGACTCTAGACTTTATAATAATAGTTACAAATAAGCAGCCATTTCGCTTAATTTATCTAACCTTTCCCTTCTGTTAAAAGATTCGACGGTGTGGGTTAGTTTAATACAATTATGTCTAATTGTGATCAGATATGCATTATAATTGCAAAGTAACACGTTCTTATTATCTTTTCTGCTCTGAGTGAGTTTTAAATACGGACTATTTTATGTGCAAAGCTAATATTAATGATTGTGAACACTTTTGACTGACTATTTCCTCAATGGTAGTGAAAATTTTGGACTTACTAACATGCATCGCTTAGCCGATATGGTATTGACTTGCCACTCGTATTACAACTGAATTACACTGTGTAATTTATCTACTGTGTATCATATTAAAACAAAGCAGGTATTTCTTCCAGCACGTACTGTGCTTTAATGCACATGTCCGATTCAAAATAATCTGTCCTTATTCATCATTATAATCCATTAACAGATATGATAATGCATTATTATTATGACTACTGAACGTGATAAATAAATATGGTTTTATAAAATACGTTAATAAACATATTAAGGGTGTTGTTTTTTTTAGCAATTTGACCTACAAACATATTTTCTCTAACGAACATACCGAGCAATTTGCATTACGTATATCACACGGTATGTGGCTTCTTAATACTCATAATGTACACGACCAATACAATTAAATTTTCCTAGTAAACAATAGACTAACGAAAGGAAAAAAGTATTTCCTCACGGAAAATCTGGCGTCTTTACACAATTATACAAGACATTAAATAGGCTTATATATATATATATATATATATATATATATATATATATATATATATATATATCGTTTAGTAGATAATATTGCAATATTAATATTACGATTCATATTTAACATTATGAAATGCAATATTTTTACATTTATACTGATAATCCTGGTGCGACTCGAAAACAATTTATTTTGTAAAAGGATATAACAGAACATAGTGATATTGTTATTCCCTGGGTAACGTCGCATTAAAAAAAAACATTATTTATCCAAAATATTAAGCACTTGTTAATTTATATATATATATATATATATATATATATATATATATATATATATATATATATATATATCTTACCAGATATGATAGTGGGCTTGATATTTATATGATACCCAGGAAAATCTGAATATATTGTTGTGTGTTAATAAAACAACCCTGACAAGACATAACAACAAAAAAGACATTCATTCCCCCAGACAGCGTTATTTTAATCAGAATAAACTCTGACTAACAATGTAATTGATAGGAATAGAGAATAAATAGATACATTACAGAGTATCACACAAGATTGGATCAGAAACAAAATATTCTCAATATTATATAGATAAATGTGTATGTAGAAGACAAGGATGCCGCATTTTGTCGAACGCCTTCGAAATGCCAAGCTCAATATCCCTCTCTATTTTGAATTACAGATAAGCAAACAGATAAAACTCGTTATATCAGTTAGTAGTTTAGATTTGCTCGAAAACCATATTGAAGATCATTCCAGTAAATTTACATGCGTTTCGTTAAAACATTTTCAAAAAGTGTGCTTTCAAAATGAAACTTCGAAAGACTTAGATATTATCGTTTTTTCCTTATCTTTGCAAATTTATATCAGTTTCAGTAAATGTAGATAACAATTTTAGGTATAAAATAGAAAAGCACAGATCATGAATACATAATCAAAGATACAACACTGGCCACGTCCCGCATTTGAATAATACAAATGTTGTTTCATGCTATAAAGCACAACCAACATACCCATCATCAAAAATATGTTATTTTAAGCAGAAACTATTCAAATAAATAACAGTTTGCAAACGCCTGCACTGTTTGTCATTTAAGGGAATTTCCCATTTTTCCCGGGTGTACATCCCAGTTTCAAGTTAAATCATGATTATTTAAGTTTGTTCATTAATAGTCCTTTGAAGTAGTACTGATCGGATACTGGAATAATTTGATAAATATCAGAAGACAAATTAAATTTCAGCGCAACGGACAGCTTAATCTCCTTAAAATTTACGTCGAGAAATAGCATTATTTAAAACTTTATTTTTCATTTTGCTTACAAAATTGAGACCTTAATTTATCCAGCGCTAGTCAACTACCTATCAAAATCAGGCATCTTTTACAAACAGTATGGATTTAGGACACTGAAGATATTAGTACAGCCATGTCTGAACGCATCGATCATCCATTGATAAGACAGGCGAAGCCAGGGATGTAGTCTTTGAGATATCCAAGGTCTTTGAGGCAGTCTTGACTACTAATAAAATAAAATTGTACGGTATAACTGAATGTATACTCAATATAATCATGCCCTCCTTAAACATTGAAATAATGAAGAGTGTCATTTTTGTACGTATTTCCATGCAACATAACATAATAATGAGATAGTGCTCAGGGGTCGATCCTTGGGCTACTAATATCTCTGATATTCATATACGACCTCCCTGATAATAGTGTGCCCTAGATGAATCTATTTTCTCATGCTACGACGTTCTTAAACATGTACTATGGAAGAATTAATGTACATAAACTAAAGATAATGACAAACACGTTATACATTACCTTCAGACTATAGTAAAATGGCCTCGAAAATGGATAGTAACATTTCATGGGAGTAAGAATAAGCAGATCTCTAACAATTACACGACACCTTTTAAACCATCGATATCCATGACAAATTATACCCGTCCTAAAAATGTGTCTTTCAAACTCCTCAACCTTACATTCATGGGCAATATGAACAGGAGCAAGTTCATTGACGACATTGCGAAGGTTGTTGCAAAGAAGGTGGGTTTTTTTTTCTATCGAGCCAAAAAACTACTAACACCTGAGAATATCCTGACACCATTCGAATATGCATGGAGTATTGTTGTCACATCTTGGCTGGTGCACCAATCACTAAACTCTTATTTCTGGATGGAGTCCATAAAACATTGTTTTGTAAATGTTTTTTAACTAATAGGTCTCATTTTGTCCACTACATTTCAACCTTAGTCAAATGACCCCTAATATTCCATTTATTACATGTTTTACAGGTATTTTAATGAAATGTCTTCTGATGAACTCGTTCAACCTATATCCCCTCGAAATACATATTCCTGACAAATATTCTTATCAACAAAATTACACAACTTCACTGTTGAGATTCCTAAATGCCAGAAAGTTTTCTCATCTAATACTTTCTTCACTCCAATTGCTAGACATTGGCATTCACTTACTGCTACCTTATTCGTTATTTTAGTGATATGCAGAAGTTTAAATACAAGATGAAGCAACATCTTGTTAATATTTCCTCGGCATGGTCCCAAATATAAACCTTTGGTGTCTAAGTGGCGATATGTTTTGTTAGGGGTGGGCGTGAGTAAACAAAAATATTAGTTATTTACACTCGTTTTATACATATTTATCGTACGCTATTCTGACGCTCAAATCAAGCGAAATGTATTCGACTAACACTGTTGCACATTTACAGAGATAGTACTTAGTACTTAGTTGGTATTCAAGTAAAACGAGGAACATGAACAGGAAAATAAATAAAACAAGTAAATATATACGAACGCGCTTGCGAGATGAAAGAATCCATAACACAATGAAATAAATAATTCTGACGGCGTTCCGTGTTCTCAAGAATCGACGAAATACGAATATTGTAACTTAAGATGGAACAACTGCGGATTTATGTTTTGCTCACACGATAGTTTAGGTGTCGGCCCCTTATTGAGAGATCAATTCACCGATGAAATGTATTGTCTTTTTTTTATACGGAAGCTATTTTTATTTGAGTATGCAGGAAACTTTTCAGGACGTGTGAGGAAAACATAATACAAAAATAGATATTCATGCTATATGTCGATTCGATATGCACTCTTATGAAGTAGATTGCTACTTTAAGCTAAATCGTGACTGACAAACATAAATAATAAATCTAAATAAAATGCGACAGACAAAAATTGTCCTATTTTATACATAAGTGTTTGATAGAAACTCAAATTTGATTTCAAAATAATACATATACATATTTTAATATAAGCTTGAAAATCTTAAAAATCGACTATTTCTTACGTAAGCGTGATGGAAAAATACAACTTCCATTTCAAAATTAATCATAAAAAAACGGAATTTATGTTTACTTAAAATTAAGCTTGAGAGAAGGGTGATAATGCAATTTGAAACTTAGACGTCGGAGACTAATGAAAATCATTTCGAAATTTACCGTGTCAATCTATACGCATATTTAACTTGATAAACAGGCGAACAGGATTATTTAATGCTTAAGTGTGTCGAATCATTAAACCTCTTCTCGTTAAATTATTTAAGTATCCGTGTCTCTCTTCATGACATCAGAATACATTCATATGAAAAATCATGTATTCAAAGCAGCGTATATCGGTTCAAATGATAGCGTTTTATGTGGACCGATATTGGTATTCTTTGCTTCCCTACGAAATCAAAATATGGCAAAAGGTAATTTTGAATGTGGGGCTGAACTAGCTTTTCTAAAATGGGACACTATGGAAATAGGTATAAATAAAAACTGTTTTAATATGGAAGTGGACCACAATTGTTTTGGTTAAAGCTCTAGACCTTATTTCCCGAATTTCAGAGCAGCGACTATTTATTGTATCTTAAGAGTCATTGTTTTATCTTCTACGGCTTGTCTTTCTTTCTATGCCCAACCAGATATTGCTGCTTGTTAGGCCTTCTTGGCTACTGGGTTGGGAGAGTCACGCAGCATCTGGAAAAGTCGCGCTTTATCCGATTAATATTCCTCAACAAGTGACGAAGTTGGAAGTTTTAATTCCGTTGATGAACTGCATAGTGCCATATTTGTAAGGGAATTAGGCAGTCCAAACAATGTTTTCATAAACTTGCTGATTATGAGTTTAATTGTTTCAGAAATTGTAAGTGATATTTCATAAATCTGCATTGGCCATGGTAACTTGGTAATTAATCCAAAGCAAATTCACAATATCTTGCCGTTGTTAAGAAGGTCGCACTTGTCAATTGAGCGTAATTCACTTTTTATATTTTGTGTCAGTTCTGCCAACTGTGTCGATCAAATAAAGGTAGGGAATACCACCAATAAAGGCGTTTGACTCAATTTTCGCGGATTTTGTTTTCATCTCTGCATGTTCCTTTAATTATAGATAAACTGCGACATTTTGATTGCTTTATTTTCATCGCAGTCCATTTAAACATCTTAATTAATCGGGTAATTATTTGTCTCAAGTGGGATTAGGATTCTGCGACTAATTGCACGTTACTTATGAACTCTTCATTAAAAGAGAGTGTTATTCCTATTGACGTCTATTTCGGCACTACATAGCAGTTAACTAATTTGAATATTCTTCAAAGAAACGAGATTTAATTAATTAATGAGCAATTTTTAATATGTCTTATAAGATATCTCATACTATTCCGCTTAATTGTATGAATTTTTATTTACTTTGATGGACTAAGAACAATTTAAATTTAAGCCGACCAAACTAATTATTTTTTTAATTAAGAGTACATCCGATGGATATACGACCAATCTATTTCATATGTATGTATCAGAAGAGAGAAACATGATATTTTAAAAGAAAAAAGTCAGAATGTTTATTAAACATAAGCTAAAGAAACACTTGGAAATATTTAAACTTTACAATGACTTACTAAACTTATTCTTCAAATTCAAGATTGACTTACTAAAGACATTGAAATCATAATGCTCGTATATATATATATATATATATATATATATATATATATATATATATACATGTGTGTGTTGTGATACGATCAACCTAATAAGCATACGTGGAGAGTCAACTATATGAATATGTTTGTATCCTAAAGACGGGAAATACCTAACCAAATACTCAGAGATACAACAAGATAGAGAGCCAAGGACCACACATCCGATATCTTCTCCAGGGGCGGTCTCCCCATGACTATTCCAGTCCACTCTGTGTAAATATGTTACATACTCTCTTGCTCTCAATATGTGTTCTATTTTACTTTTGTATTGTAGTTATTTATTTCCATGTGTTCAGTCGACGAGGTACGAAAGCACCATGCGGACAAAAAAATAATAATTAAGAGCCTTCAACAAAAGGACGAGTTATTGAAGAACCTAGGCGGAAGAGAAAAATATTGATTAAAAGCCGCCACCTATACAAATGCGTAGAAAAAGTAAGACGAAGGATTCAGAACTAAATGAGGACGAGTAAGCATTAAAGAATGTCCATCGAGAAAAAAATTAAAATATATTTTTACACAAACAACGGTGGCTTAAAATTAAAGAAAATGTCTGCATCTTCAAACTGGTTCAACAACTTAAACATGCATGAAAGTAAAATAGGCAAAATGCATGTCATACTGAAAATGTAACGAACTTCAAAATTGTTTGTGAAATTCTATTGTGACGAATTTACCTCTGATAATCGGAAGTGCCGTCGTTAAAAGCTCACACGGAAGTACAGTGAAAAAAGAAAGAACGAACAATGAACAATTTCTAAAATAGTAATGAAAACTCCTTCTTTTTCTTGCAAGTGAAGTAATTTGTATTTGCAGAGAAAAAAATTACCGACAGACTCTGCTCACAAAATATTACAAAATACAGAATTACAGAATCTAAACAATATGATATAAATGCGGGAGTGTCTATCCTTGGACCTCTACTGTTCCTGATATTCATAAATGACCTCCCTGACAAAATTTCCTCTGAGATGGATATGTATGCTGATGACACCTCACTCTATAACAGACACGACAGGAAAACAAATGAACACATATAAAAAATGGCAGAATCACTAGAGGATGACCTACAATCTGTAGTGGAATGGGGACAAAAATGGAAGGTTACGTTCAATGCCGCCAAGACTAAACTCTTTTCATTCAATATTTACAAGAAACCTTCTCTACCACCTAAAGCAATGACCAATGACTCTTTATCTGAGAGTACGTCTTTCAAGCTCCTTGTCCTAACGTTCACAGGAAACATGAGTAAGAACAATTTCATCGAGGGTCGCTGCAAGGAACGTGACCTCTCTCTACCGTGCTAGAAAACTGCTAACACCCGAAAGTGCGTGTTCCTCTCTAAGGAAACCATTCGCCCATGTATGGAGTATTGCTGTCATATTTGGGCTGATGAATCGGCTACTAGTCTCTCGCTACTTGACAAGGTTCAAAAGAGAGTCGCAGTTCTGATAGGTCCTGAACTGGCATCTAAGCTTCAGCCGTTGCCCCATCGACAAACCGTTGCACCCCTCTGCCTGTTCTACAAGTATTTTAATGGTGAATTCTCTGACGAATTGCAAACACTTGTGCCCCAACGAGGTGAACACCTCGAAAGACCCGACA
Organism: Euprymna scolopes; assembly: GCF_053919585.1. Taxonomy (NCBI): domain Eukaryota; kingdom Metazoa; phylum Mollusca; class Cephalopoda; order Sepiida; family Sepiolidae; genus Euprymna; species Euprymna scolopes. The sequence goes on from NC_136489.1 coordinate 7,190,783, forward strand.
GGCTGCAATATCCCACCCCCACACTGTAGAGATCCCTAGATGTAAAAGACCTTTCTACTCCAGTAGTTTCTTCCCCAGAACTGCTAGACTTTGGAATTCCATTCCAGGTCCGTGCTTCCCCAACTGTACTTACGTGCAACGTGAACGAACATATTGCTGCCCAAACCCCTACATAGTACGCAAGTAGTTGTTGTCCCTGTTAGTAGCCCCATATACCAAAGAGGCAATGTGCCTTGTATGGGGTGAAAATGTAATAAAAACAAAAGAATATCAAAATTTGATTATCACGGAATTACGGATGTAAAAAGCAAGACATGAAATTTAAAAAAAACTATGTTGGCTCAATTTATTTTTGTTCAACTTATTTTATATTAATGGGTTACACAAACTAAAAGTATAATCATTACTGCATAAAATTATTCTTTAAACATAGAACAGTTCTCCTAAGTCATATGCCGATTTGCGCTTATCAATAAGAGAACAACAGGTAAAACAGCAAAATATCAAGATAAACAAAAGAGATTTCTTTATTGTTGCAAAAAAAAAAAAAATGAGAGACAGAAAAAAACTATCAAGAAAAACAAGGTGAAAGACTAGAAAAACAGGCAGAACGGTTCGCACTACTTCAATTAGAGAAAGAGAAATATTAAACGTTCGAAAAAGAGCAAAAGGAATTACAAACCTTATTACACAAAAAAGTGTCAACGTCAGAAGAAATGCAGTACAAGCATTTAGAAATTCTAATTTTAACTGGAGAAATTAACCCACGATCAGCCAAATATAGGAGATTCTACATTTTCTAATAACACCATATTTAGCAAGCTGGATATTTTCAACAACATACCATACGAAGAGAAAAGGTTTGAAGCGAATTATAAATGTCATTAGGATATTATCTTTACGGACTCAAGTAAAATCAGCCTATTGCAAAGAAAACTAGGTGTAGCGGAATATATGTAAATGTTTATCTACCGAGAAAAACAAATAAGTTGGAATGCTCGGCAACAGTTTCATTGCAAAAGGAACTTTTTTACCCCACTCTATATCTGTGCCTAAATCAAAACGCGGATTCCATGAACAAAGCTTCTTTCTTAGAACTGCACGCCTGTGGAACTCTGTTCCGTCTGCCTGCTTCCCACCGGACTACAACTTGGATGTCTTCCAGTCCAATGTTGACAAATTCCAAATGATCCCCCCTTAAGTAAACACTTCATCAAATCTTCACACTGACGTAATGTACTTGCAATAACCCTTATCCCTGAGTGGCTTCCGGGCCTTGATAAGTGGTGATCACTGTGTAAATTAAAAACACTTTTGGGACCAAATATATCGATTTGAAATAAGCTATGGTTGTGCATGAATGTCTCAAAATCTGATGATTAGGATTAATTACCATATGCATCGATGGAAAGTAGACATTGTGACAACTCTGTATTGGCAGAGAATACGGTTGAGGATTTCGCATGCTTAATTTTTGCTGAAAGACTAGTCGCAATAAGACTTCGGAAATAAGACGTATAATTTTGTGAAAATTCAAATCTTAACAGGAACTGACTTTACAGAAATTAATAGCGGACCGTAAGTTTACAGAAAAGGTCTCGGAAAACTGCAGAAGAAGCATTACTTATTTAAAAAAAAAAATTAAAAAAAGTGAAAATACTCAGCAGGAAGAAATTAGTGTATAAAATCTGCGTATCATAAAAAATAGTCAGGAAAAAACTAAAAAAAATAAGAATGAGGACGAACAAAATGCTCCTTCGTATAATTGCAGGCGTTGCAACGAAAAGCACTGGGAGGTAAATTGTCCATTTTTTTTACATGGTGGTCACCGCTTATCAAGACCCGGAACCACTAAGGTATAAGGGTTATTGCAAGTACAGTACGTTAGTGTGGAGATTTAATGAAGTGTTTACTTAAAAGGCCTGTTCATTAGGAATTTGTTGACGTTGGACTTAAAGACATCCAAGTTGTAGTCAGGTGGGAAGCAGGCAGACAGAACAGAGTTGCACAGGCGTGTAGTTCTAAGAAAGAAGCTTTGTTCATGGAATCCACGTTTTGATTTAGGCACAGATAAAGTGTGGGGTAAATTTTTCACAGTGGATTAAGCTAGACGGTTGTTTTTTGTGAAAGATTGGCGAGGGGGGACCAGAGATTGGAGTTCAGACGAGCACATGTCATGGAAATAACGATAAAACAAGGATAGGTTCGCACCGTCTCTTCTGTGGGAGAGAGGTTGCAGGGTAGAGAAAAGGGCATCCCACACTAAGCCACGAAGTCTATTTTGTACTCTGTCAAGGCAGGATAGGCTATTTTTAGCAGCTTTGCCCATATATGACAGCAGTATTCCATCCTTGGACGTAATTTGCTTTTATATAGATAGAGAATTGCATCAGTTGTGAGATATCTTCTAGAGCGATAGAAGGATCCCACCATATTTCCAGCGACCTTGGCAACAAACTTGATGTACGTGTTCCATTTCAGATCAGGAGTGAAAGTCAAGCCCAGAGGCTTGTCAAAACATGGGGCTTCCCCAGACGAGAGCCATCCATTTAAATTGATGCCAGATGGGGATCAGAGTGTTGCTGATGTAAAGATAGGAGTTTCGTTTTAGATTACTTAAAGATAACCGGCCACGTCTTCCCCCACTGAACCACGCGCTCGAGATCAGAGGAGAGTGAATCAGAGAGAACCTTGTCATTTACAGCCTTTTATATGTTGGCGTAGATGGTCGTGTAATCAGCATATATGTCAACGAATGATTTAAGTATTTGTTTAGGGAGGTCATTGATGTAGATTAAAAAGAGAGTTGGCCCCAGAATTGACCCTTGAGGAACGCCAGCATTAATACAGCAGGCCTCTGATTTTTGTCCATCGACTTCTACTCTTATGAACCTATCGGAGAGAAATGATTTAATGATGTAGAAATCATTTCTAGTTATACCGTAGCTGGAAATCTTGTGAAGTAGACCCTTATGCCATACCTTGTCGAAGGCCTTTGGTATACATTTGAACTATTTCGGTGTGCGACAAGAATGGTCACAGACGTTTTTCATTGCAAAACAAAAAAAAAGATACAATGTACGAATTAGACAGACAAGTTAAAATATCAAATCAGACAGAAATTTGAGGAAATATGTGACGACTGAAATATCCAGGAAATATATAAAATTTCAACTCAGTTCAGGATCAGACCTTACAACAATGAACGAGACAGTACGGGCATTTTTAAATTAGTCTACGATAATGAAGTCAACAAAACTTGCTCGTATCGAAATGGGCAAGAATATTCACTTCGACGGCGAAATAGTACTTCCCATAAACCTAAACGGGATCCTTACAAAATTAAACTGTTTATTTTAAAAATGGAGAAAAGTTGTTGGGTATGGATTTCATTGAAACATTCGAATTGTGGGATAAAACTTTAAACTCGATCTACAGAAAGATATAAACAAGTCAGGACATTACAGCAGAATTATAGAAAAACATTACGAACATTTTAATACCTGGTCTTGGAAGATGTATTAAGTTTGAAGCTAACGAAAATACGATTGTAATTATGAAAAAATAATGATACGTTCCTTTCGCAGAAGTAGAAAAATTAACGAACAATTTGATAGATTGGAAAAAATAGAAATTATATAAAATGTAGACCTAATTCATGGACTGCCCGGATTTTGTGCATCAAAAAGAAATATAACAAAGTCAGAGTATGCGCTGACATTCGACGGCTTTAAACAGTGATTGAGGATTACCATTCCTCGTTACCCGATCCAGAGGATAGTTTAAACAAGCTAAATGACGGATATCTATTTACAAAAATCGAATTATCTTGCGCTTTTCTCCAGATTTTCATCGAAGAGGAATGTTTTAAGTTACAAAATATAAACACTCATATAGGTATATTCAAATTTAACAGTTTTCTGTTTAGTATAAATTGCACCTACCATTTTTCAAAAAGCTATGGACGTCATTTTAAATGGTTTGGAATTTGAATGCATTACTAAGACAGTATCATATCAAGGAGCACAACAGTTGATGAAAATCTACAAGATATAATTCAAGTATTAAAAAAAATCAGGACTTTCGGTATAAAGTCAAAGAGTCAAAGTGCGAATTTGGTTTGGAGAAATAACATATCTAAGACACATAATAAAAATAAATGAGACTCCATGTCTTGACAAATTCATTGCAATTATATGGTGAGGCTAAATAGTTTTATCGGTGTCGCAAACAACTTTAAACGTTTATTAAAGAATGCACAATCTAAGAGCTCCGTTAAATGGGCTATTGAAACAAGACAAGGCATTGGAATGGGCAGTAGAGTGTCAGAAACCCTATGATGCAAATATTTACATCCAAGCACTTCTTAATCAATTACAATCCAAAACTGAATATCATAATGGCTAGTGACGCAAGTTCATACAGTATAAGAGCGTGTATTCAAAACATAATTCCAGATTGTTCACGGAACATAATTACACACGCATCTGGAACATTTCTGCCAGCAGAGAGAAGTTATTAACAGATCGAAAAAGAGGGTCTGAGTATCATTTTCGCCATAACGAAATTTCATAATTACCTCTAGGGCACGCACTTTATGCTAGAAATGTATCATACACACAGTCACGATCTTAGGGTCGAAGAAAGTTTCTCCTGTGTATACGGCAAATCGATTGCTGAGATGAGGTACAATGCTTCTTAATTATAACTTGTCCATAAATCATCCATCCTCTAAAAACATAATGTATACGGACAGTTTATCAAATCTCGTACCGATTGAATAAGTAAAATTTGAAGAATCGATTATTGCAACTATCAGAGCAGATTATGAGGTGAAATACATAATAAACAACATTGTAAGAGAACTTCCAGTTACATTAAATGAAATCAAA
>NC_136489.1:7200674-7253174 GCF_053919585.1 Euprymna scolopes
TTCCAGGTTTGGATCATAGTGTGCTAGCGCAAGATCCTCTAGAAATCCGGGCAAACAACAGTCTTATTTTTTTTATTTTTGCCCGTAAGGGTGTTCCATATCACTTGTGTTGGATTTCAATAGTATTTCCGCGTTTTTTTAGCCATCCAGTTCCTTATCGATTGTAACAGTTGCCGCTAAATGGGCGTTTCACATCTTCTTGAACAATGGTGGAGTATTTTCCTGCAGTTCGAATCTGGCTATAGCCTTGGTACATTCTCCGAGAACCGATGAGAACACTTCTGGAAATATTTCATTTTACTCGTCCTTCAGTCATTGTACCCCTGTAGACGGGTCTTCTACGTTTTGACCGAATTTGTTCAGAGGTTGGTCCCACAATTCAAATTGTTCCATTTAATGTGTTTCGAACAGGTTTCGGATGTCTTATGCACACAAATGTTCGTTTTTCCGTGGTGTTATTCAACGTCAAAGGGATGATCATTTCTTACTCAAAGTTTAGCGTATCGCCTGTGTACGTTGATAATAGACAGGTCTGAACCAGAGCAAAACTTCAACTAGACTATCTTATTGATGATGTTGACAGTGACGTATTATGGCAGATCCTCTCGACTTACCTGTCGAATCTTGTCTGGACAATCCTGGAGTTTTTGTTCCTTTTGCAATGCGTTGCTTTATGACCTGTTTCTGGCACACTTTTGCATATTTTTTTTTGTAAACATATTTATCGGAGCAATGTTGTCCACCGCAACGTCTAACGAGTTGGTCGACGAATTCCGTTTGGAAATTGGATTGTGAGACTTTAGTTGTACTAGGTTTTCCTTCTGGTTTGTTTGTTTTTCCCCATGAGAGAACGCCTAAGGTCTGAAACTAGTCATTCGTACATATGACGCCCCGATTCCTCGATGTTACGTGAGTCGTGTTTAACACCAACTACATTTTGGCTATCCTCGACCACTTTCTGGAAAGTGAGCCTTGTTTTTTTCCAGTGTAGATAGGACTCGTCGTCCTATCTCTGTTTTTTGTATTTTTTGCTGAAACGAGTTCGTGTACAAAAAACAAATATTTGAAATCATTCGCTGAATATTCAGCTAGCCAAAAATCGTCAACATATTTGGTAACAATAGATGGGAAGTTGAAAAATCTTCGTCGCTACGTTCTGCCAGGTTTAAAAATTTTCCGCTCTTATGAAAAAGCGTCTCGTTGCGTCAAGAATGCAGAGGAGAGCTTAACATCTTCGGAGAATTCCAACTCGCTAGTCTTTCTGGGTAAAATATATTCAACGAACTTACTCTGTTCTGTGGGCCCTTGCTTCCGTCGAAGTAGGCGGACAATTTAGGGTTGCTCAACTCTTGGCATTTAACACTGAATAATTCATCGTATCTCCTATAAAAAGCGTCAAACCTCATATTGTGACTGGGTAGGTAAATAAATATATCGATAGAATTCAATATACTATCTTGGGAAAATGTGTTGCTGTCATCATTGCGTACTGTCTTATTAAGCTCTATGAAAAATAATTCCTTGTGTCTCTTCTGTTGAAGTAGAAAGTTCTCCTTCAACATTGTCGCTGTAACTGTTGATGAATTTGGTCTTTAAAATTTTCCTGAAATTTTTGTTGGTTATCCATCTGAAATTGAAACTATTTTGTAATTATGGCCTTAAAGTTTTCATTATTGGTATCCGTTCCAGGTGAACGACCAATTTTCTTTCTGAAAATGGATAACGAACAATCTTGAAATAAACAAAAAAAAAATATTTGTGCCGGTGTGTTTAACAGAGGAGGGGAGAAGAATTTAAAAAAAAAATGGCGGTTATTATTTTTTTGTCTATGTAAACGAAGGGGGTTTTGTTCGCAAAATTTACTGCAACAAAATGGCATTCTTACCTGCTAGAAGATAAATCATGTCAACGATTCAATTAATTAAAATATTCACTCCAATCACAGTCAGAAAAAGCAAGAAGAATTACTTTCGAACACGTACCGACTTAGTTCAAGGCTTTTTTAACACATGTACACTCCAAACAAGGAACCTTGCAACTTTGATGTAGGAGGCTACTATACGGAACACATGCTACACGGGTTCTATGTGGGGAGTTTGGCAGCAAGATGTCTGTTCACGTTACACTTGAACTTCTGCATGTCAGTACATATGGGGAAGCAGGAATCTGACAGGGAATTCACAAGTCCCGCGATTCTGGGGAGGAAATTACTTTCAGGCGTTAGTAGCTTTCTAGCACGGTAGAGGAAACCTACCTTTTTCGCAGCGGTGTTGGCAATGCTCTCAATATAATTGTTTCAAATCATGTTTCCGGTGAACGTTAGGCCGAGGAGTTTAAAACACGCGTTTTAGATAAAGAGTCTTTGACCATTTCTATTGGTCGTAAAGAAAGTTGCTTGTAGTTAGTGAAGGAAAAAAGTTCAGTCTTGGCAGCATTGACTGTGACCATCCATTTTGCCCCCCCCACTTCCACTACAGATTGAAGGTCATCCTCTAGTATTTCTGCCATTTCTTTAGATATGTTTTCATTTGTTTTCCATTTGTGTCTGTAATAGAGCGTGGTGTCATCAGCATATATACCACTCTCACATAAATTTTTGTCAGAGAGGTCATTTATGAATATTAGGAATAATAGAGCCCCAAGGTTAGACCCCTGAGACACTCCCGCATTTATATCATATTGTTTAGATGTGCGGCAATCGAGGAGAACCTTGATTTTCCCTTGTCTTAGAAGGATTTAATTATGTTAAGTATTCTTCTAGTTATACTGTATGATCTGACTTTCGTCAAGCCATACACTGGAAAATCCCTTAGATATATCTAGAGCTACCGTTATAGCCTCCCCTGCATTGTCAAGTGAATGTTATATACGCTCGGAGATTAAAGTTAGAATTTCTGTCGTAGGACGAGCTTGCCGAAATCAATATTGCTAGTCGGTCAGAAGTTTAGCATCTGTAAGGTGATGGACTAGAGCTGGGCTAATTATGGACTCATATATTTTGGTAAAAATCGAAGGAAGCTAATGGGGCGGTAATTAACTGGGTCAGTTCTTTCTTCAGAATTCTTGAAAACTGGTACTACAGAAGCAGTTTTAAAGCGGGCAGGAAACCAAGATTCATTAAGGCATTTGTTTTAAAGTTGGAAGAGTGTCGGAGCTACTTCAGCGGAACACCTTTTAATAGCAGAGCCGGGATGAGATCAGGCCCACATGCTTTTCAAGTGTCAAGATTTTTTATGATATTATGCGCCTGACAAGATTTCAGATCGGCTAGTGTGGTTTATGTCCGCTAAGGAAAGTCCGGGAAAGGGTGGTTATCAGGATCCAGTGTTGAGTTGGAGGTACACCTACTGGCAAGCATGTTAGTCTTCTCCGTTGCTGAACGAAAAACCTCATGATTGTTGGAGAGTTGGGGAATTGTTGATTGCCTATTATAGATTTTCTAGATGTCACGAGTTCCTAATATCTGTGCTTCGATGCTTTTTTTTGGTGGTTTCAGTAAATTCTCACTTAGCTGTCGCTATTTTCTTCTTACAGTTACGTCTGGCATCTATATACTTCTGTCTGTTTCAACTGGATTTATGTCGGCTAAATCTGTGGTACGCGTGCTGCGTTTGCGCGATGGCAGCTGCTCTTGTGGAAGTAAACCATTGGGGAGAATGGGGTTTTCTGTAAAATTCCCCTGTGGGGACATGTGCTTCAATTGCCTTTTTTAAAAACCATTCAGTGGTATCATTTGCGTACTGTTCAGCAGAGGAGTGAAAAAATATTTTGCAATGGTGCGTCCCTGATGAGATCACTGATGGCTTCCTTCTTATAATATCTTGTTATTTTGAGCAATGGTTCTTTCATTTTGGCTCCAGAGTTTAGGGTGATTTCAACTATTATCACTACATGATCAGCATTCCCAAGTAGACTGTGGGCGTTCGTAACACAATCATCAGGAACTTTGGTCAGAAAGAGATCTAAATGTGATGCGTGTTATTCTTGCTGGTCAGGGAAACGGGTTGGAAACGTAACCGGCTGAGTTAGGGAATGAGATATAGAGAAGCTATGTGTTTTAGTACCATCTGGGTCTGTGTAATTACAGAATCCAAGCCAGTTATTGTGGTGGACATTGAAGTCTCCAAATACATGAAGTTGTGCACTAGTGTCGAGGGAAAGTGTTGTATCTATGCTGTCAGAGACTTTGTTTATTATGTTACAGTCCTGGGTAGGGGGAGAGCGGTAGTGAAAATTAAAGTAACTAATATTAGGTTGCATGTTAAGTTCAAAGCACATAAAGGATTGATCGTCCGATTCTCGTTTTGTTTCTATAGTAAAGGGGAGGGTGTTGCGAATATAGATTCCAAGCCCGTGCGTATGTCTGTCAGAGTCCTTACGGCAGAGTGGGAGATATCCGGGCATGTTAAATAGTTAGAGGGGATGGAGGTGTGTTGGTTAGTTTCAGTTAGTGCTATGATACCCGGGGTGTTTGCTTGGTGAAATGCATCTACATCATTTAAATTAGTTCTAAGCCCACAGATGCTCGTAAATGCAAGCCTCAAAGGAGGACGCAATTTGATTTTTCTTTGAGTTAACAATGGCAGTCTCTTTTTGTACTGTTTTTTAGAAACACGGACAGTTATTTTTCATTTCAAGGTGAAACGTTCATTTGCATACGCGAAAATTCAAATATACAAATTCAGGTTAAACCTTTAAATGTCTTTAAAAACAGATAATACATAAATTATACAGTTTATAATAACGTTTTTTTTCTTCAAAAACAGAGATTACTTTTTTCAACATTCCAGAAATAAAACACATGACTAAATTCCTGGTTTACAGAATATTTTTTGTAAAAAAGCTAGGCGTGTTTTATTTACGAATATATCCAACGTTTTTGTATGTATTGACTTTTAAATTTCTTTTCCAAAAGTTCTTTTGTAACAAGTTTTTCCTAGTCGCATTCAATTATTTTTGTAGGCCGAATTTTTCGTCGCCCAAGTATTTTTTTAGGAGTTCAGGTGCAATTCAAATTCCTCGACGGCAGTGTAATAGAAACACTTGAGTATTTTGGAAATCGGTTTTCCTGCATGAGTTTTTAAAATCTCATCGCCAGTTTTTGTTGTGTTAGTGGTGGAATAAAGGACGAGAAGGACACAGTGCAATTAAATAAAGATGTATTAACAAAAATATTAAAAACATGAATTGAACAATATATCTGCTCATTGCAGGAGTTGTTGTGAACGGCCATATGCTTCGCATGTGTTTGTCTGAATCTGTCATAAACTGGTTTTTCGTAATCGGAGTGATTCATGGAATAGTTCATTATACCCGGTAATATGGGTGCGTCTCCAACAAAATGCCATGCTGGAACTGAGATGTTGGGGCATTTTGTCTAAGTGGGTTGTAATTAATAATCAAAGAATAGATATTGTGAGACCTTTATCCTGAAACTTTAACTTCTGTGTTGTCAAGTAATGACCAGTAACAAATGCCAGAATTGCTGTCCAAAGTGAAAAAAATTCTAATCAACATCCATGAGTAAATCTTTTAGTTACTTAGAACTTATATCGCTGAGATTAGAGGAATTGAAAGCAAATTACATAACAAATTCCATTTCGATTCACACATTTCATCCGATATTTGGAAAAAAAGGTAATCAACAGAAGAAATAAGTGACGTCGAATACTTTAATAAAACTACAAATTGATAACAATATATATTATATTAATAGGCCATAGTTGTTACGTTTTATTGCTAACGTTCCGATTCCGTATTCTCATCTGTTTTATATATTTATATGCACACATCACTAAATTGTTTGTTGATAGATGCACGGAACAAACATATTTGTTACGTATATTGCATAGATTACATTTTATCAAAAATATACAATATTAATTTTCTCCTGGACTTAATACCAATAAAATTTACAATGTGCTATATTATTTTGATTCATTTTTTTCAAATGTAACTTCATCCAGGTTCTCCTCGATAGGTTGAAATTATTAACCTAATCGGAACATTTTGTAAGATTTATACAATCATCAATATCATAATATCATATCGATTTCAGCGGCACGTTTATGTTTCATTATATTTAGCTTTATTCATCTTCAATAGGTGTTGGTTAAAATAAACGTAGGAGATGCCTTTAATAAGGGTCCATACTGTTTCGGTATAAGCAGTTTTATTGAGACTTCAAGCAAGATATTCTGGTTTACTACGAAGTAATCTCCTTCGGCTGCAATGCACTAGTACTGGTTTAACAACTTCTGAAAAGTCCTACGGAAATAGCTTTGTGTGAGCTAATAACCCTCGTCACATCCCTCTTTACCCTTTACTCAAGTCCTATCTGCTTATCCTTCAGCTAACATTCACGTATGTGGAGACTTCAATGTTCACAACGTCGAATGGTTGACCCACTCAAACAAGACCGATGATGAGGGGAGACTTTGATAGATTTCTCCATTGCCTACTAGACCTTTTTCTCACAACTTGCCCTGAACTATGTTCAGTGGCTGTTCTGTCGCCTCTTGGATCTTCCGACTACTCTGTTGTATCAATTAAGATAAAAATTAAATGTAATAAGTCCCCAGAGGTACCTGTCCATCGAACAGTATATCGATACACTAAGGCTGACTGGGATAGCTTCCGTACATTTATATCTGATCTACCTCTGCATTCCATGTTTAAAAAGGATGTCATCTATAGTATTAGACCTGACGGAATGGTTAATTGTAGTTATTGACCGTTTCATACCCTCGAAAAAGTTTCAGCAAAAACCTAGCAGCCAGCCATGGTTCTCTCCAGAATGTGCTGCTGCCATTGCGCACAGAAATAACTTTTTCCACTGTTTCCAACGTAATAGCGGTATGGAAACTAAAACTGCTTTCAGGACTGCCAGCAACCATTGTAAGAAAGTAATAAAGAATGCAAGAGAGTTGTATGCTCAATCTGTTAAGTCCAAAATAGGTGAGCAGTTTTGGCAAATTGCAAACAGAATCCTGAACAGATGCGGGGGCTCCATCCCAACTATTATCAATGGACCTGAGGTAATCTCGTCAGCATCAGGCAAAGCCAAACTCTTTGTCCAGAACTTTGCAGCTAATTCTTCCCTTTGCGATCAAGGCCGCCAACCCTCAATATTTCCTTCTGTATCAGAAAACACGCTATGTGATATACGTATATATGTACGTGATGTTGCAAAGCTAATCAAAAACCTTGATTCCAGTAAAGCAACTGGCCCTGACGGTATTCCAATTATAGTACTCAAAGAACTTCAACCTGAACTAGCGCCCATACTTACAAAACTTTTTAAACGTTGTCTTAAGGAGAATAGTTTCCCATTTCCCTGGAAAATTTCATCAGTATGCCCTGTATTTAAGGATTCAGGTGATCGCTCATCCGCCTCTCAGTACAGGCCAATAAGTCTCCTGTGCGTCATGAGTAAGTTGCTGGAATCTGTGTTAAATACAGAAGTAATCACCCATCTCACCAAAAAAAACCTTCTTAGTGACACTCAATATGTTTTCCGTTCTGCTAGATCTACAGCACATATGCTTACAGTTATATCTCATAGGATTAGCAAATCTCTCGACGGAGGCAATATTTCTAGGGCAATTGCTCTTGACATATCTAAGGCCTTTGATAGGGTACGCCATAAATCTTTACTTCATAAGATCTCTAGCTATGGTATTGCTGGAAATGTCTTCTCAATTATTAAATCATATCTTTCTGATAGGTTCATAAGAGAAGTAGTTGAGGGGCAAAAATCAGAAGCTCACAGTATTAATGCCGGTGTCCCTCAGGGGTCCATCCTGAGCCCAACTCTTTTGCTGATCTACATTAATGATCTTCCAAATCACATCCTTACATCATTTGTAGACATTTATGCTGACGACACTACCATTTATGGTAGCACATCTAAGACAGCAAACGACCAAGTTCTCTCCAATTCTCTCTCCTCTGATCTTCAGCACGTAGTACAATGGGGTAAGGAGTGGCTGGTTACTTTTAATGCATCTAAAACCAAGCTTCTCTCTTTACATCATCAACATTCTGATCCACATCTAGCATCAATTGAAATGAATGGCTCTCGTCTTCAGGAGGCCTCAAGTTTTGACAAGCTTCTTGGGTTGACCATTACTCCTGATCTTAAATGGAACACGTACATCAAATCTGTTGCCAAGGCCGCTGGAAAAATGGTGGGATCTTTCTATCGATCCGGTAGATATCTCACTGCTGATGCCATTCACTATCTACATAAGAGCCAGGTACGTCCAAGGATTGAATAATGTTGCCACATCTGGGAAGGAGTTGCTAGAAAGGACTTGTCCTGCCATGATAGAGTTCAAAATAGACTTCGTAGCCTCGTAGTAGATGTCCTTTTCTCTTCCTTGCAACCTCTATCTTACAGAATAGATGTTGCGAGTTTGTCTCTGATGTATCGTTATTTTCATGGAAAGTGTTCGACTGAGTTTCAATCTATGGTCCCCCCTCGCCAAACTTTCACAAGAAACACTCGTCTAGCTGTAAACACTATCAATAATTCCCCCCACTCTTTATCTGTGCCTAAACCAAAACGTAGATTCCATTAACAAAGCTTCTTTCTTAGAACTGCACGCCTGTAGAATTGTCTTCCGTTTTCCTGCTTTCCGGCTGACTACAATATGGTTGTCTTCAAGTCTACCGTAAATAAGTTCTTGATGAGCCGTTCCATATAAGTTATTTAATTTACTAAATTTTCATTACTAATTATTACTATATTGTCCAATTTCTACTGTACACTCTTTAACCCTTATCCTTGAGTGACCTCTTGACCTTGATAATGTGGTGATGCCTATGTAAAAAAAAACCCAAAAAAACTGTCTCATAACGACAGCCATCTATATTTTTTTTATTAACCTAAAGTCACATGGAGTTAGGTCTGCATCCGGACAGGAGAAATTGTCTTGATTGCCATCTTGGTTATATACTCTGTGACAAGAATTGTGTTGTGGACTGCACCCGTGAGGCAATACTCGCACATATCTTCCGCATCTTGAGTTCTTTGCAGAATAAAACTGTGTACAGTTCCCAACTGACATTAAATTTTTAATTTATTGTGTCTGTAGTAACTCGAGGGTCTTTATCTATGGGATTCTTTATTTAACCAATCAATTATCGTGTTCTAACTATCTTATTCCTCCCACACCTCTCATTCACCCTTACAGACTCCCTGCCGCTTATGAATCTCTCATGCAACTCAAACACTGAGGATCGATGTATGCAAGATTGCCCCAAAACAGTCTGAATCATTTCATATATAACGTGAAGAAAATGGCATCACCTGATGTAATAAATCAAGAAGACATAAAAAATAATTGTGTTGTTTTTATTTTTGTTAAATTATACATACAATGCAAGAACCTAAACTACTGTGAAAAAATATGTGAACTTGAAGCATAAATATTTCAAGAGAATAACCGTGTAAGACATACAGAAACACATGTTTGATTACCTAACTTTTAATCAATAAACCAGAAACCATACATAAAGACTTTAAAATATATGACTTGAAGCATTAAAGAGTTTCTTAAAATGAACTGATTCGACATTACATTATGAATAACGAGTCATATGTCATAAACAATACAGGCGCACGAAGCCAGCAAATAAAATAAATCATTTTTTTCTCTTAGACACTCTACCCTTATTTTATCAATTTCAATGATCTTATCTAGAACTTGCAGCATTGCTATTTAGAACATTATAATCAGGAACGAGATAAAATATATTGAAGACAACTTATTTCTACCAAAAAAGATAATGCGGCAACAAATTCTATTGAACAATAAAGATGTAGAAATGAACACTGATGCAAAGAGAGATCTGTTCATCAAGTTGATGTTGTTGTGTAACAAACATAACACATTTGCCATATTTTTTACTTTCTGTTTGCGTTACTTTTTATCCGTCTACGTCTGTGTAGTTTACAAGTTTACGACTTTACTCAAGATTGCTGAAAAAGCAATAAGTTTTTGTCAGGGTTCGAATCAATGATGAAGTTCAATAAGATAAGTCAGAATAAGAATAAATGTTTTAAATTGGATACAACAAGAATAAAAACATAACAAAATAATATAGTTCATTACAGAATTTATGTTGAAAACCGACTTTTTTTGCTTACATTTCTCTTCAGTCGTTTCTGTTCCTAAATATATAGTAATATTCAGCCATATAATAACTTTAAACATTAATATTCATTAACAATAAAAACTTCATATTTGTCTCTCCTTGTTGCAAGTATGCGCTCCACAGCGTGTTTTGAAGGCACACATCAATAACATACGTAAATGTAAAGGAGGCATAATAACCTAAAGTTCAAGCGTAAGGACTCTTATAGGGATATGCATGGGCTTGGAGTCTATATTCGAAACACCCTCTCCTTGACAAGAGAACCCAAACTAAAATCGGTGGATCAAGCCTTTATGAGCTTTAGACAATAAATGCAGCATAACATTAGTTACCATTGTTTTCTCTACCGCTCACCCTAGACCAAGAACTCTACCCGAATAAACCAAGTCTCTGACAGCATAGATACAATACTTTCCCTCGACACTAGTGCACAACTTCATGTATTAGGAGACTTCAATGTCCACCACAACAACTAGCTTATATGTTCTACCTCCACAGACGCAGCTGATACCACAGCAAATAGCTTCGCTATATCTTATTCCCTAACACAGAAAATTACGTTTCCAACCCGTTTCCCTGACCAGCAAGAATAACACGCATCACATTTAGATCTGTTTCTGACCACAGTTTCTGATGATTGTGTTACGAACGCCCACAACCTACTTGGGAATCCTGATCATGTAGTGATAATAGTTAGAATCGCCCTAAAATCTAGAGCCAAAATGGAAGAGCCATTGCTCAAAACAACGAGCTATTATAAAATAGATAACTGATCTCATCAGGGACGCCCCATTGCGAAATATCTTTTCACTTCCTGCTGAACAGTGCCCTAATGAGACCACTGAATGGTTCAAAACCGCAATTGAAACACATGTCCCCACGCGGAAGATTTATAGCAAGCCCCCCCTCTACCTAATCGTTTACTTCCACATGTGCAGCTGCCATCTCACAAACGTTGAAACAGACAGAAGTATTTGAAGCCAGAAGTAACTGTAAGAAAGAAATAGCGACAGCTAAGAGAGAATTTACTGAAACCACCAAAAACCGCATCGAATTACAAAAATTAGGAACCCGTGACATCTAGAAAATCTACAAGAGTGTAGTAAGTAATACCTCCAACTCCACACTGTATCCTGCAAAACTACCTTCCCCAGACTTTCTTTAGGGGACAGACGCCACATTATTCGATCTAAAAATCACTTCTTGTCAGGCGCATGATATCATAACACATCTTGACACTTCCAAAACATGTGGACCTGATCTCATCCCGGCTCTGCTATTAAAAAAGTTCTCCGCCGAATAGCTCCAACTCTTTTCCAACTTTACAACAAATGCCTTAATGAATCTTGCGTGCCTGCCGGCTGTAAAACTGCTTCTCTGATACCAGTTTTCAAGAATTCAGGAGAAAGAACTGACCCAGTTAATTACCACCTTAAGCTCTAGTCCATCACCTTACATATGCTAAACTTCTGACGGCCAACAATATTGATTTACACAAGCCCGTTTCACAGCAGATATTCTAACTGTAATCTCCGAGCGTATATATCATTCACATGACAAAGCAGCGGAGGATAGAGTGGTAGCTCTAGATACATCTTAGACTTTTGACAGGGTATGGCATGAAGGTCTTCCCAGGAAAATCAGATCATACGGTATCACTGGAAGAATACATAACATAATTAAATGCTTCTTGTATAAGAGAGAAATCCAGGTTGTCATCGACGGTCGTACATCTAAACAACATCATATAAATGCGAAAGTGCCTCAGATATCTATTCTTTGACCTCTATTACTCCTAATATTCATAAAAGACCTCCCTGACAAAATCGTCTCTGAGATGGGTATATATTCTGACGACACCACGCTCTATAACTGAGACGACAAAAAAACAAATGAACACTATCTATAAAAATGACAGAAATATTAGAGGATGAACTCCAATCTGTAGTGGGATGGGCACAACAGTGGATGGCCACATTCAATGCTGCCTAGACTAAGCTTTTTTCCTTCAATAACTACAAGAAACCTTCTCTACCATCAATAGCAATGTCCAAAGATGCTTTCTCTGGAAGAACACTTTTTACACTCCGTGGCCTAAGTTCACAGGAAACATGAGTTGAAACAATTACATTGAGGGTATTGCCAGGACCGCTGCGAAAATTGTAGGTACTCTCTACCGTGCTAGAAAACTACTAGCGCCCGAAAGTATCCTGTAATTCTATAAGGCCACCTTTCGTCCATGTATGGAGTGTTGTTTACACATTTGAGCCGGTGCACCTGCTACTAGTCTCTCACTCCTAACAAGGTTCAAAGATAGTCGCAAACCTAATAGGTACTGAGCTGTCAACTAAGCTTTAGTGTCTGTCTCATCGACAAAATTAAACATCCCTCTGCCTGTTTTACAAGTGCTTTAACGTTGAATCTTCCGACGAACTGCAAGCACTTGTACCCCCTCTACGTAAATACTTCCGAAAAGCTCGACAAGCAGTAAAATCCCACCCCTTTACAGTTGAGATCTCTAGATGTAAGAGAGCCTTCTCCTCCAGTAGTTTCTTCCCCAGAACTGCTAGACTTTGGAATTCCCTTCCAGATCCCTGCTTCCCTAACTGTACTGACATGCGGAAGTTCAATTGTAAAGTGAACCGTCATCTTGCTCCTCACCTAGTACCCCTGTAGCCTGTGTCGCTAATAGGACCCCCTACATCAAAATGACTATGTTCCTTGTTTGGGGTGAAAATGTAATAAAAAATACAAGATTTGTTTTGTTTGAAAAAATAAAGACTTCGATGAGTGAAAATGTTAAACTTGAAATGACTTTAGGAAATAATTTTCCTCGATGGGCTGCAGGTAAAAAACCTCGAATAGAGATTCTCTGAACATTATCTTCCGTAGTTAATTTCGTAGTGGCTACATAGTGACCACTAACAACAGCTAGGATTAGTCCAGGGAGAAAATATTCCAGTGTAGAAAAGGATGATGGAGTAGTTTGATATGAAGGATTGACAAAGAGTTGCGTCATTTTTGGAAGCTGATGATCACTTGGTTCTTATATTTATTAACTATGTATGCCTGTTGACAGTGATAATAGGATTTGTGTGTTAAGTCTGATCAGGCAACATTAAACAGTAGATTGGCATTCATAATATCCATGAAAGTTTCGCTTTTTTTTCTTTTTTAGTGTTCATATTCCTGGGCGGTGTTTTTGACAATGATGGTATAATTTTTGTTTTTAGGGTCTGAATCTATTTATTCTAACTATTATTGTTTACAAAATTTTGACCCTGAAATAGTAGTTTAAGCTCTTTACATCTAATGGCTTCATGCCTTGTCTTGGTTGATTTCGATGATATTTAAAAGTAACTGATTGAAAATTTATACGTACGGAGATAAATCCAAGCTGGTATTTATTATATAGTGATTGTTTTTTTGTTAATTTTCTTTTTCTTTCTATTTTTCGCGTTTCTTGCTCTTTTCTTTATTAAATACGCTTATTTTTCCTTGAAGTACATCCCAGACACTTCCACACTGATCTCATTTATTCTGCATCTTTTCGCAAAATATTTTTCTATATCTTTTTACTTACACATAACGTTTTTTACATCCTTTTTCTACGGTAGATACTTAATGTAAAACACAGACAAAACACTGTCATTTCCTGTAATCTTAGTCAGCGACTGTTGTTTCGACTTCTTAAACAGAATCGCGCTCAAAAGCCAATACTTTAAAATGTTAAGATATCAAATAAATTTGTTCTCTTAGTATTATCTCTGAAGAAAGACATAGACCAGATTCTTACGCAGTTCAAAGAAATATCATCTTTTTGGGGTCTTTACTTTCAAATTCTCTTTGATTCTTAAGTAGGATATTTCACTGGGTTTAAAGACAAACGCTGTACGTTTGAATTACATCGCACTGACGGATTAGTTGCATGCATATCCATAAGGAATCAAGCTTTGAGTTAGATGAATAATAGATGACGAGAAAAAAAGGATACATGCACGTTTATTAAGGTAGCAAACTTTATTGCTTAAAATACTATGCTCATTATTCAATATTTCTCATTTATTTTTATAAGAAACTGAATCTGAATACATGCCAACATTTACAAAATATGCATTTACAAATCACATAGAATTCGTTTCAATTGCGCCATATATTATTGTTGAAATCTGTTTTTTGATATTTTTTATTTATATTAATTTCCAAAAAGAAAGCATGTTCTTAGAAAAGGCTATCACACGAAATTTGCAAACATCCTAGTGATTTTTTTTTTGCGGAGTGCAATGCTTATCAGGCCATGCTATGTAACTAAATAGACTTATTATTTTAAATATATTACTGAAAATTTGTTAACCAGTCAAATGGCTAGTCTTATTTCCTTTGCTTCTTACTTTCTATTTTGTTGCTTCTTTCATATTAGACATTTATTACCTCGTGGAACTAATTCGCTCAGTCGAAATACAAAGAATATAGCGACATAAATATAGTAAACTTGATATATTGGGCATTGACACAAACACGCTTTGTAGATGTTAGGTCAGTAGTTAGGTAGGGGCTAGATACCCCCATATTTTAACTGCTATTTTCGCCATCTGTCTCAAATAGTGGACGATTTTGTTTGCCTTTTTACATGGGATCACCACTTATGAAGGTCCAGGAGTAACTCGAGGAAAGGGTTTATGAGTATACACTTGCCATTGTAATTTTAGCATAGTAAACATTAGTGAGAATTTTATAACTTGGATTACTTAGGTGGGTGAAGACAATCAGCTTGTAGTCAGTTGGAAAGCAGGCAAACGGAAAAGAGTTCCGCAAACGAGCAGTTTGAAGAAAGAAGCCCTGTTCATGGAATCTACGTTTAGGTGTAGTCACAGATAAAGAGTGTGGGAAATTGTTGATAATGATTCTTGCTGGACGAGTGTTTTTCGTGAATGTCTTGCGAGAGGTGTCCTTAGATTGAAGTTCAGATGAGCACCTGTCATGAAAGTAACGATAAATCAGGACAAGCTCGCTACGTCTCTCCTGTGGGAAAGAGGTTGTAGGATAGAGAAAAGCGTACCACCACTAAGATACGAAGTCTATTTTGAACTCTTTTAATACAGGATGCCATAAACACCCTTTGCAAAAACTATAAATAATAACCAAGGTACGTTTATTTAATTCAAACATTCTCAATATTAGTTATAATAGTGAACTTCAATTTCTTTCAGTTTGAAAACAATTATAATAGAATTACTTTTTAAACTAAGTAAAATTAACAATAACTATCTTTACTCATTTACATCATAATTCAGATTATAAAAAGTTAAATCAGTTATTAGATTTGCAAAGAGTCAAAAAAAAGAACGTGAAGTGTGAAAATCGAATTACATTACACACAAACATTGACTTAGTTGGCTTCTTAACTGTACCAGGGGAGGTTCGAATGGTGCTGAGCTTCTTCGTTTTTCCAGCATTTCTAGCTATTGTGACAATTTTTCTTGATCGACATGGATGATGGTACCAGAGAAATTCTAATAAAGAAGTATCAAATCACGTCACGTATGCGTTTTTCTATTTCATTTTGTCTATGAGTGTGCGTTGTATCAAGGTTAATATTTCACTAACCAATGATATTGCCACGTTTATCCACGAGGGACGTACACAAATAAAGCACGATGTTTTAAAACTTAATAAACAACAAAATGTTGACAGTGGTTGTAGACATCAATCAGCCAATTAAACAAGCGACATTTTCTGCTCCAGAATTTATATTTCCACATAGCTGCTACCATTCTCTATGTATATTTGTTGCAATGAAAGATGTGGAACTCGCTTTTTCACTGACACATTTATCGTTCCTCTGACATTGACGTAATCGCATTCTTAAAGGCATAAAAACATCCAGTGAATCTTGATAAAGTTACCATTATTCTGCGTGAAGGAATTCAATGAAGCATTTTCATTTGACTGGGATACGTTTCCTCCTTAGTGATCGGCATAGTTCATATCTGCAAAATAAAGATGAAACTTTTGGTCATAAATGCAGCTATGTCATCATTGCAATGTGATTTGTCATACCATTATCCATTCTGCGAGTTAAAAAATAGAAGTATTTTCTGGAACAATCCTCACTTTATGATTTCTAAGATTTAATCCTCTTTTGTACGTGTATTCTCTTAAATTTTTTTTCAAGTTTTCGTTACGCAGTGGTATTCTATCTAAATTCATCTGGAAAATAGTTAATTCCGCTTGCATGGACTGCTCTTTTCAAAGTAAAGTGTTCTATGAGCATTACAAATCAGAATATTTTATGCCTGTTATTATTTATGGCGAGACTGGAAAATTGAATGCATTATGTTCGGAATCAATTTACGTGCTAAATAGGAGAAAACATTGGATAAAACAACCAACTGGAGTAATAATACTAACGAAGAGCACGGCACAACGTAAATGGCCAAGTCATGTTTCGATATATTGTGTCAACTAGTAAAAATATAGAACGGCAAGGTTGATCTTGAAGCAATGAAAAAAATCTAGGCCAAAGATGAAAAACAGTAAGCAAATCACCTTAACACCGAATTAGATCATACTTGCCCACGCCATGTCAGGGGTAAAACACCGTAGAAAGAATGCAGATAAGGATCAATAAAAAAAAAACTCTGACGACGATAATGGTGATTATTATTATGAAGATAATGGTGATTATTATTATGAAGATAATGGTGATTATAATCATTATGAAGATAATGCTGATTATTATTATGAAGATAATGGTGATTATTATTATGAATATAATGCTGATTATAATCATTATGAAGATAATGCTGATTATAATCATTATGAAGATAATGCTGGTGAAGAAGTCGACATGACGACGACAATGATAATAATTATGATGGGGTGGGTTTTGATAGTTGTATTAGGTGGTTTGCCAACACATTATATTTTCTAGATGACTTTTCTCGGCACGGGATTCTGTAAAGTGTTAATATTTGTTTTGATATAAATTTATATTATCACTTTTACATGTTTTGTTCTAAATTATTTAGACCTACTCTTCTATGAGGAATATATAAATAATTTCAGGCTTAATAACTCTCTGTATGCTTTATCGGTTATAACATTTACACGCGTAGATTTTTCTTGTTCAAGAGGTGTTACAGAAAAAATATACTGAATGCAAGCAATATTTTTATAGCTTTCCATTTAATGCATGTCGAAATTCGAAAGCACGTTTAAACGTTCACTTTATATGTTATTTACTGTATTCCTTCTTGGTCATTCGCGTCTATATCTGTCTGTATTTATTGTTGGTTCTGGATATAATCTATCGTTGTTACTTTATAGTTACTGTTGGATATATTGTTTTATTTGGCTGGAAAAGGCGTTTCAGATAGTCTATTAAATGTTCTTCTCATATCCGTGCCCATAAATTTATGTTCGCCATTCTTAGTTTGTTGCATAAATAACACAGTGACATGATCTCTTTTTATGTTGACGTTTGTATCGTCTTCCATATATTTGTCGGTGATGGCGAGGTTTTATAGATTTTGAAGCATGATTTTTTTTATTCTCTTATGTCATCTTTAAAACATGACAGTTTTTCTCATTATTTTTACAACAGAGTAATGTGGTATAAGATCCAGGGGGCAGTTCTCTTGGCATGTCTATTAATTAATTATTTAGTTGTATCATGTATATGCCCTCTTGTTTACTCGTAAATGAGCATGGCGTATTTTTCTCGTTTTCTTCTACAACTTTATATTTATTCTATTCCAGTGTCCAGTAGGCTGCGTGAAGCAAGATAAATATCAATAATAATTGTTTCATCTTATCATTCCGGATCATTCATAATTAAAATGTTCACACGTTACATGCTGCCGAAAAAGTGAAAAAAAGATTATTCGTCTAATTTATTCTATATATCTTACTTTGAGATATCTGGCGTCCGATCAGTTTGCCTTAATTCGAGCCACAAGTACGTCGAGTTCAGAAATTAGACCCTAACTCAAATTTATTTATTTATTTATTTTTGTAAACTGATTATTATAATGCTAGTGGGTTGATCGGGACACGCGTGACTTTAAATTATTGCGCATTGCAATGACGGCAATCACGTGGTTTTCGATTTTTTCTCATTCTACTCAATACCTGTGAAAATCAGTTAGCTTTCTTGCCACAAGAGATTCCCCTTAACTTTTCACTAATAACAGTAATTTGAGTATTTTTTTTTCGTTTTTTTTCGGGCTTCTATACTCGTTATAATTCACGCATTATTGTTAGTGTTTTTTTATTGCATTTCCACCCCAAACAAGGCATATTGCCAGTTTTTTGTAAGGGGCTACTATCACGGATATAAACATCAGCGTTACTGTGTAGGGAGTTGGGCGGCAAGAGGTCGGTTCACGTTACACTTGAACTTCTGCATGTCAGTACAGTTGGGGAAGCAGGAACCCGGAAGGGAATTCCGAAGTCTAGCTGTTCTGTGGAAGAAACTACTGGAGGAGAAGGCTCTATTACATCTAGGAATCTCTACAGTGAAGGGGTGGGCTTTAGCTGCTTGTCGACTGCGTTGAGGGTATTTACATCAAAGGGGCACAAGTGCTTGCAGTGCGTCAGAACATTCACCGTTAAAGTACTTGTAGAACAGGCAGAGGGATGCTACATTTCGTCGATCGAACAGAGGCTGTAAGTTTAGATGACAGTTCAGGACCTATCAGATTGGCGACTCTCTTTTGAACCTTGTCTAAGAGCGAGAGACTATTGTTAGATGTCACCATCCCAAATATGACAACAATACTCCATACATGGGCGAATGGTGCCTTATAGAGGTATAGGATACTTTCGGGCGTTAGGAGCTTTCTAGCAGGAAAGAGTGAACCCACCTTCTTCGCAGCGGTCCCGGCAATACTCTCAATGTATGATTCAACTCATGTTTCCTGTGAACTTTAGAGGAGTTTGAAAGATGTACGTTCAGGTAAAAGCCATTGCTCATTGCTATAGGCGGTATGGAAGATTTCTTGTAATTATTGAGGGAAACAAGGTTAGTCTTGGGAGCATTAGATGTGACCATTTTTTTGCCCATTCGACTACGGATCGGAGGTCATCCTCTAGTGTTTCTGCCATTTTGTTCGATATGTATCCATTTGTTTTCTTATCGTGCCTGTTATAGAGCGTGATGCCGTCAGCATATACACCCATCTCACAGACAATTTTGTCAGAGAGGACATTTATGAATAATAGAAATAACAGAGGTCCAAGGATAGACCCCTGAGGCACTTTCGCATTTATATCATGTTGTTTAGATGTACAACCGTCGAGGCCAACCTGGATTTTTCTTATACTTATGAAGGATTTAATTACATTATGTATTGTTCCAGTGATTCCGTATGATTTAATTTTACTTAGAAGACCATAGTACCATACCCTCTCAAAAACTTTAGATATATAGAGGGCGAGTGTTCTACACTCCCCTGTGTTGTACAGTGAACAGTATATACTTTCAGAGATTACAGTTAGGATAGCTGCTGTTAAATGCGCTTGCTTAAATCCATATTCATTTTCGGTCAGATGTTTAGCATCTGAAAGGTGATGGAATAGAGACTGATTGATTAAGGACTCAAGTATTTAGGTGAAAAGCGAGAGAAAGCTAACGGGGCGATAATTAAATGGGTCAGTTCTTCCGCAAGAAGTGTTGAAAACTGGTAGCACAGAAGCGGTTTTCCAGCAGTGAGGAAAGAAAGATTCATTAAGGCATTTGTTGTAAAGTGTGGAGAGAACTTTAGCTATCTCAGCGGAGCAGATTTGCCTTCTCAGTTGCCGTGCAAACAAACATTATTGTTTGATAGTGGGGGAATCGTTCACTGCCCATTATTTACTAAACGAGTTCCTAGTTTCATCGGTCTTCCTATCATACGGTAAAAAAACAAAATTGTGGCGCTAGTTTTTTGCCGACGCTACCTTTTTTAGTGACAATGTTTAATGTACAATTATTCTGTTTCAGTTTTCTTGATTCTATTTATGTTTCTTACGTTTTATTTTACTTTTCTTTCAGTCTCGTATGTCGGTCAGGCTTTTACATCATGTGTACACGTGACTGCGTTCAATGGATTCTTTAAAATATCAGTTGTTCTCATTACTATTCACACTAATCCATCGTCCATACATTTTAGCAGTTCTTCAGGATTATTCCTAGAGCTACTACTATTATTTAAGTAGTCCTTATTAGAAACAAACAAAAAATATATCCCTTTCAACTCGCTGGCCAGTGCCGAGTAATAGCTTCACTTCTCCGACTAGATGTTTATATTGTGGTCTGCTAGAACAGAGGCATCTATGATTTGGTCAGACTTGCTTAATTAGGTTTATTTTTATGTGCATCTATATTATTTATAGTAGTCGTAATAGTACTAGTAGTATCTGGAGGATGTAGTATTATGCGTAAAAGTAATAGGGATCTTTGTATTAATAGTTGAAGAAAGTGAAGTAATACTTGTAGTAGTAACATTGGTCGTATTACCAAAGCATGATTTTTTTTTCCAACCTGATATCCGATGGAGAATTCCTTTGTGGTGTCTATAATTATAATGACTAATAAATAAATACTCTAATTCTTAAGTATTGGTGGCACAGGCAACGTGAATTAAAGCATCATATTTTCTTAAGAATTATAGAGGACTAGCGGGGCTACCCGGCGTTGCTCGGGGCCGTATAAACAATGAGAACATTGAATTAACCTGTCTTAGAATTTTCTCTCTCTCTCTGTCTCGCTATATCTCTCTTTCCGTCTCACAAAAATAAATTCTTGAAACTAAAACATGTATTACCTGTTTACATGGTTTTTTGGCTAAGATCAAAGTGTTGTATATGTTCTTAGAATTCCAGCGCTCTCATTTTTCGTAGAAACAATCGTTACTCGAAAAACAAATACAACCACTCTTATTAGTTTACATTTTAAAACACAATTCCTCTTTAGACATCTCTCCCCCCTCTCTCTCTATCTGTGGTTGTCGTGTGTGTATGTCTCTCTCTATCTCCCTCACCCTCTCTATCTGTCTGTCTCTCTTCATCTTCCTTACTCTAAAGAGTGACAACAAAAAGGAACATGAAGTAATGCTAAAAACATCGATCGTTCATAATTTTTAAGCGTATTATTTTTGTTTTACTTCACATTTTTTTATTATTACGCGTGTAGCGTTTATTAAATTACGTATTTCGTTTCCTGTCTAGAGATCTCTGTCTATCTGTCTCTCTCTTTCTCTCTCTCTCTCTCTTGCTCTCTCTGTTTGCGTTTGTGTATGTGTGTGTCTTTCTCTCTTTCTCTCACTTCATCTTCCTTACTCTAAAGAGTTTTACTAAAAAAGAAAATGGGGCCTGGCTGTTTTTTTTTTGTAAAAACTTCGATTGTTAATATTCTTTGTAAACGTATTTTTTACTTCACATTTAAGGCTTGTAATTTTTCGTTTAAATACCGTATCTAACTCTTGTTAACGTGCTAATAACTTTGATAACGTTGTCATAGCGTAGAAGTTCATAGTTTAGCTTGTGTGAGGGTTAAAAAAATACCGATAACAATAATGTTTTTAAATTTAGACTGCCATTACAGCTTGCTGACGTTAAGATCACGTGACATGACTCAGCGGGTTTTAAATACAAGTTGACCCACAATAAACGGCCCCGTGTACACTTTATGTAGAAGAGTTGGCGCCCATATTTTTTGGATAAGTTATAAATCGATTTAAAAATATGTAATGTTTAACATTAAAATGTCACTTTTTGGGTGACCCCCTGCAGAAAATCCATCAGTTGACGAACTTCTGATTGGCCTTTTGGGCCAATTTTCCGATATTTGTCGTCCGGAGGGTGGGAATTTCATATGAGCCCAAGTTTGTGAATTTTTGTTCCGTCGGTCAAAAGTTTTTAGCAGACATACACACATACATACATACATAATACATACATACATTTTCGCTTTTATATATATATATAGATTAGAGAGATGGAAAGGGGGTCTAAGATCAATGCGATTAAGGCGGGTGAAACGATAAGTTAAATGATTTGTTCGTCTGGTTTGAAACCATAGAAAAAACATAGAAAAAAACATGATCCAATCTTATCCGATCAGGAAAATTAAACATCTGAAGGATTCCAAGAAATGCTTTTGAAACAAACAAACAAAAAATGAAAACAAATACAAGGAACTACGGTTTATATATGTTTGATCTTGCAGAACGCTGGTCCATAAAAATTGTGGGATCTGCGTTCGCGCCTAGCCCACAAAGTATGGGAATAAAATTAAAAATGACGTTTTCAAGGGTTTTTGATATTGGTTCACAGAAGAATATTTTGATAAGTATGTTTCAAATAAATAAGGCATGACATAATAAAATTGTGGGGTCTGCGTTCGCGCCTGTACTTCATGGAAATATGGCACAGACTTTAACAAAGACTTTTAATATCTATAATTTGATAATTATCGTTCAGTTTGAAGAAATATGGTATAGTAAAATTATTGTGTGTACGTTCGCCCTTGGCCTCAATAGAGTGGACATATGTCACAAAGTTTAACAAGGTTTAATAAAAGGGGTGCGAGTTCACATTAACACTTTAATCTTAATCCACGTAAGCATTCATTTATTTTTTTAGTTGAATAACCTTGTGAAGAATAAATTCACCTCATAAATTCACGTCGTATTGAAGTGAAAGCAAAAAAAATCGGAACTTTAGACAATTCTCGACACAAATTTTGCATAACTGTTTTTTTTTTCTTCTCCAATTGCACGTGGACCTCCTTCGAAAATAGATAAATAGATAAATAATAAAAAAAATAAGAACGTTACTTGATGTCGTGTCAAAAGAATAGTCCTGCTCACGTGATTACGTGTCTTCTTAAAAATATTTACATAACATTTTTATCTTTATTCATATATATGTTTAAGTTTTTATTTTGTCAATGTACTAGAAAGACTTCAGATTATTATAACCCCTTCTGCGTGTTCTTTACATTACAATAGTACAATCCTTAATCCGACGGCGCATTCAATACGGAAAAACTGAAACGAAACTCTTTTGCTTTAAAAGGGCGCCATTTTCTACTAATTCATATTTATATCGATTCTTTGCTTTAAAAAAAACTAAAATAATTACGCCTTTACTTCTTTAATACCCCAGTTTGCTGTTTCGGAGTATTTTACTAATATAAGTATAGCTTCATTCTTTTTCAAAACAGTTCTTGTTTCTTTGTTTTTCGATATTTCGTGGATATTATTTAGTAAGTTTTTAGTACCCGAAAAAATAAACATACAAAGAATAAATATTACCACAGTCAATAAAAGTTCAGTTATTGTTTTATTTTGTTTTGAAATATTTTTCATGCGCTTTACTTGATATAATATCAGCCAACCGAAATTAAAACGAAATTTGAAGCGATAACTACTTAAATGAATTTTTGTATCACTACACATGCCATAATCGAATATTCCTCAAGCACAAAATAACGAAAACATTAAAATATGCTTATAAATAGTCCTTACGTTGACGGAACTCTCTTAAATTGTAAACAGAACACTCAGGTGTCCCACCTTTAAATTAAAATCGACATTCTAAATTTAAAACTCGCTGCCATTTTGAGTTTTTTAAAAAAAAATTGTTCGTGAATTAAAAAAAAATACAAACTACTTCAAAATACAAACTAATGAACTTTTCTACCATAAAAGTAAGTTTTATTTACTATGGTAACATTTATTTCTTGTATATTTATGTGATTATTATATATAACATTATTTCTTTGTAAGGAAACACAATTTGTTTGTCAATCTTGGCTACGAATGGAAACAAAGTTGATATAAAAATATATTTTCGCGACAGTTATCTTTACTTTCATCAAATTTTGCTTAAGGTAAAATTTTTGAGTATCTATGCCTATCTCTTTACCACACCTTCCTTTTCATAACCTATCATACTTTCATCAATCACAGCCCATTTATTGTTGGTTGTTCCTGAATCAATTCAACGACGGGTACATCAGCTAGTATATATAGTTTTATATATATATATATATATATATATATATATATATATATATATATATATATATATATATATATATATGGTGTACATTAAGGAGATCGTGGGTGATCGTCTAGTGGTCCAGTCTATCATATGCCGTTGTGTGTGTCTGTGTCTGTGTCTGTGTTTGTGGTACATGTATTTTTCAACATACGTTTTCCGTCTTGCATGTTGGTCCATCTGGAATCATCTCGTCCTGAAGGGTATGCTGGTACTTGTTTTAGACGAATATTAATGCACTCCAAAACGATGATTTTTTTTTACAGTTTTTATTTAACTTTACAGATGTCCGCAGAAGATGGGAAGTGAACCGCTGGTTTGCGTAGTTCTCTTGCCCTCGTTTCTGCACACGTCAGCGTCCCCCAGTGAAGGGGAGGAGACAACGGTGAAGCCATCCGTCGTCTTCTACGCCCAAACAAAATCTCCACGATTCAGCTAACCTGATCCCGTGACTCATACGCGATCCGATCAGTTGTTCCTGACTTCCGATCAAAGTGTCTAACTATAATTAACGCACCTCCTTTCTTCTCGCTGTCTCTCTTGATCCCTTCTCTAACATTCCATCCATCCTTATTTTAAAAAAAATGTACGCATATTTGAATTCTAGTACATTTTTCTATATCTACACAACCACTTGGCTTCAAAAAAGATCAGACACCATAAAACAAAAAAAACGAAACTTTTTTCAAGGCAACCTTATTCCAACTGACTTCATAATTTTATTTTGTGAACCAGATTCTCTATCTGATCACCTTGGTATCTTCCTTTTGGGTGTAGGTTAGTACCTCCTATAACTCACGTCATCTGCTTCATCCAGCCCCCCTTATGCCGTAAACTGAGGTCTCATTTAACCTCTTTACGAAATCGACGACTCTTCGTCCAAATGTGTCCTTGATCCTTTATTCCGCATGGTTGATCTATTACTTAGAGCTTTGTTTTTGTTTTGAAACTAACTTATCTTTTGGGGACTACTTAAAGCTTATTTATCTTCGTGGTTGGCTTCCAAAGTGTAAGATATTACTTTCATCCACTAATTCACTTGGATTTCCTTGCTTGGACCTTTAGAACTTGATGAAGACTTAGAAAATATCACCCTTAACTAACTTCTTTGACCCAGAATACCTATTTGCGCACTAAATTCTATCTATAGCCCGGTTTTTGTAATTTTTCTTTTCTATCATCAGAGCTTTTAAGATCCAGCAGACACCACATTCATATATCTAAAGAAAAATATAAGGTTATATATTCTTACGTACCTCCGGTATATTTTACTTTTCTTTCACCTCATTGAGGTATATGTCATTTGCTTACGGTAGTGCCGCTCATAGGTCCGTGGTACCCTTAAGGATTCTTGTATCCTCTCCAGGCATGTTTCTAATTAAATTAGCCAAGTCTTACCTCGTGCTTGGAATCGCCAGGTGCGACCAGCTTTTTCCAATCTCTCAATTTCCACAGGGTCAATCTTATTCTTCGAACTGATCATCTTCAATGCTTTCCCGGCAAGTTAATCTACTTGCAAAAAATAGTTATGGCCTTAAAGAAACACACATAATAAGTAAACTATTTTTAAAAATCTTTCTGTTAGCTTATCACATCTGTAAAAACTTCTCAAAAATACCCGTTTACGTAATTGTTATTTCGGTCCCCTCTCTTAAATTATAATTATTCTAGGCCAATCATTTCCACTATCATCTTATTTTTCCTAGATCATTTCAATTCTAATGTATATGCCTAATAATGATTACGCATCCGGAGAAAAATCCCACAAAAAGGACACAAACAATATTTATTTCTTACACTGCTTAAAACTTATTTCTTTCTCTTTTTCACAATTTTATTATTATCATAATTACTTAATTAACAACGTGTTCTTACTTTCGAATTTTTCATTATTTTAATAAACCCCACAAGGCAAAGATTCACTCCTACTCCATCCTGCGAAAAACATACGTGTAAAGAACCAGAAAATCTCGCACAATTTTAAAAAATCTTATAAGCATTCACAAAGTCTCATCTCACCAACAATAAAATTCCAAATACCAAAACACAGTTTCGTAGAAACCTGATTTTGTCCACGTCATAAATCCTGAGGTCGGCTACACCACCGTTACCACCTCACAGAATATAAAAATAAAAAAATAAACATTTACAGTCGTTTACATAGAAATACGTATATATTTAAAAATAAAATATATAGTCGGTTCCAAAAACAAAAAAAAAACGACTCACTTATAAACTTCCAGACAATCCTTAACAAAACAAAAGTTCACATCTATGGAAACTAAAATTGTCCACGTAACCCAACAATGAGGTTTTCTGAAAAAGAAAAACTCACCTTTTCCTTATCCGAGTGATTTTCATTATGCCCTCTTCTGCCATTTACTCTTCTTCCACTTACGCCACATCAGAGGAATTCCATTTGTTCCCCGGTGCCGGACACAATCACATTTCGCTCTGCTATATTGGAAAAAACTTTTTTTAAACATGTCATAAAACAGTATACATGAGTTACATATAATGAATAACATTTTCCACACCAGAAAAATATACCTAAGTAAACCCATACAATTAGAGAAAAAATGTTCGCATTAGGAAGAAACTGCCCCCTGTTTCTTAAAAAAAGTCACAGAGTGTTACAGCCTAACATTGCAAAAATTTAAATGTATCTTCTAACTCATAACAAATACTTTTGATTGACGTATTTCGGGTAATTGTGACAGGTCATTTAACCACAGTGTAACTAAATTCATATGTTTCAATTTCTTCTGTGTCTTTTTCTACACCGTAACGTTAATATTTTTTCTTTCTCTGTTTTAAATTTTCATATGCAAAATCAACAATTCGTTATCCGTATGTCGATCGAGCAATCTGTTTTTCCTGTAATTTCTTTTAATTAAGCACATACATCTATCTATTCATACTTTTAATGTGTATATTTTTATTCTTTTTTTCGTTGACTCTATATATTTTTCCACCGTGGTATTTAATGGACCCTACGTGTTTTTCTTTAATTTGCTTTATCTCTTAATCTTTCATGTCTAATGTGCAATATTTCTTTTTCTTTTCGTTGTGTCTATATAATATATTTTTTATGGTAACCGCCAGGCTCGATTTTTTTCGACTCTAAACTGGGTGGACTGGACAACGGTCACCAAAATTGGGTGTTTTTTGTATAATAAAGACGATCGTGTGCGATTGTATGGTCAGCTTTAATGTCGTGTGTGATCGTCTAGTCGTCCTGTCTATTAAATGCTATGCTCATATGCCGTTGTATGTGTGTACGCTACATGCATTTTGAACATACATTGTGAGGATTTGCTGTGGCTCCATCTAGAAACATTTCGTCCTTATTCCCTCCAACACGATGCATTTGTTTTATTGTTTTTATTTAACTTT
The DNA here is from genome assembly GCF_053919585.1 of Euprymna scolopes. Classification (NCBI taxonomy): domain Eukaryota; kingdom Metazoa; phylum Mollusca; class Cephalopoda; order Sepiida; family Sepiolidae; genus Euprymna; species Euprymna scolopes. Next base: position 7,228,281 of record NC_136489.1, read on the forward strand.
CCAGATGTTTCACAAAAGGTGGAAAGTGAATCTCTGGCTTGCGTAATACTCTTGGTCTCGATTCTACACACATAGCGACCCCCAGTGAAAATGAGGAGACAACGGTGAAGACGCTCGTTCTGTTCCTCGCCCAAACCAAAGCTTCCAGAGTCAGCTAACCTGATCATGTGCCTCACACGCAATCAGATCAGCTGATACTGACTTCCGGTCAACGTGAGTAACTATAATTTACAAACCACTCTCTCTCGCTCTGTATTGATCCATTCTCTAACACACACATGTATGTATGTATGTATGTATGTATATATATATATATATATATATATATATATACTAGCATGGGTACTCAGCCTTGCCTGGGCTGAGATGAAGTTCCGTTTGGAACACACCTGCTACACTAATCATTTTCATCATGGGTAACATAGATACCCTCACAACAATTCCATAAATAAAAGAACGGATAAAAACATGTAAATTTAATCGTTCCTTAAATGAAGAAGTACCTGATACCCTCTCACCCAGATGTTTCAAATGTAATTCCCACGCCCACCAAACAAAAGAACTGTATTTCTCATGTTTTTCCGCATCCATCTCGATCGCTAAATTTGAAAAAAAAAATGCTAGAGATTATATATCTCGTTGAATGCTTTGTGGCGAAAAATGGGTGTTCATCTTTACGTTAAATTTATATAGAAAAGTGATCCCCCAATTTAAAATGTTAATTTTCTTTTTTTCGAAATTACTTCCTTCATATTATTTATAAAGATTGTTTAAACGTATTAGGGCCCCCAAAAAGTAGGTCCTTATTTTTTTAGGGGTTAAAAGACGCTGAGTCACGTCGTAAAAAATTACCTATTTTTTAATTAGAAATTAAAGTTTGTAATCGATGAGATTAACGTGAAGAAAAGAAAGAAAAGTGTAAATTGTGGAATTCAGAGGGGGGGCAGTAAATCCTATTTTTTTAGGTATTAAACAACGATTGGTCACATCGTAAAATTTGCGATTTCTATATAGTTGTTTAAAGAATAAAAACAACAAACAAATGAAATGATCGGAAGATTCTAAGAGACAAAAAAACTTTTAAAGTTTTTTTAAAATTCGATGTTGAAATAATAATTCCCAAAAAAATGAATATGTTATCAATGTAATTATTGTTTAAAATGTAATAAAAACAATTTTAAATAAAACACTGATAACAATTCTCTCGCTAGAAACATTAATTAAGATACCGCTATTTAATAAAATCGATTTTTCTTAATGTCATATGCAAATGACATAATCTTTTTATTGTATCTAGTTTCCAAGAATGAAGCTATATATAGAAATAAAGGAAAGAGTAAAGTAAGGAAACTTTTGTATATATTAATCAAATTGTGAACAAACAAAAAAACAGACAGGATTACGAATTTATATATATATAATATATATACTTATATATATACTAGCAGGGGTTACCCGGCGTTGCCTGGGTGATCGGCCCCCTTCCCACTCCGAGGGGTAACAAAAAAAGTCACCCCTCTGGATTTACATGCTTGGTGCCGGCCATCCCCAACTCCACCTTCAGGGAGGAGGGTGCCTGGAGGCTTCTTGCCCCCCCCCAAAGAAAAAAGTCACCTCCTCCTGGCCTCTTCGCCCCCCCCACCCTTGGGGGGACACCGGCTCCCTCCTTTGGGGGGAGAACTGCAAAGCTCCCCCCTTTCGGGTGAGAAAATGGCAGGCTTCCCCTTTTGGTGGGGGGATGGTGGCGTGGCCTTCGTTATAAAGATGGCCGGCCAGCTGAAAAAATGACGTCATCGCCGAGGTCCCATCAAGCAAGATATGTGGAACTCTTAGACTGTCAATAATGAACAGCAATTTTTACAGAAAGCGTTACAAAACTTCAAAATTGGATTGAAATAAAGAACACGATGATTTATACTGAAACTCATCTAATATTAATGATAACAAAATAATAAAAAAACACAAGTTGTTTGTTTAAGTATTATAAGCAATTGAATATTTCGTTGTATTATAGATTTTAAAGATTAGAATGCGTTCTTTAATTACTTATAAATTACATTTTAAAAACAGTGAAGGAACACGATTTGATTTGTAGTAAACTTGAAGTTTATTTAATATAATTAAATGAAAATTATGCATGTAAGATTATGAATATTTTAAGCAGAACACAAGCAAAACATTTGATATGAGTTAAGAAAATAAACAAATATTAAAATTAAACTATTTTTTTAATCAAAATTATTTTTTTTAAATCAAAATAAATGTTTTTGAATCGAAATGAATAATATTTTTTTAAAATCAAAATGAATATTTTTTAATCAAAACGAACCACAATATTTTTAAATACAAATGAACCACAATATTTTTTCAAAATCAAAAACAATATTCTTAATGGGTGTGTATTACTGTACACATAGATTCGAAAAAGTTGCCAAAAACGAATATATAACAAAAAAATGTTATCAAAGGCAAGATAAGTTACTTTTCTACCAAACTGGATATATTTTTCGTATTTTAATTCAATTTAACATGTTTATTCAGCTCGAAAACCATACAGTGTTTACCGATGTATTGGAAAATTCAAGATCGCGTCTGACTCCCTCTTTAACACGGTAAGTTTGGGAAAAGGTGTTATAAATAAAAAACTGGATAAAATACTGTTAAAACTCGCTTAATGTATGTTACCTGAAATAGCTTGACATATATTCGGCGGGTTTTAATAGTATTTTGTCTAGTTTTTCATTAATAACACCTTTTCCCATATTTACCGTGTTAAAGATGGAGTGGGGCACCATCTTGAATTTTCCAATACATCGGTAAGCACTGTATGGTTTTCGAGCTGAATATACATGTTACATTGAATAAAAGCACGAAAAATATAGCCAGTATGGTAGAAAAGTAACTTATCTTGCCTTTGATAACCTGTATTTGTTACATATTTGTTTTTGACAGCTTTTTCGAATCTATGTGTACAGTAATACAAACCCGTTTTTCGAGCTGAATAAATATGTTACATTGAATAAAAACACGAAAAAATATCCAGTTTTATAGAAAAGTTACTTATCTTGCCTTTGATAACATTTATTTGTTATATTTTTGTTTTTTGACAACTTTTTCGAATCTCTGTGTACAGTAATACAAACCCAAAATGAACTGAAGACCACGAGTGAACGCGCGTTGTTTTTTAGTTTAGTTTCACATATATATATATATATATATATATATATATATATATATATATATATATATAAATAAGTATTTTTAAATTTTATCTTTCTAGCTTAAAAAAAAAAGTTCTAAAATTTTATCAGCCGGCATAATTTATTTTTAAATATTGAAAAATTTCAGGAAAATTAATTTTTGCTAGATTTTTAAAACAGGTGTATCAACAGCTTAAAAAATCGTCTCTTCAAAAGAACATGTTTTAAAGAGGAAGGTAGTGAACGTGTGTGTGTGTGTGTGTATGTGTGCGCGTGTGCTGGGTAGTAGTAGTAGTGCTTACAATCTGTCCAGTGTTTGTTTCTCTGTTGTCTGTACGTGTGTGCGGCTAGCGCCAGAATGGCGGACCTGGTGTCGGAGGTGGGATTGTGTTTGCTTGTGTAAGTTTCGTAATTTTGTAATTTGTAAATGGCAAGTTAGAAAAAAATAAACCCTTCCAAGATGGACAATACATAAGGCCATAATATTTTATGGTAAATTTAAGAGCGTAAGAACCATAGTTTTTAGGAGATGTGATTATTGGATTATATATATGGTAAAACTGGTAGTTAGTAAAAACCTGCAGAGAATGTTCAATACTATTGCAGAGCAAATATGTTTTATTTTTGATTTTTTTATTACCGGTTCATCTGTTTGGGTATATATGTTTCAGATGATGGGCCATGTTTACGATCCAACGGTGTCGTTGGAACTTACAAAAGTGGTTGTAAGTATTAGGAGGAAACCTCGTTCCTAATACTAACAACTACTTCTGTAAGGTCTGACGAGGCTGTGGATCGTAAACATGGTCTAAAAAGAGAAAACGGTAATAAAAAATAACACACACACACACACACATATATATATAGATAGATAAATAGATATATAGTATGTTTATTATAGTTCCTTAACCCCTTCCAACCGATCTCCCTTTCATCACCACACTAATTGTCAATATGTAATGCCCACATGCACAAACTCTGCATATCTTTCTTTTACACCCGAATATATTTCATAACAAAGAGTTTAATAACAAAGAATTTAACCTCTATTCTCGTTTCAATAGCGTCTCCTTTTTTGGCCTGATTATAGGGGGGTATCTTTGAATTAAAACACGATTGAAACACGTAGGCATAAATGTAACTAATAATGTATCTATAATAAACATACCATACGGCAGCTTTGTCCTGCATTGAGCACTTTTTAATAATCATGCGAATTTCATAAGATTTACATCAAGGAACCAATCTATACTACCATTATACACATACACACATGAAGACACTCATTTAAATGTATATATATATATATATATATATATATATATATAAATATATATATACATATATATATATATATATATATATATATATATATATATATATATATATATATGGGGGGTGTTCGCGCGTGTGTGTTTTGTATGCTAGTCTGTGTGTACCACATTTGAGGAGCAAATCTTTTAATGAGAAATAATGAAGATGGTAAAACATAAGCTATAAATTCACGCATCATTCTATAGCGCATTGATTCCAATACACTATATTTTCTCCCCAAGATACATATGTGTATTGCTCTCATTGACTTTTTAATACTTCCCCTATAATATATTGCACAAATTCAGCAAGATTTACAAGCATAAATAATCAATATGAAATACTTATCTAATGATATAAGTGTGCGTGTGGGGAATGTAAATTTTGCCGCAGCATTTGCTTTTCTCAAGTACTTATTTTTATTTTCCAACAAAAAAATTTGGAGGTATCTTGCCCTACTGCCGTGACCTAATAGGTTGTACCTAGTTTGCTTTATATAAGTTCGGATATTCGTAGTAGTACAGAGTATCTTATATCAATGGATGTTGTTTAGGAGAAGATAACCATTTCAATATGATAAATTATAACTTGATCGATTACAGAATTTAAAAGTAATAGGAAGGAACAAGGTTTATTTAATGGGTGAATAACTTCAGCCTAGTTTTTTTTTTTACTTGTAACCATCATACGATAGTTTTTCGTTCTGTTTTTTAACTCTGACGAAACACATGTGTTCTAATATGGTGTTTGTTTTAATTAGGGCGGGTTAAATTTGTAAATATAATCAATCATGTATAGATTTAGTTGTATTTGACATGTATGAAACAGATCAGGTGCTAACTTATGTTATTGATACATTGAACTTATATATATATATATATATTTATATATATATATATATATATATATATATATATATATGTACTAATGTATATACATATGTGTATATATATATGTATATATTAGTACATATATACATTTATAAATATATATATATATTTATATATATTTATTATATATATATATGTATATATATATATCTATCTATCTATATATATATATATATATATATATATATATATATATATATATATATATATATATTATATATTTGGGGTAGAGAGGGCTTCCATAAGCCGTGGTGAAGGAAAACCTGAGAAGCAAATCTCTGATTTAAAAAAAACATAAAGCGGAAGACCAGTACCCGCATTAAGCTGGTCTGCAATTTAATTTGTTGCTGGCTATCTTGCTCTTGCTTGTTGCTGGATCTCAACATTTTGAGCCGAGAGAGAGAGACTTAGCTGTTGTACAAAGCTAAGACTCTGTAACATCATATTAGTATAGATACTCCCTCATACATTTTGGCTCATGGATTTTAAATGTCTGAGGGAGTGGCACTCGTCTTACAAGACGTTGCAATCATATATATATATATATATATATATATATATATATATATATATATATATATATATATATATATGTTCATAATTGATTTTTCCGCGGCGCACAATGCCTCGCATACAGTTAGAGAATCGACTTAATTTATTTCTTTCTGAAATAAACTGAAACGATACATTTATATCGCTGTAACATTCCAAGATGACAGTTTTATTTTCAAGAGTCATAAAGTATGATAGGTTTACAGTCGCATAAAATTTTATCGATTTTATAAACCTTATTATTATTATTATTATTATTATTATTATTATTATTATTATTATTATTATTATCATTATTATCATTATTATTATTAATTTTGTTGTTATCTATAGAAGCTGTAGAAATATTGGTTGTATTAGTTTTACTGTCATTATTATTTCATATATTTATCACAATTGTTAGACTGATATTATCCAGATACTAACGGCGGGTAATATCTTGGTGTCAAACTGTCACAGTACAAGTTTCCTAGTTCCGTTTCAGACGTAATTCGATGATATACTGAATTAATCTTTCGTTGGTTGGTTAATCAGAATACACACACACATACCCACACACATATATACGTATGTGTGTGTTCTGATATGGGATTTGGAAAGGTTAAGGGGAGACTGCTCTAGAAAAGAAAGGATAATTTCGAGTGGAAGTAACAGAATAGCATAGAAAAGCATGTAGTGCAGGAAACCGATTGTAAGAAATAAGTGAAAAGAAGTATAAACACAGGCGAAATAAAATGATACACGGAATGAATCAATATGAGAAAATGCAGACATAGCTTAAAAGGATAAGATTGGAAGAATTTTGAGAGACCATTCCGTTTTCAGGATGATAACAACTTAGGGTAATGCTATAAACTTCCCAAAAAAGTGATACGTCAACGGAAGTCGGAAAAATCAATATACTTTATTAAAGTTACAGTTTTCATTAGCTCGTATGCTATATAATGGCATACTAGTGGTCACATCTAGTAGTAACCGACGACCAAATTACAGTCACCTAGTAACCACGTGTAACTACCTTGAATAATCCTGCAATAATGCAAATGTTATCTGTGAATTAGTATATATATATATATATATACATATATATATATTTATATATACATATATATATGTATATATATGTATAAATATATATATAAAATATATCTTTATATAAGCAGTAGTTTGTTGCTATACAGTCATAAGCATGTTTCGGTCTACTAGTATTTATTAACTAGAGACCTTTGCAGGCGGCAATCCTTATTTTCGAAAAAGGAATTCATTTTTTTTTTTAGAATTCCGTGACTATGTAGCAACAAACTGTTGCTTATGTAAAGAAAATTAAACTGTAACTTGCTCTACTTCTGTATTGAGCACTCTTGTATCACCCTCGTTATATTTCACTGGTTACCCTTCCTTTGAAAAATAGTATCCTCAAATTATATATATATATATATATATATATATATATAGAGAGAGAGAGAGAGAGAGAGAGAGAGAGAGAGAGCGAGCGAAGAGCGAATGCACTCTTTTTCTGGGTCAACGACCAACTAGCACCGTGTATATTTGTGTGTGTGTGTGTGTGTGTATATGAGTATGGGGTAGAGAGGGCTCCCGTAAGCCGTGGTGAAGGACATCTTTCTAGGAGAAGCAAATCTCTGATTTAAAAAACCATAAAGCGGAAGACCAGTACCCGCATAAAGCTTGTTTGCAGTTTAATTTGTTGCTGGCTATCGTGCTCTTGCTTGTTGCTGGATCTCAACATTTTGAACCGAGAGAGAGACTTAGCTGTCGTACAAAGCTAAGACTCTGTAACATCATATTTGTATAGATACTCACTCAGACATTTGGGCTCATGGATTTTAAATGTCTTAGGGAGTGGCACTCGTCTGACAAGACGTTGCAATCATCATATATATATATATATAAATATATATATATATATATATATATATATATATATATATATATATATATATATATATATATATATATATAACCTTAGTCAAAGTCTGCAATCACTTGATGGAGAAGGATAAAAGCAATACAATTCAAGTTTGTAACTAAACCACGAGTACTGTTAGAGTGATGTACCCCAAAATGCATCTCTTGCGCCTTTGCCCAAAAAGTCGCTCATGGTACGGTGGGACACAAGGATATCATTATATCTAATAAAATCTGGAGATAATCTCGTTAGCATTGGATTCCTCGATATATTTTCTAATCAAAATTGTTCTATAGATAAGCATCGGGTATTACGTGAGGGGCCACGTGAGGTTTTGAACCATCCTATGTGAAAGTTATTTTTGTAGAACTAGATTCGAACATCTTCCACCCAAGTCGCCATTTGTTAACCTTTACCTCCGGATAAATATACAAACCAAAGGCAGAAGGAAATGCCATTAACAATAGAAAAATTAATAAAAAACAATTTTATTGTTATTGCTATGGCAGACAACATTATTTCATACAGCATCATACTGCCCTGTTTAACAGATGATTTGGGCGTGTTTAGTAAACAAATGAGTTAGCCTAAGATCATACTATTTCAATGTTCATCGTTATCAAACGAGTAATTTTAGTAAAATTGATTGCGATTTTGATAAAGGCCATTTATTTCATTATTCATTGGAAACCTCGTTCATTAATCATCTTACAAAACAACAAAATAAAGGAAACATTTGTTACGAGGCTTCCAAATAAATCAACGGTCAATTTTCAAATATCAGTAAATTTCTTTCCTGTTACTTTTGGTTATATTCATAACTACAGGAATACCTACGAGACTGTCGTTATAAAACATTTGAAGAGATGAAAAAGGTTTGAACTAACCCGTGACCTATAAGGTAATACATGTATGGAAGTTTTTGTAAAAATAATTGATGTATAAACGTGAGAATCACGATGTAAAGAAAATATTTCAACAGTTACGTAATCGGATGAAGATTAAAATATTTTGCTGCATACAAAAACAAAACATTTGCATTTATAAAAACATTTATATTAAAATATAAAACATTTACGTATAATTCATTTTAAACATTAAACGGTATTATACCCCTAGTATACGCGTGTGTGATTGAGTATCTTTATTCGATTTCAGTGCGTTAGGGATTATTTAGTGCTTGGTATTTCTAAACGTTCATTAAATTCGCACTATCCAGAATCAACATGGTTTAGATTTTGTTAGATAATATAAACTACAATGCCAAGAAAAGTATGTCGCCTAGAGAATTGTCTACATATATTAGTGTATTAAGTTTTCATTTACAGATAATTTGTCGCCAAAGTCTTCTACCGGTAAAGCAGGTTTCCCACGCTCTTTACTCTATATTTCCCTTTTCCTATTGTTAGAATTTATTATTTGTCTTTATTGTTTGATTTTCATTAACTTTTAAGACCGAATGTATAGCCAAGCCTTGTGCTTCTACCAATAGTAATCGTTGGGAATATATTTCATGTCATGTTTCGTTATTATTTGCAAAATGATTTAGCAAGCAAACCAAGGAACGGCTCGCCCATCTGCGCCATGTCTGTCTGGATTTGTGTTCTGTGCTGCCTAAATATACTTCAACCCGCAGTACATGGTAAACTCGTTTCATACTCCTAGTAAATTCACCGGAATTTAGATTTCTTCCTGTTTCTTTTAATTATATTTACATGCAAGTTTAAGATTAATGTGCCTTAGTCTCTGCCAAAAGGAATAAATGTTTTAGATTACTGCGCAAACTTCTCCCGTATGTATCTACCTAATAAACTTAAATGGGACGTACATGTGTATTTATGTATTAACAGTAAACTAACACGTCAAAATAAAAGTTAAAAACATTAAAATATATAATTATTCACCGTTATCTTAAAATATATTATAATTTCAAATATTTTAATATATTCCTATTTATTGTTAACTTACAGTTGATACAATGGGCATCCTTAAACCGCAGCCTCATCCGAAAAATAAACATATTAAATAAGTGTTGTGGGAGAATCACCCTCTAAATGGACTGTACTATCCTTTATATAAACCATAGAACATTTGATCCCAGCTGTGGATTAAACACTCGATCGACCCTCGCCTGGTTGGTGATGTATACTACTCTTTTCAGTTGTAACCTTTTTACGTTGTTATTCCGGTAATACATTGTTTGAACTCACTTCCGTTGTTCTGTTTTCTTTGTGGCTTATTGCAAGCCATAACACTGTCGACATTGGATTCGGAAAACGTACTCCCGTTCAAAAACAGTGTTCTGCCAACATTGGGTTCAAGAAGAAAAGTAAAATCGAAACCAGTAAATACTTGCGTTGAAATAGTATTACAAAAATACTAACGACGTCGGATTCAAATGTTATCAAGCCTAAGGAAGTGTCTAACATAACACTTGCAACTGAAAGGTTCATGGTAACTAAAAAAACGCTGATCATTACAGAAAAAAAAAGTTGAAAAGAAAAAAGTTCGTAACGACTTTCAAAGATAGTGAGGTACTTTTGCAAAAAGCAAAACGTTCGTCGTTACTTAGAAAGGCACTTTTTAAAACTTTTTGAAAAAGAATTCGTCACTTGTGGTTTTCGCTGCTAAAATCTGGCGAAATTTTGTTTTCCTCTACACAAAAATATACACTTGATTTTTTATTTTCTTTAGACAATGAACTTTTTACATCTTTATGTTTTTTTCTGTTCGTTTTATTGCCTGGAGGCAGAAATAAGAAAGAATAAAACGGGTTTGTAAAATTCAGCGAACGTTTTGAAATCGCTAATGCTGACAAAGCAAAATGGAGGAATTGAAAGCAGCTTTGGAACATTTGACCAAGTTGCATACCGATGTCACAAAGCGTCAGTCACAATCTGAAAAAAACTGGACTGAACGTCAAATAAGAGTCGAGGAATAGCAAAAGGAATTGCAAAAACAATAATCGGAATGTAAAATACGAACCGAGGAACAGCAAAAGTAAGTTCAAAAACAGTTAGCCGGACGTCAATTAGAAGTTCAAAAACGTTAGTTTCTTTAACGCAAAGTCCCTTAACTCAAAAACAATAAATTCTCCCTTTTTCAAAAATAAAACAATTAACCACATTAAAAGCTGGAAAATTCAACAGTTTCAAGTTTTTTCATCCTTCTTTTTGACAATAGCGTATTTTGTTCTATTTTATAATAATAAAAGATGTTAAAAGTACCTTCGTCCTTGACACAAAATTGCTAAAAATGATTGACAGCTTGACCTTTAAACAAAGTGTGCTTTTACCCGCATTTGCAATAACATTAGTGACGCAAATTTATTTTGTTGTCTGTATGTGTACATATATATATATATATATATATATATATATATATATATATATATATATATATATATATATTAAACACACAAATTCATTCCAATGGATTATGCACGGTGACTTGTTCTTACAACTATTTATTTATTTATTTTTTCCATTCATTACTACAGTTTTCTTTTGCGGCATATCATCCTTTTTTGTAATTTTCTTGTATACTTTATTCTATTGTGTGTATGTGTTCAATTTTTTTCATCTTTTAACACTGCGTATGCGTGAGTGCTTCTTTTGTTTTCTTCTTAATTATTGTTTTATTTCGCTTTGCATTATTTACGTGTTCTGTGATCGCCTAGTTTTCTTTCCATGGTATTTTGTTATATATACTGGACCCTTAAGTGTTGTGTTTCGTGGTAACGCTAGTTTCTTTTTCAAACCCACCCTTGCATGAGTGCACTTGTCATGTTCACCAAATTACAAATATGTTCGTGGTGGTTGTTATTAATTAACGAAGGTACGACTTTTGCGCGAATGTTACGTGAGTTCTTATTTAGTGTTCTTGTTTGTATGACAACTTTGATATTTGTTGTTTTTATGTTGTGTGCTGTGAGAGATAGCATATTGGTGGCAATAGCAGGTACATGTAAAAGATAGAAAGACAGTTGTACATTTTATTAAGAGAAACTTCATATAAATACAGTTTGAGAGGCGATTTGATATATAGATAGATAGACGAAGAGATTGACATTTATGCTTTTGACAGTTCTGTATGAAACAGAAGTGTTTCTATAACATTTATAGTTTGACACATATACTTTCTAACACATATTATTTAGATAATGATTTTATCAAATGTTCTCATAACATAAATGGGCAATAGTTTTCTGTTGAATTACAACACAAATACGCATGTTATGAACAACATGATGATCATTCATTTCTTCCATATGACCGGTCAATGGCTTAGCATCCAGGAATTCAAGTCTTACGTGATTTCCTCTTCTAACCTCGCTTCCAAGGTTCCATGTCAGCTCTCTCTCTCTCTCCTCCCCGACTCTGATCTGACTGTCGTCTGACGCTCCCTAACTAACTTAGAACTCTTTCCTATGCTGAGAAATCACATGTATGCCTGCTCAACGTGAATATAATTCACGTTTTATCAACATGTGCGATTTGCACGTTTTTGGAACCATTTCTGATGACTAGGAAATTTTCCATTTTCCTAGTTGTTTTACAAAGGAATTTAACTTACATTTAAACCCTATTTTTCTTTAAAACTTATCTATAGGGTTCGATTCCCGTTTTATCTGATTTTATTTTCATTTAACTAATTCTCTTTATTATAAATTACATGAAAATGGGACAAGCCTTTTCATGTAAAATTCCTTCCTCCCATATTTCAAAACAATATACGCATTTTTAAATTTAGTACATTTTTTCTATATGTATATAACCACTTTACTAAGAAGATCAGACACCATAAAACAAAAAAAAACGATTTATTTTCTCAAGTTAGCCCTTTTCCAACTGACTTCATAATTTTATTCTTTTGACCAGACTCTTATCTGAGCTCCCTGACATATTCCTTTTGGGGTGTAGGGTAGTACTTCCTATAACTCACGTCAGCAGCTTCATGCAGCCACCCTTATGCCGTAAACTGAGGCCCCATTTTACCTCTTTACGAAATCGACGTATCTTCGTCCAAATGTGTCCTTGATCGTTAATCCCGTATTGATATTCTATTAATTAGAACTTTGTTTTCATTTTGTAACTAACTTATCTTTTGGGGGCCTCTTATGGCTCATTCACCTTTGTGGTTGTCTTCCAAAGTTTAAGATATACCTTTCATACACTGACATCTATATATGTATGTAGTTGTAATTATATATATATATATTTAAAAAAAAACAACAATTTATTTCAATGAATTATGCACGGTGACTTGTTCTTACAACTATTTTTTCCCATTCATCACTACGGTTTTCTCTTGCAGCCTGTTTTGTAATTTTCTTGTATACTTTGTTCAATTGTGTGTATCTGCGTTCATTTTTCTTCATTTAATACTGCGTATGTGTGAGTGCTTCTCTTTTTTTCCTCTTAATTATTCTTTTATCCGCGTTGAATTATTTTCGCGATCTGTGATCGTCTAGTATTCTTTCCGTGTGTTTTTTTATATACTGGACCCTTAAACGTTGTGTTTCGTGGTAACGCCAGTTTCTTTTTTCAAACCCACCCTTGCATGAGTGCACTAGTCACGTTCACCAAATTACAAATATGTTACGTGGTGGTTGTTATTATTAGACGAAGGTACCACTTGTGTGCGTATGTTACGTGGGTTCTTATTTAGTGCTAAGTTAGCTCTTTTTTAGTGCTCTTGTTTGTATCACAACTTATATATTTGTTGTTGTTCATGTTGTGTACTGTGGGAGATAGCATATTGGTGACATAAACAGGGGCATGTAAAGAGAGGGGCAGTTGTACATTTTTATAAACACAAAGTTCATAGTAATACACTTTGAGAGGCGATTTGATATATAGATAGATAGACCGAGAGATTGGCATTTATGCTTTTGACAGTTCTGTATGAAACGGGAGTGTTTCTATAGCATTTATAGTTTGTGCATATACTTTCTAACACACATTTTTTAGATGAATATTTTATCAAAGGTTCTTATAACATAAATAGGCAATACTTTTCTGTTGAGTTCAACACGAAGATGCATGTTAGGAAAAAATATGATGATCATTTACTTCTTCCATATGACAGCAGACGTGCTTACAGTTATATCACATAGGATTAGAGTCCTTTCCAGGGCAATTGCTCCTGCCATATCGAAGGCTTTCAATAAGGTATAGCATAAGGGCCTACTTCACAAAATTTCCAGCTACGGTATCACTGGAAATGTTTTCTCAATCATTAAATCATTTCTCTCTGATAGGTTCATAAAAGTATTGGTTGATGGGCAGAAATCAGAGGCCCACAGTATTAATGCTGGAGTCCCCCAGGGGTCAATCCTGGGCCAAACACTCTTCCTGACCTACATCAATGATCTCCCAAAACACATTTAAATTTAAATCATTGGTTAACATCCATGCTGACGACACGCCCATCTCTGGCAACACATCAAAGGATGTAAATGACAAAGTTCTCTCTAATTCTCCCTCATCTGACCTTGCGCGCGTGGCACAATGGGGGAAGAGGTGGCTGGTCACTTTTAATGCATCCCAAACCAAGCTTCTATCTTTCCATCATCAACGCTCTGATCCTCATTTGGCATCAATTGAAATGCATAGCTCTCGTCTTGGGGAGGCTCCGTGTTTTGACAAGCTTCTGGTTTTGAGCTTTACTCCTGATTTGAAATGGAACACGTACATCAAATATGTTGCCAGGGACGGTGGTGAGATCGTGGGATCCTTCTACCGCTCCAGAATACATCTCACTACTGATGAAATTTTCTATCTTTATAAAAGCCAAGTACGTCCAGAGATGGAGTACTGCTGCCACATCTGGGCAGGAGCTGCTAAAAACAGCCTATCCTTCCTTGACTGAGTACAAAAGAAACTTCGTTATTTTGTGGGTGATGCCCTTTTCTCTTCCCTGCAGCCTCTCTCCACAGAAGAGACGCTGCGAGCCTGTCTTTCTGTTATCGTTATTTCCATGGAAGGTGGTCGTCTGAGCTCCAATCCCTCGTCCCCCCTCCCCAATCTTTCACGAGAAATACCCGTCTGGCTTACATGACTGTCAATAATTTTCCCCACTCTTTATCTGTGCCTTAATCCTAACGTAAATTCCATAAGCAAAGTTTTTTCTAAGAACTGCACGCCATTGGAACACTCTGCCGCTTGCCTGTTTCCAACCTGACTACAACTTGGACGTCTCTAAGTCCAACATAAACAAACTCCTGACAAACCGCCTCCTTAAGATAGATACTCTTTCAAAACCCCAAATATTAATGATTACTACAACCCTATCTCATTGATTACTGTACACACAATAATGTTAAATGATAAGGGCTGTCCCCTTTTCATGTAAGTATAAAAATAGAGAGATTAGTTAAAATGAAAATGAAATAGCAAAAGACGAAATTCGAACCTCGTAATTTAGTTTTAGAAATAGATTACGAGTGAGAATTTAAAAATGTAAAACAAACTTGTTTAGAATATAGATAAAATATTTCAAGAAAAGAATGTGAGCTGTCAAGTTTGTTATGAAATTTTAAATTGAAAGAATGCAGCTTATAAGATAATGTTTTTAACATATTGGAAAAAAATAGGTTACTGAGTATAGGTTAAAATTCCTTTTGTAGAAATAGGAAAAGTTTTGGACACGTATGCCCAGAACACGTGAAAGAAAGCACATGTTTTAACATGTGTATGACGTCACGGAAAATAGAAAGTTCTAGGAGTAGAGAAAAAACTTTAGAGTTAGTCAGTGAGGAAACTCGGAGAGAGTCAGTCGTCTAGGAAGCGAGACGACACTTCAAGAAAAAAATGTGAAGCCTTGAATTATTGGTGATGGAAACACGGCCGTGTGACGAAATAAACCATCATGTGTTTTGTAAAGCTCGTCTTGTCTTATGATTCTTACAAAAAGGTAAAGTGAAATTGTATTATATATTTGTGTTATAAAATGTCTTTTCATACACATCTCGACTTCTCATATCCACAATGAGAATCTACATCATGTCTACACAATGTCTGAACAGTGAACACTATCTCATCATTCTAAGAGCTTTTTCTCATAACACGAACACGGAACGAACAATATCCCTTTTGAACAATCTCTCTAAGTCTCTTACAATAAAATGGACAATCTCTCTCTCTCTCTCTCTCTCTCTGAGTCTTTCAACATCCCTCTCTGTAATAAGACTCTAAGACTCTCTCTCAATGAACCCCTTATATGTAACAATAACCCTTATCCATGAGTGGCCTTCGGGTCTTGATAATTGGTGCCCCCCATGTAAAAAAAAATTACCGGTCAATGACTTTGCATCCAGGAGTTCAAGTCTTACATGATTTCTACTTCTACCCTCGTTTCCAAGGTTCCATGTCAGCTCTGTCTCTCTCTTCTCCACGACTCTGATCTGACTCTCGTCTGATTCTCCCTCCCTAATTTACTTCGAACTCTTTCCTATATTGAGGAATCGCATGTATGTCTGGGCAACCTGACTATGATTCACGTTTTATCAACATGTGCGATTTGCACGTTTTTGAAACCATTTCTGATGACTAGGAAATTTCCCATTTTCCTAGTTGTTTCTCAAAGGAATTTAACATACTTATCTAATTCTGTAACCCATATTTTATTATGCATTCTTTATAACAATGTGAATAGTTTCCAGCCAAATTTTTATTTATTAAATATTTTTACAGAATCAACAATTGACTGGACATTCCATTTAAAACCTATTGTTCTTTAAAACTTATTTATAGGGTCTGATTTCCGTTTTATCTGATTTTTTTTTCATTTAACTAATTCTCTTGAT
The DNA here is from genome assembly GCF_053919585.1 of Euprymna scolopes. Classification (NCBI taxonomy): domain Eukaryota; kingdom Metazoa; phylum Mollusca; class Cephalopoda; order Sepiida; family Sepiolidae; genus Euprymna; species Euprymna scolopes. Next base: position 7,244,973 of record NC_136489.1, read on the forward strand.
TTTTACTTACATGAAAAGGGGACAAGCCTTTTCATGTAACAATCATTGCAGAAATAAAAAGAATCCTGACTTCAAAACTATTCCTAGCGCACTTCACCCGCAGTTGGGCATAATAGTACCTAGTGACGCTAGTCAATATGGCGTCGGGGAGTGCATGCTACATCGAATGCCGGATGGCTCGAAACAGCCTATTGCTTTCGCATCACGGACTCTCTTGCCAGCGGGAAAGGATTATTCTCGGATCGGGAAAGAGGCCATCGGAATTATATTTGCAGTTTCAAAATTCCAGCGGTTCTTGTACGGAAGACATTATTTGTACAAACCGACCATAAGCCGTTGATATCAATGTTTGGATTAAAAAAAGGACTTCCAACATTCAGTGCGAACCGACTATTATGAAGGGGAACTATTCTGCTGAACTATAATTTTACAATTCAATTTCCTTCCTCCAAAAAACTAGCCCATGCAGACGGTCTATCGAGACTGATTCCTGCCAAAATGGAACGTCTGGAAATTCAGTAATCGCAGTACTACGTATTAATAGTGATGTAAAAACCATGATAAGCAATATTATCCGCGAACCTCCGGTCACACTTAAGGAAATTAAGTAAAAATCCCTAAATGACAATTTCATTCAAAGCACGAAGCAGAATTTAACACTGGGTGACACTAGTTCAGACATTTTTCTGGTTGCGACGAAATACCCTTATGCGGTGAAATGGATGGCATACCCCAAAACCTTCAAAAATAATTATCAAGGATTTTCACATGGGGCATCCAGGAATAAACAGAATGAAAAACTTTATGAGAAGGTTTGTTTATTGGGCAGTTATTGACCGAGATGTAGCCGACATGGTGAACAGATGCAAAGGCTGTGCTTTGCCTGCAAAAGCACCACCGTATATAAAACATATAAACCTTGGCCTTAGGCTGAACAACCCTGGGCGAGGACTCACATCGATTATGCGGGACCTGTGGAGGATTTTTACTACCTGATAGTAGGTGACTCTTACTCTAAAGGCCCAGAGCTACTAAGATACAAAAACCGACCACGGCAACAACGACAATTTTTTAATTGGAATTGTTTGCTCGGCTTGGGGTTGTAGACTGTCTGGATTGAACACCAGATCAACCCTCGCCTGCTCGGTGACGTTTACTACTCTTTTCAGTTGTAACCTTTTTACGTTGTTGTTCTAGTAATACATTGTTTAAACTCACTTCTGTTGTTCTATTTTCTTTGTGGTTTATTGCAAGCCATAACAATAACTTAGACGTAACATTTTACCTAAATAAAGAATCGCAGTGTATAAAATCTTCAGTTGCATCAAATAATGCATTTTGAAAATGACCAGTATTTGATCAAAAGATATATTTAGAAAGGTCCTCAAATATGGAAATGTTTTCATTAATGCTGCTATTTGTATTCAAGGAAAAATAGTGAGTTGGAAAGCTATATAATTTTAATAAACATAAATAGGAGGTGTTACCGAAATAAGCGCACGAAAAACATAAAATTTAACAAATAAGGCTTTATTTATCATGTACGCGTGCATTCCTCTTTAAAATATGACCCTTCAATATTAATGTACGATGGTTATTTGAAAATATGATTGTTTTAAATCTTAACTAAATGTGCTCACGAAAAACTGTAATCAAATAAGCCCCCTATGAACCTAATAAATAACACTTTAGCAGACTGTGAGAAACTAAGAAAACCAAAGACAAGTACGAGTAAAAATGTAATTTATTTATTTATTTAGAGTAAATAAAATGGGATCCTTCATAAATTTATGAGAAAATTTCGTATATATATATATATATATATTGGGGTACCCCAAAAACGAGTCCCAACTCAAATTAGGCCCCGTTTCTTAATGTTTTCTCCGGATGAAATGACACTTTGGTCATAACTAGTGTATTATATTCAAAACATCACATCAAAACACTCGGATCGTTGGCCTTTTTTTCTCCATTCCACAGCATATGTTCTAGATACACTTTCTATGATTTTTCTGGGGGGTGTCACCCTATATATATATATATATTTATATATATATATATATATATATATATATATATATATATATATATATATATATATATATTCCCCAAACCTCTGGCTTTGATAAATCGGAGACAAAATCTTTCTGCTACTGTTTTCACTTACTGTTTCAATGACCTGAAACACCAGCAAGTGGAGACTTGAGTGTAATATTTTTGATATGCTATGTCTCCGAATGTTTGGAAATATGATTATGAATATTTTCAGTATAAAATAACCTTTATAGACTGTGAATACTTGATGCTTCGCCAGAGCTACCAATAGTATTTTTATAGTGAGGGCATCACTAGATTGGGTACCTACCACGGCTTAAGAGAAATCATTTTCCTTCAGGAAAAAGAGAGTCTCCGCCAGTTCCTTACCTGGTATTTTTCCTCGCGGTATATACATTGCTTCGGTTTCCCAAATTGTCACCCGTTTTTTACTGACGAGTTTCACCGTTGCTTAACGTAGGCTACCTTCCAAGCACCGGTATGCTAACGTGATTTTGCCGTACATTCCCACTAATATGGCATGCAGAATTCCCAGCAGAATCTACTTCATGTCCTAGAATCGATGCATGTAATTACAATACATCAACTTTTGTCCTTTACACCTGCTGATAGAAAAGTATCCTTAGTGCTTAGTCAAATTTCCTTCCGTGACTACCAGGCGTATAACGATAACCTAGTAAAAAGTTTATCTCCAGCACTTTTAATAATGACATTGTTACAAGGTTAAAAACAGAAACAAAAAAAATCTGCCATCTCACGACACTTTGTTTCAAAATCATGCGTTCAAAACGAAAACTGAAAGACAAATAAGAAGAAGCGGAGTTACGACAGATGCTGGGAACGCCTCCACCATAAATTGTCTACTCTCCATTAACAAATTATAATAATTTTAAGTATTCTACTTTATATAAATACAATTGTCCTGTTCAGGACAAAAGTATGGTGATTGGCTTCCTCTCTTACTAACCGAAATAAATAAAGAACGCAGTTAGCGAAGTAATCACATGTAACACTTAAGACAACTGTACCAAATTTCACTTCTCTGGCTTTTATAGGAATTTTCAGATTAAAAAATATATATTGACCTGACATAAAGCGATATAACAGCATTTATATATGTATACGTATATACATATAATGTATACGTATAAGAACATGTCTGTATACGTTAAGTTATCTACCTATGAACTCTTTCTTTCTCCCCCCTCTCTCTCCATATATATATATATATATCTTTATACATATATATACATATATATATATAAATATATATATATATATATATATATATATATATATATATATAATGTTTTTTTTTTAGATAGAACCTGTATCGTTGAAGTCTTTGACATTATCTCAGTGGAAATTGCAAGTTTTTAAGCAGTGATCTAATTTCCCGTCAAATTTTGAAAACAATTTCATCCTTCAGAACATTTTTAACAAATGGTCGATATAATACAGATGCCCTTACATTAAATGTAGACATTCCACAGAAGCATTTACCAATTAATATACTGATCCAAGTAAAAACAATACTTTCCTTTCACGAAAAAAACAAGTTCACCTTGTTTTTACATTTTTCCTCAAGAGTCTATTTCCATTTCACATTAATACATTTTGACTCAAGTTTTATATTCTTTATATATATATATATATATATATATATATATATATATATATATATATATATATATATATACATACATATATATACATACATATATATATATGTATATATATATATAAATGCACATATATGTATATATTACGTATAATTTTGTAAATGCAAACTTCTCCCCCAAACTAGTGAATGTGATTGCCAGCAAAATTGTAATCAGTTATAATAAATATAGCTTATTATTTTCCTATGAGAATGATTGATACTTCTTGAAACATTATGGAATATTGAAATATTCCCGTTTTTTATATCAATGTTTTCTCATAGTAAGTTTTGTAAAATAAAATAATTATAGCTAAATACCACACACACACAGGCACACATACGCACACATATATATGTATAGAGAGAGAGAGAGAGAAAAGAGAAAGAGGGAGAGAGAGACACATCCACACGACACACGCATATATATATATATATATGTGTGTGTGGGGGGGGGTGTCCGAGTGTGTGGGTGTGGTACTGAGTCTGTTGTGGAAATGTTTTTTTTTTTCTCTGAGGGGTCAATTGCTTTGACTTAATGATATATCTTAACTTTTTCATGTATATTTTATCCTGTTATCTAAACAAAAAGTTGCATTTTTAAGATGTATATATGTTGCTGCATGCTGGGTATAAAAGAGGAACAGCTTTTCTATTACTCTCATATTTTTTCGATCCCCACCGCAGTTTCCTCAATGTTTAACTGAATGTAGCAAAAAAATCGACTTAATTTTCTCTTTAACCCTTGTATGTTTATTGTGTTTATTTACAATTCACATTCTATCCATTACTTTGCCAATAATCAAACTCACTTATTTATTTACTCATTCAACGTACATTAGTTTCTCTTTCTATTGGCAATCATTTTTTCTCATTATTTGTATACACTAAAGATTTATAGCTTTGATAGGTTTTGACCAATTAACACAAATATGAATAACATTTCCAAATTTTAGTACCGACTCCCCGTAATTTTTATTATTGCACCAGTTAGTATTTTTATCTGGTAGATGTATTATTTTTACATGAAGTATCTTTGTTGTTCATCCGCGCTATCATTTACTTCGAACTGAGTGTTTCATTTCGCTTCGTTTGAACTTGACTTCTGTACGATATTCTACTTCTGATGTCTTTTAGTTATAGATTCTTTTTGATCTTTCGTCTGGTAACTTGATCCTTCCTTGTAGTTTCTACTTCGCAGCATTGCAGATTTATCAAGGACGAACTTCCAGTGAATGTCGCAGTATTCTTTCTGTCCTTGTTTTTTCCCTCTTCTTCATCTTCTCCTTTTTGTTCTTCGTTCTCTGAACGTTTTATATTATTTTGTATTTCGTCATCTTTTTGCTGATGTTACTTGCTTTTCTATATCTTTTTGTATTTATTTCGTATCATACCGTTTCCTTGTTTGTTGTATTATCGATGTATTAATTTAGATGAAAATAAGTATAAAAATCACGCAAACATGTATTTTTATCGTAGTCACTGGTATTATTATCAAGCAGAACACATCTAATATTTCTGTTCTCCTTGATTATTCTTTTCATTTTATTTATATGCGGACTTATATGCATTACACAGAAACGCTACAATAAACATATAAATACCAACATTTATTTTTTAAATAATTACAGAATCTAAAAGATGGAAAAATAATTATCCAACAAAAACATCACATTGAAATATCCAAACAGTTCTTTACCAGGGGGAAATCGATTAATAAAAGCAATATTTACCAAACTATCAGGACTATATACAAATTTCAAGGACATTTGCTATCAGGATGCGTCGTTCTCTGGTTGTCTCCACTTCTGCGGGTCGAAAACGAACAAGTGCTTGTGCAAGAACCGCAAATGAGTTTAAAGTGTGAAATACGTCTTTAGTGTATATAGTCTACTTTTTTATTGTACAAAATCTGGGCTTTGTTCTTCTAAATATCTGTAATAGAAACCTGCTTCCACGCATGATATAAAATTGCTGGGGCGAAGGCGAAAAGATGATGGAAGAAAATACGATCAGATTTTTTTTTATTTTTCCGTCAAACTTGCTTACATATGAGAGCAACAAAAGCAGCTGCAGTTCACTTGTATATGATGCATGCAGGCAGGGTATTCAGTGGAGAGTTATTTAATACGCGATATAATCCGTGCTGACAGAGGCAACATAAAGAAGCGGAATTCACCTATTTCCCTGTAGATATACATGAAAGAATTTAGCTTGTCTATTTAAGTAAATATAATACAAAAATATATACACAATACATGAAACTATAAACGTGAAACATATTTTTCATGAATTGATATTGCATAATTTCCGCTATTTATGATTAATGCGTTAATATCATACGTGAAATAAGATATCACACTGACTAGAACGTTAGAAATAAAAAAAATACGAACACGAAGAGCATTAAATAATACTAATTATTAATGCTTATTTGAAAACCTCTAACCATAATCATATAAAAAGAAGACACATAATATTAATTTTATCAAGATATTAATGTTGTTGTTGCTCTGCCATATTTTGACATATTAATGTATGCACTCGACATTAAATGAGTTGGAACAAGAAATCGATGCTCTAGGCAGATGAAACACATCCCAGTAGGAGGTTACTGGATATCTTCGGATCTGGCCGACAAGTTGTACATTGATTCACGATGTTAGCGTCTCTATTAGCCAGAAGGTTACACATCTTTGTGTGAGTTGCACAATATCTCCCCTTATTTGAACCGGGTTCAACCGTGAAACATAGTTGTATATTTCATTCGTGTTGCATGATCAGATCGTGTTATTCAAGATATTACAGAACATTAATATACCTCTCCCACAGATAACCCCAAGGCACGCATACGGCTAACGCTTCACACATTAAATCACGCACACGTTAGCAGGCATATATTTTGGAATATGCAATCATGCTTACTGATATAGGATTCGTATATGCATATCGTAAATTAAATGGACATATTGACAAGATTTCTCCTGAGGTCGTTTGTATTTATTTCCTCTGTTCACTCATTTACACACATACACACACACAGACACACACACACACACCCACACCCACACACACACAGACACACACACACACACACGCGCACACACATACATACATACACGCATATACCCACACACACGCGCGCCCGCACGCACACACAAAGACAAACGCACACACAGATACACACACACTCTCTTTCTGTGTGTATATATATATACACACACATATATATATATATATATATATATATATATATATATATATATATATATATATATATATATATATATATATATATTGAATAGGATTTGTTTCCTGTATAAATAAAAAACACAGCTCTATCTCAAAGAAAACATTTTTTTAATACATTCAGTCGTAAATACTCGAGTGAAAGTAGAAAGAATAACTAATTCCTACATTTTAAAAAAAATATTCTTACTTAAATAACAAAAAAACCTGCCCACATATACTCAACTGGATATTTTTACGTCTCGGAGCAGTTTATGAAGCGCCGAGCATTCCAACATAATCTACCATATATACTGACCATACTCATCGTTGTGCGCCTCCAGTTATTTCGAAAGAGCTAATGTGTACATTACTCTTTATATCTTATTATATCTATACCGTTCTCTTTACCTCACTTTATTTGTTTGTGCAGATAACGCTCTTTTATACTAGCCCTTACTCAAGCGCTCCTTCAGTACTTATCTGGGTCTATATCTTTTTTATCCTTCCGCATATGTATACCTATGTATTTATTTTCATTTTAATTTTAGTACCAATAGACAATATACTTATCCATCCAAATATATTGGCTTTTCAAAGAAACAAAATTATATATAATCTGATTTAAAAGCAATGGAAATCATACTGTTTATGAAGTATTCGAAAACTAAGATTATTTCATCTAGTACCATTCAATCTATTAATGTCAGTATTACTACATCTATGGTTCAGCTGTTTTTCTTTTATATATATATAAATAAATAGATATAAACAGGAATATTTTTTAAAAAAGTTAACCGATAACGATCGAGAGATATAACATGATTTTTCTATAGTTAATTTTATCATTGCTAAGATAATAGCAAGTATAGAAACTGCAGGACAATGCAAAGCTAGTTCACCCGGTTTTCTCCGAAGGATGAAGTTTCAGGATAGGATGAAATTCACATATCGCATATAAATACTCGTTAAGGGAGGCGGGGCGTTTCGTATTTGAAACTAATGCAGATCGATGTCGATTTTCCACTACATACATCCCCTAGTATTTTCAAATTGGCCACCTATCTTGTACTGATCAGGCTCAACATTGCTTATTCCGATGGTCTAAAATGAATCGGGGTGTCAACGTGAATATATAATATTTTCTTTTTTTACTAGTTTGACAACAACAAACACATAATGGTGTAATATTTTTATTATAACAAGCTGATCTTGCTACACTTATATACCAAACAATACCTTAAACTTTGGTTTGTTAT
>NC_136489.1:7258174-7298174 GCF_053919585.1 Euprymna scolopes
TGTTATCTTCAAGTTTTATGTAGCTCTTATGTAAGGTCACTCTATTGCTGAAATTTTTGGTGGCGCCTATATAGAGACAGAACCGGTGTAATTTCCCTTATGCATAGAAAGGCCTGTATAACCGTGTCTATCGTAATATGATGGCCTAGCGATGACTATAATTTAGTCTAGTGACATCATGAATATCGATCTCTTGAAATTTGCTCACGTGTCTCATGACTTAACCGGAATTTGTTTTAAAGTTTTGGGGTGGGTAAATAAATTTAAACATGCCGTGGAGATGTATAGTTCCAAAATGCCGAGGTTACTACGAAAATGGACCAAAATTTACCGAGTTTTCATTTCCCCCAAAAAAGGAAATAATTTACCAGTGGATTAAATGGATTAATATAAAGGATCTTACTCCATCTAAATATAGCAGAGTAAGTGATAAAATGTTTGAGATATTTTAATAAAAAAGCGCGTCTTTTTTATTTATTTTTTAGAACGTATTTCAAATTAAAAAGTAAAGTATCTATATAAAACTGAATTTTACATATAATTTTAGTTATGTGGTTAAATAATAAATTGTTATTTAGAAACCTATTTAAAATGAGGAGTATGGTGAAAATATATAGCACTTTCACTTAACAATTTAATAAAAGCGATATCGTAAATTCGGAATTCCTTGTTTAAATAATACTAAATAAGAAAACTCAATGATCTTTTTAGTTCAACTATGTCACTGTGCAATATCTATATCAGCGTGAAATAGATTAAACTTTTTTACGTTATGATCGTTTTTGTTATCCCAAAAGCTTATTAATAATTATTTGTGGTAAATGGTGTGTTCCTGTAAGTGTCAGAATTTTGGAGAATATACTTCCTAAATAAACTATAAAAATTGTTTAAAAAAGTTATATACATATCATTTTTTATTTAAAAAAAAGTGTTTACAAAATGTCGGCAATAAAGAAACTAATATTCCTATTATTTTTTAAACAAGTTTAATAGTTTATTTTGGAAGTATTTTCCATAAAGAAAATAAACAGCCCTCTTTAAACGGAGAAATTACAAGTTTTGTATATGTTATTCGCAGTTTTGTGTAAGGGTTGTCAAAATTCCCCGAGAATTCTGATACTGCTAGTGGCGCTGTAAACGAAAATAACGTTTAAAATTACGGCAAATCAGTAGTTTCCAAGATATGAAGAAATGTTAGTTTTAAAAAATTGGAGATCATTTTTTATAAAAAAATTAACGTAAAATGAGCACCCACTTTATGGACATCGTTTTTTTAGGGTGCTTTCTTTATAACAAATAAAACGAAGAAAATGAGTATGGCCACCTTTATGTTGGGGGTTGGAAGTCACCGTATAATTATTACAGTTTAATGTAAAATTAGCATCCCCTTTACAAAAGTGTAAATACAATTTTTGTCGGGGAGAGGGGGTCAAATATAGGGGCTCATTTTACGTTAGTTGTGTTCATTCCTACATCAAAGAGGCATTTCGCCTTGTTTGAGGCGAAAATGTAATACAACAGATTACTCGTTCCCCATGTAAAAAAAAAATTGACATAAAGTGGGTGGTCGTTTTAGATTAAATTATCCCCCCTTTTTAAACTAAAATCTCTTTATATCTTTGAAACTAATAGTTTGCCGTAATTTTAAACGTTGTTTTCGTTTTCAGCACTCACTAAAACTTATAAAATTTGTAATTTAAAAGGATTTTCCGAGGGTGGACTAATTCTGCACATTTACCTGATTTTTTTATTCTATCGTTTTTTTTTTTTTGTATTAAGTCAAACATGATACGATTTTCTTTTAAATTATTTCTTTAGGTATCTGAACTTCATTTTCGAAGACATAGATCAGCCGTCAGCATTTCAGGAAAGAACTGGAAAAACAATTAGTGTTAAATTAAAAAAAAACTTATCTTAAGGATGATGCTATTTCTCGAATATTACCAAACTGACCCTCCTATTTATCGTCATCAACTACTTTTAGAGAGTCTCCTAACGCAAAGAAAATGCGTTTAGAAAATTCTGCTCTTAACCGTGCATTATGTGAAAGTGTTGCTGACAAGTTAGTTACGGAAACGTAAAACTGTCCATAAAATGTATGATTTAGAAAAAATAACGTTTATAGATAAACATTATTGGGCTTCTATTAGGCAAGACAATGCCATCATTATATGCCATATAAAGAGATGCCCATGCCCAAAAATAAAAATGCCCATGGGGATTGAACCGGACTTGGCCGTTAGAGTATTCTGTAGTGATGTGGAAATGGGTTCTATAGGGAAGTATAGAATTCCTAATCATGTAACAGAGGAAAATACTCTGCAGATTTTGATGGAAAACATGAAAAAATGGACATCGAAGATCAGGAAATGAAAACTTTTAATATAAGTTCTTTATTAAAATTAATCTTATCAGTTTTGCTATTAGTGCAAGATGAATCATTTAAATGTTTTAATGTCACTAAGTTCATATATGAACAAATTAACATAATGACAATGAATATCGTTAATTATTCGAGTGAAATGAATGCATTTTCTTCCTTATTATATCACTGCTCCCCTAGAGGGTATAGACAGTTAAGAGACACTAAAAATGTAATTTTACCATGCTATTCAACCATTCGAAGATTAACCTTATCAACTTCTATGAGTCCTGTCATTGAACAACACGAAAACAATTTTCTCATGTATATTAAAAGTAAGTGCAATTATTAATGCAGAATGACATCACAGTGTCTTTACTTCTTGAGGAAATACATCTCAAACCTTATCTTGATTATAAAGGTGGTAATATTGTTGGCTTAGCTGACAACAACAATTAACCTGCTACAAGTGTATTTGCTCTCATGCTTAGCATGCATTCTCACAATATAAGTATGGTGTGCATGTTATGCCAAGTAAATGTCTTCTAGCTGAGAACTTATTTGTCATAATTAAACGTGTAATAATTGGCTTAGAAGATATAGGGTTTAAGGGGTTATCTGCTATAACAGATACTAATGCAATAAATAAAAAAGGTATGTCTTTTTTTTGTAGCAATCAAAGCTTTCAATTGTATATGCCCATCCAGTTAGAACGTTTAGCCCTCTTTTCTTCTTATTCGACACAGTACATATATTAAAATGCATTAGAAACAATTGGCTTGACCAAAAAGATGAACGTAAATGCATGATGCTCCGAAAGTTTTGTTATAATGGAAATCATGAATTAGATAACATCCAAAGTGCTCCTTTTTCTAGTTTACATAAATATTATGCCCTAGAATCTCAATCACTTTTGAAATATTGCTATGAGTTGACTTGGAAAGCTCTTTCTCCCACTACTTTTGAAAGGCAAAATGTTAATTTAGTTTTGCAACTTTTAAACGAATATACTATTCAAGATTTGCTAACCTTATGAAAACAGGAATGCTTTCCAAATTATGCAGAACTCGCAGAATACAGTCAAATATGTTATATTTGGTGGGAAATAATGAATGTGAAAGCACCCTATAAAGGTTATCAACTTCGTAATAAATATGCTAATCTACTTACATTAAATAGTGATAATTATAGTTTCCTAAATGTGTTCTGTGACTTGTTAGAAACTTGGAATAAGCTTCCTGGAAGAACTGGTAAGATAACAAAGGAATCATATACTGCTTTGCACGATACTACTTATGAAATTTTATAATTGACTAAATATTGTATAAATGTACTGAACATGGTGTATATATTACCAGGAAAGTTTCAGACAGGTAAGCTTGAGGCAAGGTTTTGCGAGTATTGACAACTTACTGGAGATCAGTATAAAATATGGATACGTAAGGTGTAAAGAAACTAACTAGAATAAAATGAAGATGATGTTAATCAAGGCAAGGAAATACTTCCTGTTATATTATTCTTAGCAGGTTATTGCTGTCATGCAGTTTAAAAAAAAACTGAAATGCAGTAGTTGCAAAGGGAGAGGGGCTGTTGAAGAGGTTTTCTGCTATACCCAAATGATATAACTGATAACGTTGTCTTATATAATTATATAGTTATAAACAAACTTTCAAAGTGCGATTCTTTTTTACATTCGATTCATCAGAGAAAATTAGCCATGTACGCAACTTTAAATATTTTGGCTGATCAAAATCGATAATTTCATGTTGACCCCTGTGATATGCTGATATGGAGTTCATCGTATTCCCTTATAAACGATTTTTGTCGCAAAGAGAATGACAATATTAGTAAAAAAATATCAGAAATAGAAAAATTCAAACTTTTAATTAAATTCTACAACAGATTTTTGAACAGTTTTAATATTCCATGTTTGAAATATTTCTGCCTTAGTAACTTTGTTTATACTAACATTTGTTTGAATTTAATTTTTAACTTATTGTTTGTTATTCAGTTAACCTAATTTATTTATTTATTTATTTTTTACATTTTCACCCCAAACAAGGCACATTGCCACTTTGGTGTAGGGGGCTACTATCAGGGGAAACAACTACTGGGGTACTATGTAGGGATTAGGGCAGCGAGATGTTGGTTCACGTTGCACTTGAACTTATGCATGTCAGTACAGTTGGGGAAGCAGTGACCTGGAATGGAATTCCAAAGTCTAGCAGTTCTGGGGAAGAAACTACTGGAGTAGAAAGATCTTTTACATCTAGGGATCTCTACAGTGTGGGGGTGGGATTTTGCAGCTTGTCGGGTCTGTCGAGGGTGTTCACGTCGTGGGGACACAAGTGCTTGCAGTTCTTCAGAGCATTCACCATTAAAAACTTGTAGAACAGGCAGAGGGATGCAACGTTTCGACGATGGGACAGAGGCTGAAGTTTTGATGCCAGTTTAGGGCCTATCAGATTTGCGACTCTCTTTTGAACCCTGTCAAGGAGCGAGAGACTAGTAGCCGATGCACCGGCCCAAATATGACAACAATACTCCATACATGGGCGAATAGTGGCCTTATAGAGGCACAGGATACTTTCGGGTGTTAGAAGTTTTCTAGAACGGTAGAGAGAGCCCGCCTTCCTCGCAGCGGCCCTGGCAATGCCCTCGATGTAATTGTTCCAACTCATGTTTCCTGTGAACGTTAGGCCAAGGAGCTTGAGAGACGTACTCTCAGATAAAGAGTCGTTGGCCATTGCTATAGGTGGTAGAGAAGGTTTCTTGTAATTATTGAATGAAACCAGTTTTGTCTTGGTGGCATTGAACGTTACCATCCATTTTTGTCCCCGTTCCACTACTGATTGGAGGTCATCCTCTAGTGTTTTTGCCATTACTTTAGATATATGGTCATTTGTTTTCCTGCCGTGCCTGCTATAGAGTGTGGTGTCATCAGCGTATATACCCATCTCAGAGGAAATTTTGTGGGGGAGGTCATTTATGAATATCAGGAACAGCAGAGGTCCAAGGATAGACCCCTGGGGCACTCCCGCATTTATATCATATTGTTTAGATGTACGACCGTCGAGGACAACCTGGATTTTTCTCTTATCTAAGAAGGATTTAATTATGTTAAGTATTCTACCAGTGATACCGTAAGATATAATCTTCCTGAGGAGACCCTCATGGCATACCCTGTCAAAAGCCTTAGATATATTTACAGCTACCGCTCTGCCCTCTCCCGCTTTGTCCAGTGAATGGTATATTGTTCGTATTTCAGTTCAGTTAAACTAATTTATTGCTCGTACTTCAGTTAAACTAATTTATTGTTCGTCTTTCAGTTAAACAGTTTATTTCTATTGAATAAACTTCAGTTTCATACAAATCAAATCGTATTCCTTTTCTTTTTAAACTTTTTAACAACTTTTCTCACTTTCAAGTTGTTTTTTTATTATTACTTTTTTTATTATTACTATTGGATGAGTTTCAGTAGAAGGTATCTTTTTCAATCCAATTTTGAATCCAATTTTGAAGTTTTCTAACGCTTTGTATAAAAGATGCCTGCTCATTATCGACAGTCTATATTCCACTTATCTTACTTGTTACGACCTATGGCGATGACGTCGTTTTTAAGCTGACAGGCCATCTAAGACGATGGTTACGGTATAACAGTATATGTTGCTCCATCTGGGATATTTAGCAAATTTCATTTAGCTGGGGTGTCTTATATGAAATATTGCATCCAATAATATTTTGTAAGACCGATAATCACTAGATTTGCACACCTGTAAACGAAGAAACCTTCCGAATTAAGCATTTAAAAAAATGACTTTTTTATGGGCACTAGTAAGTTCACACTTCGTTTCCATCTAGACTGCCAGGCGTAGCGTTATCGGAACCTTTTTGATTTGCCGCGCCCGAAACCTTTGCCTGGCCAGAAACAGGCAATAAATTATTTTAATATACTAAACATATTGGGGAGACCATAAAATCTTGCGCTTGTCACCTGGGGTACCTTCGACGGACCGGTCAAGTCTTAGCGAATTCTCTCTCCCATCTCCGTTACTCCTAAAAGACACTAAAATGTTCATATGATATTTATAATTTCCAAAGAAAGGACATCTTACAAATTCTTTTGTCATTGCCAAGCCAATATTTACTATTAAATATTTTATTTACATCTGTAATTATGCTAATTTGTTACCAAAATTTAGTAAATTTTAATTGGCATTATATAATTCCATAAAGTCACAATTGTTAGAATGTTACTAATAGGTTTTTTTACGAATTCAAGCAAATATGTTTTAAAAAAATGTATCAATATTGACACGTTTGCATTTGTTCAAAATATCTTGATTGAAATAATATCTAACATTTTAAATTTTGCCAGGCGCCTATAAATATCAATTTTGTACATTTATAACTGATTAAAATAAATTAACTGATTTACAAAATATTTAGAAAAAACACTTTTAATCTTGTTTTCCATTTTTTTTATATATGACCAAAAATTTATACACATGTATGCAAAAATTTAACATTTTTGGGTGTTTAAAAAATTGCAAAAATGTGTGAATACCAATCGGATCTTCGATTAATTCCATGTTGTTTCTAATTTTTTGTTTCCGATAACAATATTTTGAAGTACTTATTTTACTTCTTTTATGGATAATTTCGAAAATTTTATCAACATTATTGAAAATATGGATAAGCACGCTATGGGTTCCGTTTTTGACAAAAATGGAACAGAACTTTTAATTTCGTTCTGGTTCACTGATGTTTTGTTAAAAACTACGAATTCATGAAATAAGTCAATTTTAATAGAAAAACAAATTCAGCGAGAAAATAATGCATCGAAAGAAAAGCTAAACAAAACCCAATAATTTAAAATAAATTGATAAATTCTATCGTTCATGTTAATACCAATCAAAAAGGGCGTCATTTCCGGTTAATTTAGCAAATATCAATAATTTAAAATTAATTTATAAATTTCATTTTAATGTTAATAACAATAAAAAATATTATCCCTGTTAAAATTAAACACGAATATTATTTTTTCGTTTAAAAAAGGAGGGTTGTATTACTATACATATAGATTCGAAAAAGTTGTACAAAACAAATATATAACAAATAAATGTGATCAAAGGCAAAATAAGTTACGTTTCTACCTTACTAGATATGCGTTTAGTGTCTTTATTTAATGTACCATGTTTATTCAGCTCAAAAAACATACACTGTGTACCGATGTATTGGAAAATTAAAAATGGCGCTCGACACTCTCTTTGGCATGGTGGGTTTTAAATAGTATTTTGTCTAGTTTTTTTTTATTTTAAACTCTTTTTCCAAACTTAGTGTGTCAAAAAGAGAGTCGGGCGCCATTTACATTTTATTTCTTGGTCGCGTGTTCAATTAGAAATGTATTTTTAACACTGGAACGAAATTAGAAATTCCGTAGGCAACTCCAAAATTCACCACAGAATTACCGCACCCATATGTAACACGATGTAACTATATTATAAGTATTTATGTATAATATTGTAACTTTATTATTAGTATTATAACTTTTGTACCATTTACAAGAAGGGCAAAATGAACTAATAATTATTTTAAAAAAATAATCGTACAAATATAATGAAATTGCGAGACAAACATCCTGTTTACATTATTGGCGCTTAAAAGTAAGGTTCAAGAATTTCGCACGTGAAAATATGGCAGTGTTAAACAAACCTTGCAAAACACAACCAATGGTCAGATTTTCGGAAAATTATCGATACTTATCCATTTTTGCATGAAATTACATATAAAATGCAGTTTCCGTAAAATATACGAGTGGAAATATTTTTTAGTGCGTGCCCCCACTCATATTTATTTTTTTTTTCGAAATTTGAGCAAAATATATTAAAATCTATCGAATTCTTTTATTTCTCATTAAACATAAGGGTTCAAATAAGTAAACCATATTTGTTTTAAAAATATTTTAATACACGTATTGAACAGAAACTTACCTTGAAGTTGCAATGAAAAAATGATAAAAAAAAATAATATTATTATGTTTTTTTTTTAAATAGCGTTGATTTTTCGAATTAATATATACTATATTCAATTGACTTGTCAAAAAAAGAAACTTCCTAAACATTAACAAATTTTACAAAAAAATAAAACGATTTAAATTCTATTATTTGAAAATGTTCCGCTACAACATAGATTTTAGTCGCTTCTGCTTTTCCATAGTTCGTATAGTTTACACAAAGATAACGTAACGACACCCTGCTGTCTTTTTTCACATTGTTTTGGCAATCTCTAAAGTTTCATTCACTTTTTGTGATAACAGAAAAACATATCGTGCTTATTTTTATTTACCAAAATTAGCTTTCTTCAGAAAAGATATTCGCCATATTTCTTTTATAACTGCATTTCACCCAATGGGTCAATGTCTTAGAAACGAAAAAAAATAAATGAAAGTTTCGCACCATCGTGAAGAAATCGTAATTACCACTGTTTAAAATAAATGGCAAATGTGCAGTTACACTCAACCCTCGACAACTTTAAAATTGCAAAGTTGAAGGGGGTTCGTGCGTGCTGAAAACGAAAAAAAAACGTTAAAATTTCTGGCAAACGAGTAGTTTTCAAGTTACAAGCAAATATTGGTTTTAAATGTGGGGTATCACTTTTCCGTAAAACTTTAACTTAAAAGAAGCATCCGTTTATGACTACTTTTTATTGAGGGTACACATTTTTAAAGTTTCTTTTCATCCCCTAATAATCGGTACTCTTGGCCGTTGAGTTTCATAGTGTCCCGGGCAAAATATGACCTGAACGCCCTATATGTTTTCTCATGAAACCGGTAGGTGAGGGAATTTATATATGTTTTCGGCATAGAAATAAATTTCACTTATTATTTATTTAAGAATAAAAACATATCAAAAATAGATATTTGAAAAATAGTTCTATTTTTCTGGTGCAGGAAATGTAAAAAATGTCTATATTTCTCGTGCTGAAAATGTAAAAAAGTCTATTTTTCTAATGCTGAAAATGTAAAAAAAAGTATATTTTTCTGGTGCTGAAAATGTAAAAAAAAAGTCTATTCTTCTGGTAATGAAAATGTAAAAAAAGTCTATTTTTCTGGTGCTGAAAATGTAAAAAAAAAGTATATTTTTCTGGTGCTGAAAATTTTTAAAAAAAGTCTATTGTTCTGGTGCTACAAATGAAAAAAAAGTCTATTGTTCTGGTGCTACAAATGAAAAAAAGTCTATTGTTCTGGTGCTACAAATGTTAAAAAAGTCTATTTTTCTGGTGCTACAAATGAAAAAAAGTCTATAGTTCTGGTGCTATAAATGAAAAAAAGTCTTTTTTTCTGGTGCTACAAATGGAAAAAAGTCTATTTTTTCTGGTGCTACAAATGAAAAAAAGTCTATTGTTCTGGTGTTGAACACGTAAAAAGACTAAATTCGCGAACTGTAACTTCCAAAATGTCGATTACCTGACCTTTACTTCACCTAGTTCTTCAAATATGGCTGCTAATACGATAGATAAAATCTAACTCATAAGAAATTGTTTTTCGGCTGTGAAAAAAATTACTGGATCAAATTAAGTGAAATACTTGGTATGATAACTATTGTCATCGGAAAAAACAGGAATCGTCCCAACACTATTCTTTATCTTAAGTTGTTTTTTCTTACTTAAGCGAATATGTACAGATCACTTGCTACACAGCCTCGATATGTGTCATTTAAATGCAAAAAATTGGGAAATGGAGGTCCATTGCATTTTCGTTTCGAGGGCCTGTAATACTGTCAGTCCAACCCTGTTTGTATATTTTCTCACTGACTGTTTCTTTCTTTTAATTCCGTACAGTTTTTATTATCTTGCAGACTTTACCCAAAATGACCGATTCGAAGCCATCTAAAAAGCGAAAAACTGAAGACGAATGCAGAGTGTTCGACAAAGAGTGAACTGAAAGGCATTTCTTTAGTGATGTCCGTGTTAAAGCTGTTTGATCTGTCATTATACAGTTTCTATGTTCAAAGAATACAATTTGAAACGGCACTTTCAAACCAAGCACACTAACTTTGGAAACAATTTATCAAAGCAAGAATTGCAAAGGATGCAACTGATCTGGTAAAAAGTCTGAGGCAACAGCAAACTGTGCTTCAAAATCTTCATCTTTACAAAGGAATGCGACAAAGGCAAGTTTTGTATTGGCAAATAAAATTGCAAAGCAAAATAAGTCATTGCAGAAGCAGAATTTATTAAAGATTGCATGGTCATTGCTGTGAATGTATTATGTGTTGAAGTTATATCAAAAGTTATCCCTCTCTTTGTTCGCCGCATAGATCCAATTGCAATGGGTATTCAAGAATAGGTGCTAACAGCCAGTGTTAGTTTTCAATGGTTTTCTATTGCTTTAGATCAGAGACTTTACATTCAGGATACTGCTCAGGTACTGCTTTACATTAGAGGAATTGCCAAAAACGTTGAAATTACATGGAGTCTCTCAAGGATACAGTCACTGGAAAAGATATATACAACAGTGCCATTAGTAGTCTAATCAGGTCTAGGTTAAGCCTGGATAAACTGTCAAGTATTACAACTGATTGCGTTCCTTCACTGATAGGCAAACACTGTGCCCTTGTGACGTTGATGAATAAAAAAATGTAAGATGATTTTCCATTACACAGTGTGTTGTCTTTTCACTAACTCATACATCAAGAAAGCCTCTGTAAATCATCTTTGAAACTCAAACCTGTTATGGAACAAGTAGTGCGTGCAGTGAACTTAATATGAGCACGGAGACGGGAACACAGGCAGTTCCAATGTTTCTTGGATGATATCGAGGCAGATTTTACTGAGATGCTGTATCACACAAATATCCGATGGTTAAGTATGGGGAGAGTACTGAAGAGAATGTAAGACGTTAAAGCAGAGGCTGTCATGTTTTTTTTAACATGAAAAAATATCTTGTGACTTTGTAAAAAGAAATGGAGTGTGACGAATGGGTTTGTAATTTTGAATTTGCTGTAGACATATTGAAAACTCTGAATGAGTTAAATGCAAAACTACAAGGCAAATGTGTATTTTCTCATGAATTCTATGTGGAAGTTAAAGTGTTTCAATTGAAACTTATACCTTTTTGCCAAGCAGATTACAGATCAAAACGTGTTTCATTTTCCCCTTTTGAAAATCTTAAAAAATATTACAAACATTCCTAAACATACTAGCTAGACAATCATATATATTCCCACCTTAAATTTTAAAATAGTTGCATTGTAGCATGTTTATATTTTAGCAAACATATAACTATAAAGAAAACTGCGCACTGTCCGGTATCTACATCAGAGTTTCAATAATAATTGTTGGGTTAGGAATAATTTGGTTATGTTGTAACAAATTTTAAATGATACTGCTATTATTAGAACATTGTAAAGATAAACTATTCTTTACCGCGCTGAAGTAAATGATGTTTTTAAAGTATGAAAATATATATTATATTATACAGCATGTGGAAATTACGACCACAAAATAGAAAGATAGTTTCTTTTCCAGAGTAATAATTTTCACCATCCGTGTTGCAATATGGAAAAAATAAGAACACAGCTTCTACTTAGTGACACCTTATGAAAGTCACGTCACGTGCAAAATAACCGGCAAGTTCCTTTAAGAATGTTATAAAACTTATTTTTGGTTTAGTATTAATTCACAAGATAATCAAAAGCAAGACAAACATAACTTTTTTCAATCAGCAATGCTCGGTAATTGTAAAGGGACCTTTAGTTTTAAAACGAATAGAAAGTTGGCATAGACATAATGCAAAACATATTTATGTTAGATAAAGACACGGGACAAGAAACAGAACACGCTGGTTCAGATTAGATAAGAGCGCGGTAAGAAATGTTTAGGTTTATATGCTTAGAAATGTCAGTAAAATATCTTAAGCTGTAATTAATTATCTACACAAAAGTATTTTTATCAAACTATTTATTTACATAGGAACACTTGTGTGCCACTCTATTTAATCTTTGATATGAGTTTTAATATATATTATTCCTTAATTGGAATTCTTTTTTTTTCTAAACGTCGCGGTTACCACCTGATGAAGGCCAGAGGAATAGTTGGCCGAAACGTTGTGAATAAACAAGCCAATAAAAGATTAAAAACAACAACTAATAAAGATGAGACTAATAGTCCGAAATACAAATAAATTATTAAAATTAATATAAAATGAATTTTAATATTACAATTGCACAATGAAGCCAGCGTTTTTTTCTATTAAATACAACTTTCATTGTTAAATATATAACGCAATTATTGGGACAAGCCAAGTGTAATTCAGAAATGTTAATTATAATTCCTTTTCCCCCCTCATAAAACGAAGTTGAAATATTAAAAATCGCTTAACAAAACTCTGATTTGCTTGCAAGCTATATCTACACATGAGAGATAATAAAAAAAACTAAGAAAAATACGACTTTTTCCATGGTTAGTCTGGAATTTTGATAATGAATTTTATAAAGATTTTAAAATATAGGGGTGTTATTTTTTTATAAACTTTCACATAACACACGTGCTTACACTTAAAGACACTTACAATATTACAACTGACAACTGTTTTTGAAGCATTTTCAATCTTCAAGATTCGAGTATATTGATGAAAACACGGTTGAATCAAAATCTAGCTACGTATATATTAACATGTTGACTAATAAAAAAGAGGGTTGTCTTCCCTATATATATATATATATATATATATATATATATATATATATATATATATATATATATATATATATATTATTGTTGAATCTAATTTTGTAACTTTGGAATTTTAACTCACTGAGTCGTATTATGGAAGCTATACTTTGAATCTTGACACAAATAGAAGCAGTGTTTCTATTTGTAGTTATTCTTACTAATAACATTTATTTTCAATAAAACTCTTTGTCAAGAACTTTGCAGCTAATTCTACACTTTGCGATCAAGGCCGCCAACCCTCAATATTTCCTCCTGTATCATAAAACACGCTATGTGATATACGTATATATGTACGTGATGTCGCCAAGCTAATCAAAAACCTTGATTTCAGTAAAACAACTGGCCCTGACGGTATTCCAATTATAGTACTAAAAAAACTTCAACCTGAACTACCGCCCATACTTACAAAACTGTTTAAACGTTGTCTTAAGGAGAATAGTTTCCCATCTCCCTGGAAAATTTCATCAGTATGCCCTGTATTTAAGAATTCAGGTGATCGCTCATCCCCCTCTCAGTACAGGCCAATAAGTCTCCTGTGCGTCATGAGTAAGTTGCTGGAATCTTTGTTAAATACAGAAGTAATCAACCATCTCAACAAAAATAACCTTCTTAGTGACACTCAATATGGTTTCCGTTCTGCTAGATCTACAGCAGATGTGCTTACAGTTATATCTCATAGGATTAGCAAATCTCTCGACGGAGGCAACCTGTCTAGGGCAATTGCTCTTGACATATCTAAGGCCTTTGATAGTGTATGGCATAAAGGTTTACTTCATAAGATCTCTAACTATGGCATTGCTGGAAATGTCTTCTCAATTATTAAATCATTTCTTTCTGATAGGTTCATAAGAGTAGTAGTTGAGGGGCAAAAATCAGAAGCTAACAGTATTAATGCCGGTGCCCCTGAGGGATCCCTCCTGGGCCCAACTCTTTTCCTGATCTACATTAATGATCTTTCAAATCACATCCTTACATCATTTGTAGACATTTATGCTGACGACACTACCATCTATGATAGCACATCTAAGACAGTAAACGACCAAGGTCTCTCCAATTCTCTCTCTCCTCTGATCTTGAGCACGTAGTACAATGGGGTAAGGAGTGGCTGGTTACTTTTAATGCATCTAAAACCAAGCTTCTCTCTTTACATCATCTACATTCTGATCCACATCTGGCATCAATTGAAATGAATGGCTCTCGTCTTACGGAGGCCTCAAGTTTTTACAAGTTTCTTGGCTTGACCATTACTCCTGATCTTAAATGGAACACGTACATCAAATCTGTTACCAAGGCCGCTGAAAAAATGGTGGGATCTTTCTATCGATCCAGTATATATCTCAATGCTTATGCAGTTCTCTATCTATATAATAGCCAGGTACGTCCAAGGATTGAATACTGTTGCCACATCTGGACAGGTGCTGCTAGAAAGGACTTGTCCTGCCTTGATAGAGTTCAAAATAGACTTCGTTGCCTCGTAGGAGATGCCCTTTTCTCTTTCTTTCAACCTCTATCTCACAGAAGTGATGCTGCGAGTTTGTCTCTGATGTATCGTTGTTTTCATGGAAAGTGTTCGACTGAGCTTCAATCTATGCCCCCCCTCGCCAAACTTTCACAAGAAACACTCGTCTAGCTGCAAACACTCTCAATAATTCCCCCACTCTTTATCTGTGCCTAAACCTAAACGTAGATTCCATGAAAAAAGTGTCTTTCTTAGAACTGCACACCTGTGGAATTGTCTTCCGTTTTCCTGCTTTCCGGCTGACAAAATATGGTTGTCTTCAAGTCTAACATAAATAAGTTCTTGAAGAGCCGTTCCATATAAGTTATCAAATTTACCAAATTTTCATTACTAATGATTACTATATTGTCCAATTTCTACTGTACACTCTGTAACCCTTATCCTTGAGTGGTCTCTTTGCCTTGATAATGTGGTGATGCATATGTAAAAAAACTATCTCTGTGTGTGTTGTATTGGTAGTGCAAAGACAAAATAATTAGCAGGTATACGTGTCTGTGTGGGGGCTGTGTGTCTATGAATATGTCTGTGTTTACTTTATTATACACTGAGGTACTTGACCGTTTCGAGAAATCATAAGTATCTGATAGTATAGACACGTACTTGACTAACGTACTCACTGTAAAAACTGTACTATTACTTAATTATAAAACCCTCTACTTAAGTGAGACCGCCGGGAAGGCAAGAGCGAAAAATGATATACTCTGACATTATTTCGATCATATTGTCCTTATCTTGATTCTTAATTTAATACTTAATTTACTCAAATAAAATTAATATACGAAAGCGCATACGCCTGAGGAGTACTAGAGTGGATGAAACGCCGAATATTCAGTGTAGCTTAATCGCCATATATATTTTATAAATCACTATATATATATATATATATATATATATATATATATATATATATATATATAGAGAGAGAGAGAGAGAGAGAGATATGTGGGTGTATGTGTGTGTGCGTATATATATATATATATATATATATATATATATATATATATAATTTAATGTTGCATTTTTCAAGAGTTAAGGTAATCAGAGAAATATAACGAGGCTATACACGAATGTTTCATAACTACCGAAGTCGTGCAAGTTTCATTTACAATTGTCTTGGCATAAGCAGTAATGCGTTGCAACACATACATGAACATGTTTCGGTCTTCTAGTAATTTGTACCAAGAGCGTTCGTCAGGCAAACACGTTTATATTTACACATTAGAAATTCCGCTTTTTAATAGAAACGTTGTAGACTGAAGAGGTATTGAGTTCATTATAGCTAGATTGCTCATGACTTTGTAGAACCTCAGTAATGCTCTTGTTAAGACAAATTGAAACTGTCAATATATATATATATATATTCATATATATATGTTCATTTATATAAATATTTATATATAAATATGCTAATACACACACATGTATATATATATATATATATATATATATATATATATATATATATATATATATATATATATATATAGCTAGACTGATTGAACTACAAATACCACTGCGGAAAAGAGGATATCCACTACCACTAATACAGAAAGGTATTGGACTGGTTGAAAAAATTCCAATGGACCAACTAAGAACCCCAAAGAACACAACAAAGAACAAATTCTAGCATACGTCTCTACACACAACACAAACAACCCAGAACTATTAACACAGATAACAAAAACCTGATCCTCCTCAATCAGAACGACAAACTTAACAACATATTTAAAACAACCAAAAAAATAAAAAGCAAACGCCAACCCAAAAACGTAAAACACATCCTAACTTCCTCAAAACTCGTCCCACATACTACAAAAGGAGTTACAAAATGCAACACACCGCGATGTCGAGTATGTGACATAATAATAGAAGGTAACACATACACATTCCAAAACCCAGCACAAACATTCATAATAAAAAAGGATTTAAATTGCACCTCCAGAAATGTAGTAAATGCACTAAGATGCAGAACATGCACCAAATCCTACATAGGCGCCACCAAAAATTTCAGAAATAGAGTGGCCTGACGTAAGAGCAACATCAAAATTGCAGATAACAGACACCTCTATGTTTCAAAACACGTACACGCATGCAGTGGAAACAGCTTCAAAATAATGCCAATCTTCCAAACAGACAACTATTTTTATTTACTTACACAGGAAAAAAACTTCATCACAAGATTCACTCTTGAACTGAACAGAGCCTAATATCATCACACAAAACATGAAATGCAAGGTACACACGAATGCACATCCATACGCCGCATACATATATACACGCCAACACATAAATCAGAACCGACACATTAAAACACACACACGTGCACGCATATAACCACACACAGACATAACACCCCTATCTCTAATACAACACACTGAACAATACCAACCCTACTTAACCTCAAAACAAACAACACCAGGAAACACCTAGAACCATAGTATAATATCTGTTCCAACACCTCGCTCCCTCCTCAGTCAGTGGAGGAGAACCCCCTCATGACTGAGACAACTATCATCCCTTCTATCATCCCCCTCCAATACATATACCCCCTCTCCCCCACACTAGGAACCGATCCTGGGTCTGGTCATACCCACATGGGGAGACAAATAAATAGAAACATTAAAAATCCCCTATACATATTTTAAATACACCCCTCTTTCTAAAAAAAACACAATATAAGGAATACCCGAAAAGACTGAAACGAAAAATCACAATACTAAAATCCAAGAATCCAAAAAATAAATATCAGAATAGAATGAAAGCACCCCTACCCTTATTTCAGAAGAGCTGTCCCCCTTCTCAAAAATACACATTAGTAACGACCTTGGATCACAGTCATCTTCGTAAGGAAACAAATAACATCATAATACTATAAAACACTATACACATTCTCAAACCAATAAACGCAAGCACGCACACACACGCGCGCGCACACACACACACACACACACCCTACCCCACCCTAAAGGAAAAGAAAACAACACTAGTAGAAAGCGAGAACGACTACAACCAGGTCAGCGGCCTGGACAAGCACAATAAAAGAGTTGAATAATAAACACTTACAAGCCTCCACCCCTTGGACACCCTTCAAATGAACTACGAAAATTGCCATTTTTACATCTCCAACACATTTGAAAATAATTTCTGACGAGAACGTCTGAAACGCGCGTAAAAACGATTTCAATGACTTAAAAACATTTTTACAATGATCCAAACATAATTGTCAATGAAAAACCAAGACACGGAATAATAAAATAATGTTAAAAAATACACATTGTTGGTGACTACTCCCTTATTTAAATATATATATATATATATATATATATATATATATATATATATACAGAGGGTTGTTATTCAATATGGCGTAATGGAAAAACATGAAGGTATTTGCAGCTTGTCTTCCAATTTTATGATTTTAATTTGTAAAATAATAACACTTCATTTCCTTTTGACGGATTGGTTGTTGCTAGTTCTTCTGATTAGTTAAGGGCATAATAGATTCAGTGATTTTTTTTAAACTGATTGATTTTTCGCTACGAAACAGCTACTGTCAAGACTTGTATAAACAACGGTTTTAAAGGAATACATTATAAGATGTTCAACCCCATGAATTTTGGAATATATCTTTCTGTCATTTATTCTCTCTCTCTTTCTCTCTCTCTCTCTCTCTCTCTCTCTCTGTATGTATGTATATATATATATATATATATATATACATATAAACTTATTGTTTTATTCTTTACTGTTTTTAGTGGTGATTGGAGGCAGAATATTGACCACAAATGATAATCGCAGTCATAATACCCACGCGCAAAAACTATGAACCAATAAGTACTATGAACCAATAAATACTATGGACAACAAATAATATTAACCAACAAAAATTATTAACCAACAAATAATATAAACTAACAAATACTTTAAAAAAATAAATAATACGAACCAACAAATGCTATGAACCAACAAATACAATTAACCAACAAATTCAATGAATCAACAAATACGATGAAATAACAACATATTTGTCGGATTACAGTGTTAGTCGGCTATAATTCTATTAATTCTTCGCTCGTGCGTACTAATTTGGTGGGCAGTCATATAAAGTGCAAAATACGGGGCTTTTTATCGCGAAAATTACTTTTATCCGCCAAATATGGAGGCGATGTTATTAATATGTTATAGTGGAAAACATATGAAAGTCGTCATTTTAAAATGTGGAGATGAAATTAAGGTAAAAACAAACAAACCAGTCCCTATTAAAACATGCTCCCCCCCACATGTACTACAATAAAATACGGTTTTAGTTGTTTCCGTTGTTGTTGTTGCCCTACCCCAAACCTTCTCATGGTAAGAACTCGTTTGGGAATATACATACTCTACTCCGCATGTAAGAACGGCTTTCGAAACGGGCATTCACCTCCTCATGTTAAGAACAGCTTTTGAAATATTCATTCGCAATATCCCTATAATAAGAACGACTTTCCGAAATGAAACCTCATCCTGAGATTCGGGCCGGATTTTGCTAGAATATTTGTTCCAAATTTAACGTCAATTCTCGTTGTTAGATTCTTGAAGCGCAAAGTCTTTTAACCGAAACAAAAAAGTCGTCATTTTAAAGAAAAGTGTGTGTATAATTTGTCTATAATCAAATACCTGCATGTAATATTTGGGCATCAGCTTAATTCTTAGTGGTTTATGCAGAACTCGAAAAATAAAAGATGGTAACAGTAAGTAATAATGTTCTGTTTCAGGGCTAATTTGTGTTTGTGTTTCTCCTCGGGGGAATATTTAAGCGATATTAATTTGTGCATAGGTATCGACAAAAAATAAAAAAAATAAAAGAAAGTATACAGAAGGAAACGCTTGTTATAAAAAAAAAAAGATCTTTACCCGGGGCGGTGGGCGGATTTAAGATTTAGAGGGAAAATATGAACCATAAATTTATATATTACAAATATACTTTGGCATTTCTTTTATTACTATATTCTGTGTACTTTTATACGATTCGAGGACAGGCGAAGTATTTAATCCTCGGTGATCAGTATCAACGCTGCAAGGTGGTGGAGGTTCTGTTTTAGCGTGGGGCATTATTAGTATCAATGGTCCAGAGCCTATAATTCGCTTGCAAGGTCGAATTAATTCGACTAAGTACTTTAATATGTTGACTGAGCAGTTTCTACCCTACTTTGGTCGGAATTTGGATAATAATCCCATCTACATGCAGGATAATATTTCCATTCACACAGCTCGAAATGTCACGAGGTTCCGGAAGAGTATGATATATATATATATATATATTTTTTTACACATTAATGACCACTTATCAAGGCCCGGAAGCCACTCAGGGATAAGGGTTATTGCAAGTACATTACGTTAGTTTTGAGATTTGATGAAATTTTTAATTAAGGGGGCGGTTCATTAGGAATTTGTTAACATCGAACTTGAAGACATCCGAGTTTTAGTCTGAAGGGAAGCAGGCAGACGGAACAGAATTCCACAGGCGTGCAGTTCTAAGAAAGAAGCTTTGTTCATGGAATCCGCGTTTTGATTTAGGCAAAGATATAGAGTGGGGGAAATTTTTCACAGTGGATTAAGCTAGACGGGTGTTTTTCGTGACAGATTGGCGAGGGGGGACCAGAGATTGGAGTTCAGACGAGCAACTGCCATGGAAATAACGATAACACAAGGATAGGCTCGCAACGTCCCTTTTTGTGGGAGAGAGGTTGCAGGCTAGAAGAAAGGGCATCCCCCACTAAGCAACAGGATCTATTTTGTACTCTGTCAAGGCATGTTAGGCTGTTTTTAGCAGCTCCTGTCCAGATATGGTAACAGTATTCCATCCTTGGCTTTTCTATAGATAGAGAATTGCATCAGTAGTGAGATATCTTCTGGAGCGGTAGAAGGATCCCACCATCTTTCCAGCGACCTTGGAAACAGACTTGATGTACGTGTTCCATTTCAGATCAGGAGTAAAGGTCAAACCCAGAAGCTTGTCAAAACACGGGGACTCACCCATACGAGAGCCATCCATCAAAATTGATGCCAAATGGGGATCAGAGCGTTGATGATGTAAGGATAGGAGTTTGGTTGTGGATGCATTAAATGTAACCTGCCACATCTTCCCCCACTGAACCACGCGCTCGAGATCAGAGGAGAGAGAATCAGAGAGAACTTTGTCATTTACAGCCTTTGATGTGTTGCCGTAAATGGTCGTGTCATCAGCATAGATGCCAACGAATGATTTAAGTATGTGTTTAGGGAGGTCATTGATGTAGATTCGGAAGAGAGTTGGGCCCAGTATTGACCCCTGAGGGACTCCAGCATTTATATTGCCGGCCTCCGAGTTTTGTTCATCTACCACTACTCTTATGAGCCTATCGGAGAGAAATGATTTAATGATTGAGAAAACAGTTCCAGTTATACCGTAGCTGGAAATCTTGTTAAGTAGACCCTTATGCCATACCTTGTCGAAGGCCTTTAATATGTCAAGAGCAATTGCCCTAGAAAGGAAGCCTTTTTCAAGAGATTCACTAATCCTGTGGGATATAACCGTCAGCACATCTGCGGTAGATCTTGCAGAGCGGAAACCATATTGTGTGTCACTAAGAAGGTTATTCCTGCTGAGGTGGTTGACTATTTTTCTATTTAATATAGATTCCAGCAACTTACTCATAACACACAGGAGACTTATTGGTATGTACTGAGAGGGAGATGACTTATCACCTGAATTCTTAAATACAGGGCAAACTGATGAGGTCTTCCAGGGGGTCGGAAAGCACTTCTCTTAAGGCAGCGCTTAAATAGTTTCGTAATTATGGGAGCAAGTTCTGGTTGAAGCTATTTTACACTATAATTGGGATGCCATCAGGGTCAGTTGCTTTACTGAATATTTGTATTTTTCTGCCAAATCTCAAGACCTCAACCCTATCAAAAAAATATGGTACTGCAGCAAGCAACAGCTACGCAATGATAATATTTCAAATTTGAAAGAAACTTGGAAAGAAAATCGAAAGCCAAACGTTGTTGTGTTACTAGTGGTTACCGACTAGTAAGAATTTTTGCAACTTTTGAAATCATTACCATACATTGGTTTCAATATAATTTAATAATGAATACGAAATCTACATTAAAGAAAATGTAATATTTTTACGTATTTTACGTATTTTACGACCGAGAAACAAATATATATATATATATATATATATATGTATATATATGTGTGTATATATGTATATATAAATGTATATATCTATATATATATATGCATATATATGTATATGTATATGTATATGTATATGTATATATATATATATATATAATAAGTTATTAAAATATATATGGCAATTACTCTACACAGAATGTTCTATGTTTAATTCTCGTGAGAATTCATACGAGAATAAAACGCGGAATATTCTGTGTAGCTTTATTGCCAAATGTATTTTCATAATTACTTAAAATCTTACCTATGCAATGAGCACTTTTTAAGCCAATACTGAAAATGTACGCATGAATATATATCTTCGTATATTAATTTATGTTATTTAATGAAGAAAGTATATATACATATACATGTGTATATGTATACACATGTATATGTATACATACACGTATATATACATACCTAAATATATATATATATATATATATTATAACGAGTTTTAAGTTATCATAATGTATTCTCTATATAGCTATGCATGACTTTAGACTAATAGTCAATTATATCTTGTAAGCGATCAATCACCACCTTTTTGTGAAACATTTTTTTCCAGAAGGTTCTACTATTTAAATATTATATTCTCATATTTTTATGACGACATGATGGAGTAAAATTTTATAATAGGAATTTAATGGAGTCTTCTCAGTATAAAATTTAGACACGCCTGCAGATAACCTAACTTATTTAGTAGAATGGAGATAATAGCAGAGGGTACGCTCAATAAAAATATGATGAGTTAATTAAATTATAAATATCCAAAGTTAGTTCACAATTGCGTTTATTTACCGTTCTTCCAAATATTGAGTTAATGCTGTTGGCATTTCTCTCATTAAGGAATGTATGCTTTTAATATAGATACTTTTCACGACTTGCTGGTTGTTATTGCTAGTTTTCTAAAATTCTGTTGACTCACACGTCTCCGTTTAAATGTAAATGCGAATTTTTTTTTGTTTGTTTTTTGGTGATTTATGAACTGTGTTACTTCAAACAAAATCCGAGAATTAAACGAAATACCGAATGTAATCTCGCATTTTTTCAATATTTATGCTAAATCGAGATACATAATGATACATCTGAAGTAAAAGCACTATTATTAGAAAGGCTTGTTTGTGCTGTTAACTACTATGTAGTTTATGGTACTAATTAAATAAATTAGAGTTCTAGAGATATGTTTGTCCAACCTTACTGAAGATCATATAAAAACGTTTACACTTCTAATTTATACTTGAATTTTAATTGGAGACATCTAGTTCTATTAAATAGATTTACGTAAGCATTTTCGTCTACGAAAATTAGAAAGCCAAATTTTTGCGAAAGCGACACATAGAACAGTCACCTAACAAACGGTTTCATTTACAGAAAATGACACATTTATCTTAATAATTTTTTAAAAAACATTTTCTGTGGAAATTGTGACTGGCATGTATTTTTATACAATTAGAAAACTAGTCTATGAAGTAAAGTTTATTGGATACTGACCAAGAGACTCATAAAACATTCGATCACATGAAGGGGATAGGCATCTACATGCAATGCTGCATTGGTCCGCTAGGAAACGATCTTATTCATGAAAGCCCTAATCAAATGACAGAAAATTCTGCGCATTTGCTTTTGACATATTTTTTTTACGTCGTATCATTCAATC
The DNA here is from genome assembly GCF_053919585.1 of Euprymna scolopes. Classification (NCBI taxonomy): domain Eukaryota; kingdom Metazoa; phylum Mollusca; class Cephalopoda; order Sepiida; family Sepiolidae; genus Euprymna; species Euprymna scolopes. The sequence goes on from NC_136489.1 coordinate 7,281,657, forward strand.
GTGTGCATGGATTTTTAAAAAGTAAATTTATTTTTCTGAGCAAGACCGTGACACAGATAAGCAAGTATAAAAATGCAATGTGTGCGTGTGTGTGTGTGCGTGTTTTGCATAGTAGTCACCACATAAAGGCCAGGAAGCCACGCGGGGATAAAAGTTATTGCGTGTATATCAATCAATACAAAAGTATCGTAGTAATCATTAGTATTGGAGATTTGATAAAGTGTCTTACTAACGGTGGCGATTCATCTGGAATTTGTTTATATTGGACTTGAAGACATCCAAGCTGTAGTCAGCTTGGAAACATGCCAACGGAAGCGGGTTCAACAGGCATGCAGTTCTAAAAAAAGCTTTCTTCATGGATACTACAGTTTGTTTTTGGCACAGATAAAAAGTGGGGGAAATTTTGCAGTTGTTTCAGCTAGACGGGTATTTATCGTGAAAGATTGACGAGAGGCAGACCAGAGATTGGAGCTCAGACGAGCACTTGCCATAAAAGTGACGATAAAACAAAGACAGCCTCTTCTGTGGGAGAGAGGTTGCAGGGAAGAGAAAAGGGCATCCCCACTAAGCCACGAAGTCTATTTTGTACTATGTCAATGCAGGATAAGCTGTTTTTAGCAGCTCCTGACCAGATGTGGCAGCAGTACTCCACCACTTGACGTACCTGGTATATATATATATATATATATATATATATATAAATATATATATATATATATATATATATAAATATATATATATACACACACATACATACATATATATATATATATATATATATATTTGACAGTGTGTGAATTAGACGGTAGAGATAGCAATCTCAATAGAAAGATAGTTTACGAAGGTTTGTAAGTAAGTTGAGACTTGATCATGCGGAGTGACTTCTATACTAAAATTGAATACTATAAGTAATGTAACGAATTACCCCAGAAGTAAATAAAATATAAATAAACAATGCAAGATAATTTGTCACGAGTAAAACAACTGTCTAAAACAAATCTCTACATCATTATAAATGTCACTGTAATTAAGGGCTGTTAGACACCCCTCACCAAGGAAATGTAACAGATGAAAAATAAATAAAAAGAAGCACAAACTTTCATCATGAAATACACTCTCATCTTAAGAGTTAGATGAATCTCTCGTAAAGCTAATGCCGTTAGAAAGGCGCCCCTTTTCCTCTGTGGGATAATTTGGAAACGCCATCCCTTGAGAAATTGCTCTTTAACGCTTATTAGTCTGTCAGCCGTAACGTTGATAGCAGTTATCTTCCTAGTCCAAGCATTCTGTTTTACTCTGTCTCTCTCTAGCCAATCACTGCCTTCCTTCATTATTCACTTTGCATTTCTCTTTTTCTCTGTACGCACGATTTTGCTTTTTTATACAGGACTCCGACTTGCTTTATCCATCGGTTGGCGTATTTTTCTACCTAGGACAATAGGAATACAAACAAACTTCTTATTTTATTAAATCTTTGTATATCTCTCTATATTCGTCTACCGCGAAATCACTTCTTCGTATTTTTCTTTTCTCTCCTTTCATCTCTCTCGTTCTGTCTTTCTCTCTCTCTCTCTCTCTCTCTTTGCATGGTTGTATATCATTCTCTTTACGATATGTATATTTTGTATTCACGTTAAGATGCACGTTAGCATGTCTTTGACTAACTTCCTTCATTAATCAGATAATATCTTGACAAATTCGCTTAGTATCCCAAAATATTTTTCTTCAAGAAAACAAAACGTACAATAGAAGAGCGAACGTTTTTATGATATGCATTGTAGTAAGCATATATCAAGAAGTTTAAATAACATTTTAGTCGATAAGCCCGAAAATTTGATTGACGACCATACATCGCTATAGTATCGCCTCAAGTTAATGTGATTATTTGTTTTAAATATATGAACATCGAAACAAACACTCCTGTAGTGACAAGAGCTGTAAAGATTTTTTTTCAAAAATATCCAAATTATAACAAAATTTATATATGCAAAACAAATGATGATTTTTTACAAGTAGAACATTCACAAAACAGAAACGTGCTTCAATATTTTAAATGAGTCTATTTCTTTTTACCTTGATTGCCAATGTATGTCTACCATACGAATAATTCTCAACTGTCAGTTTTGATAAAGTAATGCAGAATTGGTAGTCACTCCTAGGTAAACGCACGCTTTTTATGTGATGTATTCAATCTAACATATTTTGTTTCTACTATATGCCGAATTGTAGTGCTCCTTAGCTTCACGATTTCGGACCAGTTTTTTATTTGTAAAAGTTTATTTTAGGTGCATTTTGAAAAACATATAAATCTTAAAGGTGAACATGGAATCGTCGAGAGAAGTTCAACAAAACATTTAATTTATCAATGCAAACAATTTGTATTTAATCTGACCTTGCATTTCATTTTTCTCTCACGAGTGTCGGTTGAGTCTTTAGCCCCGATATGGACACAACTATGACGAGAATATGTAGAAAATCGCCAATTCCAATCAGAACCGTTTATTAAATTCACGTAGGTAGGTATCATTCTTTCTGCCAACCATGTTTGAGTAGAAGTTCTACGTAAGTTGTAATTTTATTCATCGTATCGATCAAGATGCACTTGGTTAGGTGCTTCGTCAGCTGATACACCGACCAGTATACTATCCAAGGAAAGAAGCAAGATGGTTAATATTGCCATTGTTTATCTATAAAATTCCGAATGAAAATGATAATAATTCGTCGCATTTTATTAGATATGAGTGATTTGCACTGTATAATTTATGCTACATAGACGTATGGTTTCGAATTGATCTCGGGAAAAATACAGATTTATCTGTACACTTTTCTTCTACTCTGCGTGGATCTGGATTAAATATTGTGAGATTAAGAAATTAAATTTTGTAATATAAAATCTCTTCGTAGTATTGTCTTTAATAACAGCACGCAACTCCTGAATATGGAAAGATGGAAAGGAAATAAAAAGTGAACTTCTGTGAACAACATTTTTATTTATGTTGAACATTATGACATAAAATGGAAGAAAAATGCAACAAAGTAACAATTTACCTCAATTGTTCTACTCGGTTTTATAGAGAGTTAAAAGTGTACAAAGAAATAATTAATTTTGTATAACCGGCATTAAACACACTGTAATTTGTTACACTTCATTAACAAAACTTACCGTCTACGGTGAAATTAATAATTAAACAAGTGCATTTAATTAACTTATCGTTAATAATCAACATCATTTATCTTTAAGCTTTGATTTTAGCTGTGCGTTTAACTGTGAAATGTGTTTCTTTTTTATAAAAGTTCCCGTAATAAATTTGATAAGTGGAGATATTATTGTAGTAATAGTTATTATTGTGATTTCCTCTGTCTGTTACAGAGTAGACATAATTAATATAATTCTTCCTTATTACTTTAATACATTATTACTTAGATTGTGTTATGATAGATACTAAGTAAGGGCAGGTTAACGAAAAATCAATTTGGCTTGCATTGTTTGGGATCAAGACTGTTGTCCATTATCAACATCGTTTGTACGTATACATTTATTTTGCCCTGGTTTTATTAATGCACCTTCTTTACAAATACTCCATCAGTTTAACTTTTATAGCAGAGTGAAATTACACTTACATTTGAAGACGAAGGAGATTTTTAATTATCAACATAATTTCTATCCAAACTTTGATTTCAGCCATATTTTTATTAGTGGTGTAAATTAAGAAAATCACAGTATTTTATTTGACAATTGATACGTGATACGAGAATAAAAAGTATTTGTTCTACTAAACGTTGTCAGGGAGCAATAAAAGTGTTACTTTTGATATTGGTTTATTATATTTAGTTAGTGTTGCAGTAAAATAATTTACATTCTTCTACTGGCAGTTTCCAGAAGCAATAAATGAAAGTCCTTATATCTGATTTGAATCTTATTATTGTAATTATCACTAATATGTAGATTACAATTGAGAATACTGTTCAATGGCATGGCTATTTTCTCGTCATTAAATATAGTTCGATGTGGGGTTCAAAAAGGCACACAGTAAGAATGCCGTAAGCCGGAAATTGACAACCCTGTTCTCTGTTTACAAAATATCCGTAATAACTTCGCCACAAATCGGTCGAGATCCATAGCGATGGCAGAGCGTGACGGTCAGAGCAACGGTAATAGTTATTCGCTATTTGGTTACCGAAACAACTGGCATCTCCCAAGAGCTTTGCCGCCATCACATCCCCCGAACAAATAATATCAATGTCCTTCCGCCTGTTTTGGTAGAATACTTCACTCAAAGAAACAAAAAGGCTCTTCTGGCACCAAGAGAAACTCTTGAGCAGGCTTTTATTTCCCATGATAAAGGAGGTATTACTCAAGCGGGCCTAACCTAGGGTTGCCAAAACACGGAACAAGCTGACCAAGTGGTGCTATGTAGAGGATACTTGGTGTCCCTCCGGTTTGTGCAGACTATCGCTCTCATGCTCTGCATGCTATAATGAAAACCTGAGGCAATTCCTTAACATTGCCGGACTCGGGATGGAGTAACATGCTACGGTGATGACATCGAGAGAGCGGGGCGACGAACGGAATAGTGTTTTGTTTTACACCGCATTGTCCACGAAAAATATATATATAATACTCAAGTATTACATACTTTTCTTCAACTAACTCCTTTATCTATCAAATAATAAAATATTAACGTTTAAGTAGTAACCCCCCAGCCCGGGAAGCACTGTTTCTCCATATTCTCTTCAACGTTTTTCTTTTTGTTTTTAAGGGGGGCACTATATTTTACGGATATATGTGCATCTCTGAACCACCTCCTGACAAAATGAGAATATGTTAAATAATGACGGCAATACATTTAAAATAAAATTCATTAAAAAGTCATAGATATCCGGATAAAGTATAAAATTAATAAATAAAAATGTATATATATACATAATATATATATATATATATATATATAAATATATACACACACACACACACATATATATATATATATATATATATATATTCTGTAAATTGCTTCTTTACCGATTATTTTGTTTAGTCAGCTGAGTGTGATTTAACAGTATATATTCTTTGAACACGAGGATATATACATTGAACTATATTTGTAACAATTTAAACTTAATATATATATATATATATGTGTGTGTGTGTATGTGTCTGTGTGCGTGGTGTGTGTGTGTGTACGTGTATGTGTGTGATGTTTTTTTACGCTCAACATATAACTTTGGAGTTCAACCCAGTATATGAGATTATTCCAAACTTAACCTGGTTGTAGCATACTTCACTTATGTGGATTATCATTTTATATGCTCTCCGTTTTTTGCAGATTTTTTTCTAAGCCCCCGCGTAACCGATTAAACGACATTACTTCTGTATCTATGCCAACACGGACAAACCACATACGGTGTATCCGTAGTTGAAAAATAATATCCCCTATAGGGTAGAGTAGAAATTCGGATAATCCTCTGCACGCAAAGTGCATTATTTTTTTTGTTTTCTAAGTCTATTTTTGTTTTATATTTTACTATGTGAATCAAAAATCACATATAAAGCTATAAACTAGGAAGCGCCTTAAAAAGTTATTTTTCTACATTTCATTTATGTAGTATGTTTCATTTGAATTAATGTGTTCTTTAAAACTACGAATTAATCGATACGACACATAAAACGAATTGTAATATATGTTTTATAAGTGTCTAAATATATATTCTCTTCTGGGCTAATAACGAAAAAACTAGTAGATGAAATAATTATAATTTTCATTTTAAATAAATGTTTATTTCTTATTAGTACCTTCTTTTGAAATGTGGGGCTATGTTAAATTTAGTCCATATACGAAGGTAAGTTAAGAATACATTATTTCCTTCGTACAAACAAATTATGAATATCACGTGATGAATTGATCAAATGGTAAATGACGGAAAATTTACCATTTGCCAGTGCACCGAAAGCTATTGAAGTACTAGTTCGAGTTATGTTGGTATCAATATAAAATTATGATCTGCGTCACTACAGTATTATACTATAATGACTCACTCTTATGTGTGATGGTTTGCTGTCGTTTGTACAACTTGGTGATACGAGGCCTAGTAACCTTGATCCTGCATATGATTCCACAACCAACCAACTCCGAAGAGGTTTTAATACCGTTTTTTTAAGACCAAAATTTTAAAAACCAATACCAACAGAAAGGTAACGAAGAATCAAGACATCTGATTTGTAAGACAACTCCTCTCCAGACTGAATAATAAAAAAGAAAATTAAAAAGGGGAACAATTTGCATGAAGCTAAATGAGTAGCGTTGACGTATAGATAATACATTTACTACAGATATTGGCGCATATATTGCTTATACCTAATTATGGACACGAAGTGTCCCACATCCTGACTTTGTATGGTGGTGTAATAATTCTTCGCTAAGCAGCACACAGTATTCATTTACGAATGAAAACTTTCAAAAACAAAAACAAAAATAAGCTATATGTTATTTAAAGAAACAAAACAACATCGATAATATAATTCACTATTTAAAAATGCCCCGTTGAGATTGCTCCAGTTCTCTCTAAACTTTTCAACAAAGGTTTTTACGAATCTTGCTTTCCCTGACTGCTGGAAAACTGCTTCTGATATACCAGTTTGCAAGAATACTGGCGATCACACTTTCCCATTAAAATATCGCCCCATTAGCCTCTTCAATCTTTTCGCTAAAATATTTGAATCCATAATTTATCAAGCTCTAGTCCACTAAGTCACAGCAAATCAAAGTCTGTCAACCAACATTATGATCTTAAACACCCCTGTTCTACTGAAGATATCTATACTGCACCCCCTGAATGTATATACCATGCACTGGATAAACAAAGGGACTGCGAGAACAGTAGTAGTTGTTTTATTTTATTTTATGAACTCAACCCAGCTATTAATTAAACGTAAAAGAGTAAAATATATGATGTATGGCATCGTGTTTGTTTATTTAGCTTCGATTAAAAACAATAGACTATCAAAGATCTGCTCCACCATTGGTATGGCGTCTTATCTTGCTGCACTGATTATTATGATACAGCGAAACAGTCTTTCAACTACTTTCGAATTTTGATCTTTGGAATTCTGGAAACAATTATTAATTTATTATTTTTTAACAGTAGAACATTTACAAAAGAGAAACGCGCTTCAATATTTGAAAAATCTCTCTCTTTTTACCTTGATTTTAACAGTAAAATTCTTGCTTTCTTTAATATATTATCAGTGACCTATGAACTTCAATAAATGAAACGAATCAGAAGTTTGTGAAATAATTTTTTTTCTGCATTAAATAAAAATATTTTTTAAAATGGAAGAAAAATCTTCAAATAATTTATTTCATGCTAGAAGGCAGTCGTAAATTGATGGTCATTTACAGTGATCATTTTTTTCTTCCAATCATTCGTTTTCGCTAACTCATTAGAATTTGAATCAGAAATTGAAACTGCTAAACTCCCAAGGCTAGTATCAAAATATCAATATCAATTCAAATGTGTGTATTTTGAACGTAATCAAATGGTATATATATATATATATATATATATATATATATATATATATATATATATATATATATATATATATATATATATATATATATATATATACCATAATTTGAACTGAAGATGTTTGTGAGAAACAGGGATTTATCTTTGCATAGTATATATAAGTGTATCTTCTCAGCTCAACATGTTTGGCATCAACAGCTAAAAACTGATTGGTTTTCTTTCGGAAACCGTGTATAATCAAACAAAGCCGCTTCCTATCCGATTAAAAGTAAGTGATCTTAAAATATAATGTAAATAAATACGTGCTAAGTCGTCTTCCCCAATAAAAATAATAATGGGTTTAATGTTTATAGAACTTTTGCTGAAAAACTAGACATATTGACAAACACCGATAAGTCTATGACCTCTTTAGCACTTACGATCTATTGCTTTAAAATAATGTACATATATACATAAATACTGATACATGCACTCGAACTTTAAATAAATCATTAATTTAAATAATAGGTATATATATATATATATATATATATATATTTATAAATAGTTTAATCTCACTCAAGTGTATAAATATAGTATTTTAACAGAGCGTAGGAAGGTTCATACAAAGACCATCAGGATAAGCAAACAGAAAATGGACTATAAAGAGAGAGAGAGAGACAGAGAGGGAGAGAGAGAGTATAAGCAAGTATTTTTTTCGGGAAAACACCCTAAAATATGTGGTAACATAAAACGGAGTGGAGTTATTATTTCTACTATGTTCTGTGGATTCACTTTGTAAATGTGTATAGCGTTATAGTTATATTAAAGTTAACCAAATTTATTTCTCTTACTTAATTCACAGGTAGATGCTTGTAAATTATCTTCTTTTCCTCTGTCCGTATATTTATAGATAAATTCACTTTTTTTCCTAATTTGACGCTAGGCAGGCCCAACACATTAAGGAATTTTAATATCAAATGTTGTCTTTACTTTTAGTAATAAACGCATTGTTTGTATAATGTAATGAAAATAGTATGTTACTAGTAAATCATAACGATACAAAATATAATTAGGATACTATGAGCGAAATTATAAACCGAAATGTTAGGTTTTCAATCTGATGTTCAACATACTAAACTATTTAGAATTATACATACGAAGCTCTTTAAAAAATCCTTTAAAAATATGTAAGCATTTGGGATTTATGACTTAGGCAATTTCTAAACATAAATAAAAATAAAGGTGATATTAAGTACTGGGGTCATTTCACTTTATCAAGTTAAGTGAAAATCAGTTTAATTGTTCTTAAAAAAATTTCCCCCTTTAAGTACACATTGATATTTAAGACACGTCTTTCAGACACAATAACTTTAAATGGTCTGCTATGTATGCATGTTTATCAAATTATACTCTTGCGTTATCTCCTTAAATATTAAGTTAATTACGAATGTCAGAAAAAAATGAAGTTATCATAAACCTTGGCACGACATATTGCCAAAGTGCTCTACTGTAAAAAGAGATATTATCTTGCATTAATTTTGAGAAGTAAAAACTTTACATAAACGTATAAAAAAGACAAAAGAAAAAATAATTTATGTGTTATTCGTATGCATTAATCACCTACTACTCTGCATGTATATTTACACGTATTAGTGCAATCCACTATATATTCCTGCAGTAAATTCGGTATTATCATTTGTTAAAAATGTAAATTTCCATTGCACATTTTTTGTAATTCAGCTGATTGCTAGGAAGGGGTGAGGTTTATGTTGCTCTTTGATATATTTCCAATTGGGCATATTAAGATTTTTATAATTTGTAAGTAAGTAAAACATGTTTTATATGTTTTTTTTTATGTTCATAGTAAAAATATCTGTTTGTATTGGCGCGAAAATACACATCATTCCTTTTCAAAACTAATTATTATATAAAATGATTTATAATAAAAACAATACTTATTTGCATTGAATATATATATATATATATATATATATATATATATATATATATATATATATTTGATAGTGCAGAAGTTCAGAAAAAACATTGGTACCGTCTGTTTCAAGCTCAACATTATGGGGGCCAGTTAATGGTAAAACGTAAATGATGTTAGGCTCTCGTCAGCCATGTTATTTCTGTCAAAGGAGAACATTTCAGGCCCGCATTTATTTTTTTATAATGATGTTCATTTTTATTTAACTATGGCTTATTCTTATCTCTGTGTATTTTATTTTATTCTAATATGAATTTTCTAATGTTTTATTTCTTTATTTAATGCATTTTATTAAATATGTACTGTTCTGTTTTTGCATGCTTTCCAGTCTGCCTTCTGTTAATTTTAGCTGGTGTAAGGAAGATAATTACTTTATCTTATTTCAGTATAGGGGAGATAATACACGTTTCAGGTGATCCAAGGGAGGTAATTAATCTATCTTATTGATTTTTTAACCTTTTTTATTTTATTTTTTTAATTAGTTGAGGGAGGTATGCAGTCTATTTGATTTCTAAGTCGTTTATATATGTGTATTGTATTCTTTAAGGTAGCCGAAATTTTTCTAATTAATTTATACTTATTATTCATACTTACAATTGTATAAATGTCAATTTTCACTTCACTAATTAATGCGCTAAGTGGACTGCATCTAGAATACTCTTGAAAATATCCCTTTAGGTGGGGTATTGGTTCGTTGTTCGACCCTCCCAGTTTATTTGGAGCGGTTTCCCCTATGTAAACAGGCTTTGAAGGGCTCAGTGAGTACGTTCAAAAGGTATTTTGGGGGTCATTAATAGTCTTTATAATGTAGTACTTCTCCGCATCACTAAGGGGGGCACTGTTTTGAGGCTGGTGAGTATGTTGGTTTTCTCTCTATGATCCTTCATTTAATGCTGAAAGGTGTTCCATGATCTTTCAACTGCCATACTCGGGCGGGTAGTGCTGCCTTTATCCATGTTTTTGCCCTGAAGGAACTCTTTTGCATGTAAAATCTCTGCTTAAACGTCTCTTTCGTCATGCCTATGTATATGTCTGGTGTATTGTTAGCCTGGTGTGTGGGCGTCGCTTAATGTACGAGGGGTGTCACCCTGCATTTTCCCTCTAATGGGTCATCTTCCCTGGATTTGCAAGAACAGTCCGCAATTTAATCTTCATTGCGTACATTTGCGATTATCTTTTTTATTAATCGAGTTGTAGAATAGCTGACCTTAATCGCGTTTCTGTTGAGTAGTTTGTGCAGGGGAATTTCTGTCTAGCAGTTTCAGGAATAGGTATCGCACTCGTGTTTTTGTGTTGAGGGAAAATGGGGTGAGCAGCAAATGATGTTCCGTCTCCTGTTGCGCCTGTCTTTTGTGAGCCGATGTTGGTGTAGCTGGTATTTTATACTTTCCGTGAATCCGCTTTTTTGGAGCGCTTCATTGTAATATGGATCCGCTTGGTTGAAGACGTCGGCGTTTGATGAGAGCGTGAAGATTCTTTTGTTGATATTGGCAACCATGTTTTTAGAAAACTGTAGGGGATAACAGGATCCTTTCTTTATGTACCTACGTGTCTCATTGAGTTTGTGGAAGTGTCTATGTGTTTTCTTTTATTTAGATTTAGGGGTGTGTCTAGGAAGTCTACTTCATATTGGTTGGTGTTAATTGTTATTTTAAAACCTAGATCATGAAATGTTTTGGTTAGATCTTTTCTAAGCTTATCCAGACTAGTCCCGTTGTGATCGCGTGAGAGACAAAGGCCATCGTCCCTATATAGGCCGAATGTATGATATGGGAATTTTTAGTTCAGAGTCTCTAGTAGGAATAAGCCCACTAAGTCGCAGATGTCTGCACTCTCGTAGGTATCCATTGTCACGTCAAATGGGTCTTCTAGGTATGATTTTTTTACCCAGGTCCTTCCTTCATAGAATAAGAGGGTTTGACTAGCATGCATGATGGTTTCTATTTCTATATTGCTAATTTTTGTGCATTTTGATGCAAAACTCAATGATTTTTCTAGTGTGTCTTTCGTAATAAAGGGGTAAAAGTATCTGATATCTAGTTGAGTGAATTTGCATCTATGTGGGTCGGTTATATTGGTAGGCCATTTGATCACTGACTGTCTATTACCCCATAGGTTGATGTTGGCTTTACTTTTTATATTTTTGATAATTTCTTTTATTATAGCTTTACTGGCTAATCCTATGTCGCTTTTAGTTGGATTTATAAGTCTGTAGGACGGATTGTTTGTAAAATTTTCCTTATGGTCTTTTAAAGTTACAAATGTGTTTCTCTTAGCTAGGCGATTAGCTCTATATTCTGTGCATAATTTCGTAGCTAAATCTGTGACTTCTCTGTTAATAGACCTATATGTTTATTTTCTTGCTACTTAGTATTTATCGTTTATAGAGTTTAATATCAGTTGTGTTTTCTTTGCTTTATCCATCTTATATCGAAAAAGTGTTTCACTGTGATCGTGAACTTTGTTGGGATTCTTTCCCTTAAAAACAGTAAACAAAAAAAGAAAATGCATATATATATATATATATATATATATATATATATATATATATACATATAAATACTCTATTATATGAATTTGTATCTACTTACTTAACACTTGAGATATATAAAAAAGAATATATATATATATATATATATATATATATATATATATATATATATAGGATGCCCCCCCCCAAAACGGGGCCTTAATCTAATTAGGCCCGTATCTTAGTGTTTCGCCGAATGAAATGAAACTTTGGTCATATCTAGTTCATTATCTTCAAATATCACATCAAAACACTTGTCTCCGTTCTACAGCATATGCTCTATATGACCTCCATTTAACTTTTGTTTTTTGTGGGGTCACGCTTTATATAAATATAAATATATATATATATATATATGTGTGTGTGTATATATGTATGTATGTATATAAAAAGAGAGAGATATCATAGTTTTATATAGGTTAACACCAGTAAGCCTTTCAAGTATATATATATATTTATATATATATATATATATATTATATATATACATATATATAATATAAAGCTGAACGCCTGTGTGTGTGTGCGTGTGTGTGTGTGTGTGTGCGTGTGTGTGGTCACAAATAGACTTCTGTATGGTTGACTAATTTAAAAAAAAAACTGATTACATATAATGACAGAAGATGTATCGAGGATCAAGAATGGGTATATTTGATCTGGCAGAACGGTGGTTCATAAAAATTGTGGGGTCTGCGTTCGCGCCTTTCCGACAAGTATGGAAATAAAAAATGAAAAAACAACGTTTACAAGGGGTTTTGATATAGTTGTACATAAAAATACTTTGATAAGTATGTTTCAACTTAAATAGAGACGGTATAATACAAGTGGGTGGTCTGCGTTCGCGCCTGCACTCCATGGAAATATGCCCACACTATAACAAAGACATTTAATATCTATATGCTGAGTATATTTTGATTACTATTTTTCCGTTTAAAGAAATATTGTATAATAACATTATTGGGTGTTCGTTCGCGCCTGACCTCAAAAAATGTGAATATGTCACAAAGTTTTACAAAAAGGGTGAGGGTCCACAATAATACCTTAACTTTCATCTTAATTCACGATATATATATATATATATATATATATATATATATATATATATATATATATATATACTAGCTGTACCCTGCCACGCGTTGCTGTTGATCAAATTGCGCAATTTAAAAATTTCCAACATGAGAAAAAGCATGTTTCTTATAGGTTTAATTTTCCATTTTGCATGGGTACACCGTTTTTGTTGTTCCATTTTCTTAGCTGATATAGAGATTTTCCGGTGTGGTGACTCTTGAATACGTAATATATATTGTCCATGTGAAAAAACAGTCAGTGTGTAACTGTAAAGCCCACTATTGTAAAGATTGCTCCCTGTGCTTTGTTGATGGTTAATGCAAATGACAATAAAATTGGAAAGTTCAATTTCCTAAAGTGTAATGATGTATCCGGTGGAATCATTGGAATGCATGGAATGAAGATACATTCATCTGTGAAAGGTCCTGTTAAGATTGTTGTTTCTATGATAGTGTTTGTTAATTTTTTTTTTACTGCAAGCTATGTGCCATTGCAAAGCTTGGATTGGTTTATATTTCACAACATGATAATTAGTACACCAAATTTCAGTTGCAATACATGCGGTGGCATCCCTGGCAAATATAGCTGTTTGATAATTAACCACTTTATCTGCTTTCACAACAGTGTCGATGGATTTGTATTTGACTACCTCACTTGGAATTTTAAATTGAATAATAGCGTTAAGTTCATGGGCATCTTTGTATTGACCTGCAAGAATAGCTCATTCACTCAACTAAATGAAATTCTTATAATTTGAATATCTGCAAAAACATTTTAAACTAACTATTCGTTTGGTGAAATAAAATTACAGAAATTACAGAAGTTAAAAGTCAAATAATTGTGCCCTTAACTCTGATCAGCTGGCACTTTTTCGTACCCAATTTTCCACAAGTGATGCAAAAGTTTTTGTGCGGATCGAACAGTCGGCCACTGAACATTCATATTTTGAGTTAAGTTTAATAGCTTCACATGGAACAAAAAAGTAGAGTATTTGAGGCAAGCATTTATTTCATCTGCTGGTGTTGATTGAAGAATAACAGGTAACATTTGTCTGAAATCTCCTGCAAGCAATATTACTGCATTTCCAAATGGTCTGACATTGCCACGCAAATCTTGCAAGGATCGACCAAGAGCCTCAAGTGATTTTTTGCGTACCATTGTGCATTCATCCTAAAAATTAATTTTGCATTTCTGCAATATTTTTCCCCATATTGGATGTTTTGGAGATGTCGAACATGAGATTTTTGAAAAATTGAATGTTTTAAAGTTGAATAAATAATTCTTCTACTTGGCAGCAAAGTCGCAGGTATTCCTCATGCAGCAAGGGCTAAGGCTATGTCATTTTGATACCAAATGGCTGCCAAAATAAATTTAATTAGAAGGGTTTTACCAGTAACTTCTGGTGCTGTTCAAGGTAGCAGTAATTTCTAAATAACTTCTATTCTCACAGTCAGAAAATTAGGTGACTAAAATAGGATCTATCCATGTTTTGACAATGCCTTATTCACTGTAATTAATTTAGGAGACTAAAATAGGATGATGGATTAAAGATGGACAGATAGAGAGGAAGATATATAGATAGAAAAGAGAAAATGAGAGGAAAATAGAGACAGACAAGGAGATAGAGAGATAAAGGGATTGATAGATAAACAGAGAGGAGGAGAGTTAGAAACAGAGAGGTATGAGACAGAGGAAAGTAGAGAGATAGAGGGAGTTAGAGAAAGGGGCTCAAAGAGGGATGGAGAGGGTGATATAGAGAGAAATATAGATTGAGAAAGGGAAAGGGAGAGATGGATAGAGAGAGATATAAAGAGAGGAAGAAAGAGGGGGAGAGAAACAGAAGGTGAACTACACTTCACCGTTTGTTTCCTCGTTCGGTAGAGAAGAAATCTTTCGAGACTGAGGCAATTTCATTGTTTTGTTATTATCCAGAGTACCCCTTTTTTTTTGGGGGGGGGGCTAGATTTTCATCGCATTTATTTGTTATATATTTGTTTTTTGACAACTTTTTCGAACTATGTGTACAGTAATACAAACCCAGAAAAAACATTGTAAAATTTGAATTTAACATGAAAATACTATTTTTAAAAATAGCACGATAACATAAGTGCATAAGTGCCACTTTAGGTACTCCTTGGGCGTTGAGTTCCATGGCGACCAGCATAATTATTTAATGGTCGCTCCATTAGCCCCCCCCCTAGTCAAGGCTAATGCATGCGCACGTAACATTTTTTTTTTTATTTACTGACGTTGGCTTAGTATCTAAACGATTTATTGATAATTTCGTAACCCTTAAACGCATGCCGGAAGATTTAAATTGGTTCATTATTGTTATAATGAAAAAAAGGGGTTTGTATTACTGTACACATAGATTCGACAAAGTTATCAAAAAACAAATATATAATAAATAATTGTTATCAAAGGCAAGATAAGTTACTTTTCTATCTAACTGTATATTTTTTTGTGTTTTTATTCAATGTAACATATTTATTCAGCTCGAAAAAATACAGTGTTTACCGATGTATTCGAAAATTCAAGATGGCGCCTTATTCTATCTTTAACACGGTAAGTGTGGGAAAAGATGTTATAAATAAAAAACCGGATAAAATACTGTTAAAAACACGCTGAATATATGTTACCGTGACATAGTTTGACATATATTCGGCGGGTTTTTACTAGTATTTTGTATAGTTTTTTTTATTTATATCACCTTTTTCCATACTTATGGTGTTAAAGAGGGTGTGAGACGCCATCTTGAATTTTCCAATACATCGGTAAGCACTGTATGTTTTTCGAGCTGAATAAATATGTTACATTGAATAAAACCACAAAAAATATATCCAATTAGGTAGAAAAGTAACTTATCTTGCCTTTGATAACATTTATTTGTTATATATTTGTTTTTTGACAACTTTTTCGAATCTATGTGTACAGTAACACAAACACGAAAATGTAATTAAAAACAAATAACCAGACTTAGCTTGTTATAATAGGTGTGAATTTATATGCCCTGGTGTATCACACTTGTGTTATTTTTAGTCCGAAAATAAAGAAGAAGAAATCCTTCCCGACTGGTCAAATGTTTTTGGCGATAAGTTGGGATGAAACGATAAATTAATTTTCTTTAGAAAATTCGTTCGGGTAAGAAGCTGCGTGAATAGACTCCTCGAATTTATTTTGTCTTTTTCTTGGAGCTCTTTGGAAACGGTGAATGTTCAATGTCACTCTCAAAATTAGTTCCGGGGTAGACGCTACAATTAAAATTTACTAATTTTTAAATAAAAAAGTTTAAAAAAAAGTTAATAAAAAAAGTGTTGCTTATGTGCGCATAATTTTTTTTTTTTTTTAGCTTAGGTCCACCTTGGAATCACCCCCACCCCAACCTCCAAATCTTAAGAACAGCTTCCGGAAT
>NC_136489.1:7303174-7458174 GCF_053919585.1 Euprymna scolopes
CTTCTTATCTAAAACAAATAAAGAGTATATATATATATATATATATATATATATATATATACACACACACATTGTCTCATTTAATTCTATCGGTGATAATTCGCAATCAAAAAGAGAAAATTGAAAACGATTATTCATGTAAACATTTTCTGCATTAATGTTGAGACCCGTTCTTTCATTATTGATCTCATCAGGCAAGAAAAAACGTGAAAAAAATATAAAAATATTTAAAAAATTTTAGTTGGGAGAACAATTTTGGAATGTCTAACTTGTAGCATGGTTGTACGATCTTATGATCTGAAGTCAAAAGGAGAACCTGTAAAGTAAAAAAAGGAGGAGGCATACAAAAATGCGTTTCTTTGGATAGAGATTAAATATAGTAAGAGAAAAAAGCAGAAGAGAGGGACATTTTAGAAGAAGGAGGTTCGTATAACTATTTAGAGAGAGAAAAAAGAGAAAAGAAGAGCAAAAAGAAGAGGTACATAAAATAATAATAATGAGGTATACGAGGTGGTCGGAAAAATATATTTCAGACAATTCGAATTAGGTAGATTGTGAAGGTGGAATAAATTTATCAATTAGGAGTTCATCGAACTTTTTGGAGGTCGAGAAGTCTGTTTCTAAATTCTGCGAATTCGTTTAATTTTTTACGTTTAAAATCTTACGACAACGTTTTTAAAATTAAATTCTGATGTTTTTAATATATGTTTGAATTTTTCTTAATATATTTATTTATTTTGTATCTTTATTATTTTATTTTGTATTGTAATGAACTTATACATTTAAGAAATTTACGTGATAGTATTGAGGTATACTGCTGTTTGTTTACCAAAATATATTGTACTTTACGTTTAGATAAAAAGAAGAGATTTAAATGTAGACCGTTTTTTCTGGAGATTATTAAAACTTTCCAAAACTCTACTTTAAATGACTTCTGATCCATTTAGTTAAATATCCTTCTCTAAATAAACTACTTTCTTTTGAGAACATGCTCTATCTTCTAAAAGTGTTGACATATTTGGTTCCAGTAACTCTATATATAAATTTGAGATATTTATTCATTAAATTAACTTAACTTTAGGATATAAGGTTACTTAAGTATTAGTACGATATATACTAGCGGAGAGATTAGTAAACTTTTGTGATTTATATATTAAGTACTAAAAAAAATGAATTGAGGACGAAAGAAATTATCTGTCCATTTTTGAACGTATGTACAGTTTAATGAAATTCCAATGAGGTCAGTTCCCTGCGACATTAACAGACTGTCTGTTTAGTGCTTCTGTTACGCGGTCGTTTAATGTATAAGCGTCTGTCAAATCTGTCACGCAAGTACTTGATTCATCCCTAGAACTGAGTGACACTTCATTGAATAAAAAAGATCAGGTGGGGAAAGAACTCACGGCTTTTCCAACGGTTTGTTAGTGTATGTCACGTTATGTATTAGAAATATATATATATATATATATATATATATATATATATATATATATATATATATACATATATGCATATATATGTATGTATATATGCATACATTTTCAAGTGCCTCATTCACAAAGATTAGAAATATATATATATATATATATATATATATGTACATGTATATGTATATATATATATATATATAAACAAGGAAAACACATACTATTTCACTTGACTGCTATCAGCTAAAATTTAGACCAGCACATGTCTCTTTATATCAGTATCCGATAACAACAGAACAAATGAATGTCAAATCGTTGGAAATTACCGCAGATTAACGTAAAACTGTATATTTAGCTATGCAAAGACAATAACTGTATTGAGATTTTTAGTCCTTACAGCTATATTCATCGGCTTAACCAGGGGTGGGCAAACTTGTCAGTGATTAATTAATATTCAAAATAAACCCAATAATAGATTTAAATAAAAATAGAATCAATTTTCATTTATTAGCATTTTAAGACTTTCATAAAACACATATATTTTAATAATATAGTAACTTTAAAATTTAAAAGAAAACAATTTTAATTATATGATTTTTAAGTATGGCCTTCACATGAACCACATTTGAAAAAAACTAACCTTGTCTGAATAATAAAAGCATTGCTTAAGTTGTTTAAAGAGATTAAAAATATATTTTATAATCCCACTGACGCACTTCCCATAGAACTGGAGCAAGGAACTTCGAACAGTAATGCTTCTTACTTTACATAGGAAACACCAAGGCTTATGTATTTCTCCCATCGTGTGATGCAGCTCGTGAGACCGTTTTTGTAGAACACCCATTGTTGGTCCTCCAACCACGACGTGACTTAAGAAATCAAGGCTGCATAATCTGGGAACGCTTTCCTTAAAAAAAACTTCATTGCTGGGAAAAGGTGAAAGTGAGAGGTGTTATATATAGGGAGTTTCATTGAGAGCGCAGACTTAGAAGAGAGATGTGTTGTAAGAGTTCTAGAGAGGGATGTTCTGAGTGAGATTGTTCATTCTTAGATGCTGATAGAAAAAGAAGCTCTTAGAGTGAGGAGATAGTGTTCAGACAGTCTTAGTGTAGATATGAGATGTAGGTTCCCATTGTGGATATGAGATGTGTATGTCACGACATATATAACACATACATATAATAACAATTCACTTTACCTTGTTGTAAGAATCACAAACACAAAGACGAGCTAAATCAAAACACTATGGGCTTATTTTTTCACGACTGGCCGTGGTTTTCTCATCAAGAATTCAAAGCTTCACATTTTAGTTTCAAAGTGACCGTATCGCTTCCTAGACGTTCGAATTCACAGCCCCTCTCTGAGTTTCTCACTGACAAACTAGCTAATTAACTAACTCTCACTTCCTATATTGATAAATCCATGCATGGCCGGCCACGTGAGTAAAATTCACGTGTTTCAACATGCGCGACTTTGCACGTTTCCGACATTATGATTTCCCAATAACCTATTTTTTCTTTGATGTTTTTACAAAGGAATTCTAACCTACATATCTAATTTATTTAACCCATATTTTATTATTCACATTCTTTCTAACAATTGAATAGTTTATTTATTATTTATTTCATCCGAATTAACAATTTACTGGGCATTCCATTTAAACCTATTGTTCTTTAAAACTTATATCCAAGGTTAGATTTCTGCTTTCTCTCATTTTATTTTCATTTTAAGTAATCTCTCTATTTTTATACTTACATGAAAAGAGGACAACCCTTATCATGTAACAGAGGGTGCAAGTTCAGGAAAGTAGGGAAGATGGGGAAGGATTTCATAACCACAGGCCCGTGCTTCTGACCTGGCGGCATGCAAGTTGTGGACCGGAGAGTTGCCCTGCAGGATGATTTTGATTTTGATAGCTTCCCTTAATTTCCTCAAAAGTGAAGCATAATAGGCTCCTGTAATTGTGGCACCCCTTGCAAGGAAATCAGTCATCACTACTCCGTCCTGGTCTGAGAAGACTGTGAGCATGGCCTTGCCAGCGGACGACTGCACTCTTACCTTCTTTGGAGGTGGTGAGTCCAAGTGCTTCCACGGCATTGACTGGGCTTTTGTCTCTGGATCATAGTGATGGACCCAGGTTTCATCCTGTGTAATCAGTATTTTGAAAAAACTTTGACTCATCTTCTTGGCACATCTCCAAATTCATCCTCGAACTCTCGACGCGTTTCACTTCTGTAATGGTTTGAGAAACCTGGTAATCCATCTGGCAGATACCTTATGTATCTGCAAATGGTCATGAATGATAGTTACATACCCTGTATTAATCTTGACAGTTTTGGATATTTAACGAATAGTAATGTGCCGATCTTCCAAAATGACAGTCTCAGCTTGAACAGATTCCTCATCAATGGCATAAGGTGGCGACCAGTTCTGGGAGCTGTTTCCACAGACTTCCGGCCATGTTTGAATTCACGATGCCAGCTTTTTACAAGCAATATAACCATCAGTTTCTTTCATTTAATCAAAGGTCTCCTGTGGTCTGCGTCCTTTCAAATACAAAAACCGGATCACTGCTCGACATTGAACAGGCCTCATTTCACACCTTACTCAGTTCAAACACCTGTAAAACAGAAACCACAATTAGTTCAGACTTATAATTTGCCTCATAACCCGTTGAGATGATAATAAGTTCACATGCAAAATTTCGGCTCGATCAGAGAACTGGAGCTGGGTCAAGGATGTACTTATTGCATGCTCCTCCTAAATTTATATTTTAGAATAAAATTCCAAAAAGATACTCATATAAAGTAACTCAAAGGTCAAAAATGAATTAATATATTAAAGACGAAACGTTACATGAAAAACATTTATTTAAAGATAAAGTAACACAATTTTAAAAGGAAAAATATCTGTATTTGTATTTTAAAGCAGAAACTTGACACAAAATATATCTTTTTTTAAAAACAAAATAGCTTAGCAATTGAGCAACAGAAGGATGCCATTGAGTACAATCATTACTAGTTTGTTGAAATTAGGTTTCAAGTTGTCTGATTATTAACACTGACTGGAGATTTAAGTCTACGAGAAGTGACCTGTTTTTGACTTGTAAATTGTCAATATGAGAAATTCTGCTCACATATATAAGTTGAAGCAAATAACTCGAACATCTTCCTTGGAAAATTTTTCATATTTTTAAACTTTTATGGGTGCAGGGCAGCAAAAATTTGACCAGTGGTTTATTTTCACAGAGCCTTTTTTAACGAGTTGTCGGCTTGCAAATCAATAATACCTACCTGTAGTTATTCAGTAGCTGTTTCAACGGAACATGCAAAAGGTGAGCTGAGTAAACCAAACTGTCCTTCAATTACCTTGAAATCAGCAAATCCTCTGAATAATTCCTCTTTTAGAGCCATCAACTAAGAAGTGTATTTGTCTGATAATTTTTGTGTAACAGTTCATGTTTCCAAAAGAGGAAAAGTAACAACATGTTGCTCTTTATGCTGCTTGGAAAAAAGTTAAAATTTCTATTGAAACGCTTTCACTTCCACATAAAAATCATGAGCAAATACACCTTTACCTTATCGTTTTGTACTTAATTCATTTAGCTTTTCCAATATGCCTACAGCAAATGCCAAATCACAAACTCATTTCTTTGATATTAAAAACTGGACAACCTCTGTTTTAGCGTACCACATTCTCTTCAGTACTTTCCCCATACTTAACCATCCGATATTTGTGTGATACAGCACATCAGTAAAATCTGCCTCGATATCATCCAAGGAACATTAAAACAGCCTGTGTTCCAGTCTCCGTGCTCTTATTAAGTTCACTGCACGCACTACTTGTTCCATAACATTTTTGAGTTTCAAAGATGATTTACAGAGTTTTTCTTGATGTATGATGCAATGAAAAGAAAACACACTGTGCGATGAAAAATCTTATTTGCTTTTTTTGTATTCATAAACGTCACAAGGCCACAGTGTTTTTCTATGCGTAAAGGAGCTACATCAATTGTAATACTTGCCAATTTATCCAGGCTAAACATATACCTGATTGGACTGCTAATTACACTGTTGTATTTCCAGTGACTGTCTCTTTGAGAGACTTCACGTATAGCAATTCTTTTAAATTTCAAAGTTTTTGTCAATTCCTCTGATGTAAATGAGTACCTTAATAGTATCCTGAATATCATTGCTCTGATCTAAATCAATAGAAAACCACTGAAAACAAACACTGGCTCTTAACACCTATTCTTGAATATCCATTGCAATTGGATCTATGCGATGAATACTCGTTCTTCTTGACAGGGGTATAGCTTGTACTGTTGAGATAACATCAGGACATACTACATTGACAGAAATAACCATGCAGTCTTTAATAAATTCTGCTTCTGCAAATGACTTATTTTGCTTTGCAATTTTTTTTGCCAATACAAAACTTGCCTTTCTCGTATTCCTTTGTAAAGATAAAGATATTGAAGCACAGTTTGCTGGTGCCTCAAATTTTTTCCCAGATCAGTTGCATCCTTTGCAGTTCTTGCTTTGATAATTTTTTTCAAGTTGGTGTGCTTGGTTTGAAAGTGTCGTTTCAAATTTTATTCTTTGAAAACAGCAACTGTATCATGACAAATCAAACATACAGCTTTAACTCCAACATCAGTAAAGAAATACGTTTCAGTCCACTCTTAGTTAAACACTCTGCATTCGTCTTCAATTTTTCGCTTTTTAGATGGCTTCGAATCGGTCACTCCCGGTAAAGTTTCGGAAATAAAAGAAAAATAGTAATAGAGAAAGGATACACACCGGGTTGGATTGACAGTATTACAGGTCCTCGAACCGAAAATGCAATTCGCCTCTATTTCCCAATTTTTACATTTAAATGACACATATCGAGGCTGTGCAGCAAGTGATCTCTACATATTTGCTTAAGTTAGAAAAAAAACAACTTTAGCTAAAGAATAGAGTTGGAGCGATTCCTAAATTTTTCCTATGACAATATTCTCATACAAAGAATTTCACTTAATTTGATCAAGTATTTTTTCACAGCCTAAAAAACAATTCCTTATGAGGTAGATTTTATCCATCGTAGAAGCGGCCATATTTGAAGTAAAAGGTGAAGTAAAGGTCAGGTAATCGACATTTTTGAAGCCACATTTCGTTAATTAAGACTTTTTACATCTCCAGCACCAGAAAAATATAATTTTGATACATTTCCAGCACAAGAAAAATATACTTTCTTTTTACATTTCCTGCACCAGAAAAATATACTTTTTTGTTACATTTCCAGCACCAGAAAAATATATTTTTTTTTACATTTCCAGCACCGGAAAAATATACTTTTCTTTACATTTCCAGCACCAGGAAAATGCACTTTTTTTTCATTTCCAGCACTAGAAAAATATACTTGGTTTACATTTCCAGCACCAGAAAATATACTTTTTTTTTACATTCCCAGCACCAGAAAAATATACATTTTTTACATTTCCAGCACCAGAAAAATATACTTTTTTTTTACATTTCCAGCACCAGAAAAAGATACTTTTTTTACATTTCCAGCACCAGAAAAAAAATATTTTTTTACATTTCCAGCACCAGAAAAATATTTTTTTTTACATTTACAGCACCAGACAAATACATTTTTATACATTTCCAGCATGAGAAAATATACTTTTTTTTTTACATTTCCAGCACCAGAAAAATATACTTTTTGTTACATTTCCAGCACAAGAAAAATATACTTCTTTTTACATTTCCAGCACCAGAAAAATACACTTTTTTTTTACATTTCCTGCACCAGAAAAATATACTTTTTTTTACATTTCCAGCACCAGAAAAATATACTTTTTTTTTACATTTCCAGCACCGGAAAAATATATTCTTTTTTGCATTTCAAGCACCAGAAAAATATACCTGTTTTTTCATTTCCAGCACCAGAAAAATATACTTTGTTTACATTTCCAGCACCAGAAAAATATACATTTTTTACATTTTACAGCACCAGACAAATATACATTTTTTACATTTCCAGCACCAGAAAAATATACTTTTTTTACATTTTCAGCACCAGAAAAATATATATTTTTTTACATTTCCAGCACAAGAAAAATATATTTTTTTACATGTCCAGCACCAGAAAAATATACTTTTTTTTTACATTTCCAGTACCAGAAAAATATATTTTTTTTTACATTTCCAGCACCAGAAAAATATACTTTTTTTTACATTTCCAGCACCAGAAAAATATACTTTTTTTTACATTTTCAGTACCAGAAAAATATACTTTTTTCATTTCCAACACCAGAAAAATATACTTTTTTTTACATTTCCAGCACCAGAAAAATATACTTTTTTTTACATTTCCAGCACCAGAAAAAATATTTTGTTTTACATTTCCAGCACCAGAAAAATATACTTTTTTTACATTTCCAGCGCCAGAAAAATATACTTTTTTACATTTCCAGCACCAGAAAATATACTTTTTTTTTTACATTTCCAGTACCAGAAAAATATACCTTTTTTTACATTTCCAGCACCAGAAAAATAGAAATTTGTTTTTCAAATATCTATTTTTTTCTGTTTTCATTCTAAAAAAAATGACTTGGAATGTATTTCTATGCAGAAAAAATATATAAATCTTCCCACCCACAGGTTTCATGAGAAAATGTATAGAGCGTACAGATTATATATATATCCCGGGACTGTATGAAACTCCTTGCGCAAAGAGTTCCGATTATTCGACGATTAAAAGAAACCTTAACAATGTGCTCCCTCAATAAAAATAGTCATAAATCGAGTGCTCATTTTACGTTAAATTATTACAGAAAAGTGACACCCCGCTTTTTAAAACCAATATTTGTTTATAACTCGAAAACTACCCGTGTGCCAGAAATTGAAACGTTATTTTCGTTGTTAGAACACCACAACACTTCCCAAAAATTGGCAATTTTAAAGGGATTCCAAGGGTCGAGTGAAACTGCACATTTACCATTTATTTTAAACAGTAGTAATTACGATTTCTTCACGATGTTACGAACCTTTTATTTTAGTTTTTACATTTCAAAGACATTGACACACTTTCGAAAAAAGTTAATATGGGTGGGGACACACATTAAACAAATATTTTCCCTCATATATTTTAGGGAAACTGCATTTTATATGTAATTTCCTTAAAAAATGGTAAATCAAAAAGGATCCGACAAAGCTACACTTGGCAATCCAGCTGGGGAGTAAGTGTGAACTAACCAGTGCCATAAAACAGTCATTTTTTAATGTGTAATTCGTGAGGTTTCTTCTTTTTCTTTTACTTTATTTGTTTTTCTTTCTTCATAAATTTAGTTAGAATGCTATCGCAGGTACTTCTCCATCCTCCAATGTTTATTTTTTCAAGCATCTGCACGTACTTGTGTACGGCAGTACGCACGACCATGAGTAAACTACAATTCAATATTCAGTACTTGGAGGGCTGCATGAATTCCTTTGGCGGTACGCATGCTGCCCGCGGGCTGTAGTTGCCCACCCCTAGTCTAAACGGACATGGGATTCATTCCTCATGTCTTAAACATTTATATATTCATGTCTGGGTTTGAGGCAAACACTGACAGAATATTTGGATGCATACATGGTTACACAAGCACAGACAAGTAATTGCAACAGGAACATATTTGCACTGGATTTGAAGACAGTGAAAGTCAATGGCAAAGACGCTAACGGACCAGAATTCTTCTGTTCGTCGATTTAACTTTAAATCTTGGAAACATATTTAGATACTCGTTGTCATTTTGGAAAAGTGGAAAAGGAGACCATATTGAAGCAGAAATGAGAACATGTCATGACAATAGGGTAGAGGCAAATCGCAAGATCTCTTCGATGGAAAGAAGACGCGGAGAGGAGATAAATACATAATTTAATTAGTTATGGAGGCAGTATGCACTTTTCTCATGTCAAGGACGATTATTCCGAGCAGCTCCTGCTTGAATGTAGAAAAAGTACTCTATTTCATGGCGGGATTCTGGCTTTTATACAAAAACATGGTGTGAGAGTCTTCTCTCGAGCGGTGGAATGCCGCACAAATTTCCCCTAAACCTTGTAAATAGATTTTTAGTATATCTTCTCTTTCAGCTAAAGAGTGTGAAATAGTATTGGTGTGGAATGGCGCACAAATTTCCCACTAAACCTTGTAAATAGAGTTTTAGTAAATCTTCTGATTCAGCTAAAGAGTGTGGAATAGTATTGACTTTGAAGTAGCTACATTTTGTTAGATTGCACTATATATATATATATATATATATATATATATATATATATATGTATATATATATATATATATATATATATATATATATAGATATATGAGGTAACGGTGAAATACTCAGAGAGATTTCGGTCGTTGTTAGCATTTGAATAGTTTCAACAGATGGTGGTGTCTTCTTTATATATGTCTACGAATAAACTTAGAATGTGATTTCATAGATCATTGTTGCAAATAAATAAGATAATTATACACGATACATATTGATGAACGACAGGGATGATACTTTAAGCTTCGGACATATCTCTTTATTTTTTCTTATATAAACCTATGCTAGAAAAAAGGTTCGATCTTTTCAAAGACTTTTCAAGATATTCCATACCTAGAAATGTCCTGATGTATGTTTTTATGCGAAATCCTATTAACTCATTTTGATACGTCAAACGCTACTACTCTCGAAAGGAACCCCTAGCAATGGATTTACTGATTCTTGTCAATGAGAAGTAAATGTTTCTGAAGTTGATCAGTTCTTTACTTTACACGGATGCAAACAAATTACTCAGGACACAAAAAGTACTAGCCGGTCTTTACAGAAATGCTGCAGAGCGAGCTTTCGTATTTTAAGTACTGCAAAAAATAATAACGTTTTTCAGATGCCGTCGGAAGAATTAAGACATAGACTATACTTTTTAATAATATGTGCTAATAGGAATACAGCTTTTTAAGTACTATATCGGGGGTATTGTTAGAAGCAGTCGGTCTGCTTGCATAAAAGTGTATGGTGAATTTTGCGGTCTGGGAATAAATTTATAGGGAATACTTACCCTGATCGCGTAGTGACTCTGATGGCATTCTTGGCGAAGAGTTGGGCTTTTTCAAATACTGACGAAATCTATCCATGATCGTTGATTATTTATTAAATTGAAAGTTATATTTTTGATTGTTTTAAAATGTGTTTGTTGCTATTTATCTTTATTAAGTTTGATAATTTATGACTATTCCAAACAGAAATCAAGTGATAATATAGAGAATGAAATAAGTAAGAGAAGTAGAATTTTGTAAACTGTTGAAAAAGAAAAAGGCAAAACCGTTCTTGCCACTACTAGCGCATCGAAGAGCGCAAGCAGAATCGGCTGCATTGTTTACTTTAATCATGAAATTTTAATGCGGCAGGCCGGGTATTTTGCAATTGCATTTTGGACAGCCTAGTTGTTACTCAGTTGGCTTCCTGAGTATAAGGAGGATAACTCCAGCTCGGAAAAAAAGTTTTATCTCTGCCATTTTATTGACTGTCAATAAGTGTCGTGGAAACGAGAAAATAATGAAAAGGGATTTTTATTTTCTCTAGTTACGACGTGCACAAAACGTTCGATGGAGTGTTCAGCGTTTTCTTCCCAACTTGTCAGAATCGCCCATTTGTTGAAACTGAAGGAAAGACATGAGAATTATATATACACACACACACACACACACACACACACACACACACACACATATATATATATATATATGCGTGTATCAGTAAATATATATATATATATATATATATATATATATATATATAGTCATCCACATACAGTACTGTTTTGCTGTTTCATATCTCATTAGTGCGACTAGATAAGCAACTACCTAAAACTAGGATTGAAACCCGACCGTCTGCACGACAGTCAAGGCTCCTAACTACTACGCTATCGGTCATGAAGTTTTACAATGTTTTGACATCGTCCGAACTACCTAAGCTCGATTTGTTTACACAAAGAGCATCGCTTATACTCTAATGGTAATTCGTTTATCAGTTCCCAATATGACCACCAACTCAAGATGAGGAGCATTACATGTGTCAGAAATTTCGTGAAAATTATTGAATAATTCGACCCCCTGTCTTTCCAAGTTTATAATTACTCGAAAAATGTAATTCAAGCCCTGATTTTTTTTTCAATTAAAGGAGCAAGAACCAATGTTTCATTAAAAAAACAAAACGTTATTTAAAATAAAGTTTTAAACTTCTGATTTACAGGTAACGTTCTAAAAAAACACTTCTTTTTTTGTTTTAAATTTTAATATGTTATTTATTGATCTTTATCTTTAATTTGTGATATATTAAACTTTGGTGAGTAAATTAATTATTTACTTTTTAATAGACATGTCAAAATGGGGGGGATGTGAATTAAAAAAAAGTTAGCATAAAATATTGTATTCAGTTTATTGAAAAGGGCATTACATTTCACATCACCTCTGAAAACAACGTAAACATAGAATCAAGAGAAACATGTTGATAGATTTTTAAAATTGAAAAATTGAAAAATACTAAACTCGTAAAGTTCAATTAATTTCATTACTGTTTTTTTTAATAAAAAAATATTTCTATTACGTCATTTCATTATTGTTTTTTTAATGAAACATAATATTTCTATTACTTTTTTATAGTTTATTTTGAAAGTATAATCCATACAGAAAATAAACAAACCACTTTTAAAGGATAAATTACGAGTTTTTTTTATATATTTTATTGGCAGTTTCAGGTTATAGGTGTCAAAAATTCCTACAAAATTCTGGTACAGAGGAGCATTAATGTCATCCACATACAGTACAGTTTTGCTGCTCATCAGTGAGGCTTGACAAGCAACTACCTCAAGCCAGGATGGAAACCTGACCGTCTGTACGGCGGTCAAGGTTCCTAACCGCTACGCTATCGGCGGTTGTTGTGTGAGTCATGAAGTGTAATGTATATATGTCGAGATATCAATTATTTTACCAACTTTCAAACTGAATTTCATCTGTATTGAACATATCTGACGTATTATCAATTATTGATGAAACCACTCTAATCGAAATATTTGAAGAAGAAGCAGAGAGAAAATGTAAAATTTGATATAAATCTGACAAATTATCATCAGCGAATTCCACAGTCCCCAATGCCTTATATAATTCACTAAAGAAGTAGAAATCGAATTCAAAGCATAAATAAATATAGATTGCAAACTTTCTTGGACTAATTATAAAATAGCTTAATACTCTTAAGATGAATATTCTATGTATTGTCTTCTGTTTTAGCATTTTTTTGTCTGTCATAGTTCGAAAATGGTGTAATCTTCATAATATTTAGTTGAAAGTTACAATGTATGGTTTAAATGCCCCAGAAACTGTTTTTGCAAGAAAACTATTACACAATATGAAACTATTTTTTTACAAAATAATGTTTACAGTAAATTAACGAAAACGTATGTCGGTTTAACCCATTTATATTTATATCTTTTTCAGCCTTGCCATATTTAGCCTGTCGTATTATTCTAATTGGAGTAAAAATAGTAAATCTCGTGGTATTGCTTGGATCTGGGTCAGAACAACTCCACACAAATTTCCATTTCTCTATATCTTTTCAAAGCCTTTGTTAATGATTTTGCATCCTCGCGATATAAATAATATACACCTCCTTCTACTTCTACTTCTACTACTACTACGACTACTACTCCGTCTACTAATACGTCTACCACTACTACTGATAACAATAATAATAACAATTGCTTGTGATAATGATAACAATTGTTTGTGTCTGAGTGTCTCCATAAACGGGTACCACAACAAATAATAAGTGTCAAGGAGCTTAGAAAGACCGAGGAGAAAAACCACTAACCAAACTTCTGCTGGCCGACTGCAAAGAAGACCGGGACCTTGGGGAGGCTTATTGACACCCAAATTCCAGCCAAGACTAATGGTCGCACCCAACGAGTAATCAATAGTAATTAATTTGCAAAGGTTATCGAAAGAGGTAGAGAGTACTAGAGGTATGTGCAAAATTGTTGTCATTCTGATGTCAGTGAACACCAAAAGTTATTTTCAAAGAACAATCTTTGATGATGTCCTGTATGACTTCTTCTAGTTAGTACATAATACTGAAAACTAATGCTACCAGAAACGACATACTTCCATACAGAACAACTAAAATACAGATTCCGAATAAAGAATCATTTAAAGTAGCACATAATAATCGAACCATTGAGTAAGTTGATAGTCGATAACCCAGCAAAACAGTTGTTCTAGTAATATAAAACAAGTTGCAACACTTATCAGGGAAAGCAAAGAGTGCCTGGAACCTACGTATTCTTGTTGTGTCCTACAATTTATAAGTTATAGTGAGTAATCACTTTAATTGGCGTGTGCAAAATTAATAAATAATAATAATAATAATAATAATAATAATAATAATAATAATATTAATAATAATAATTGGCAATAATTTCTTTTTAATGTATTGTTTAATTTCAACACACTTTGATTTCATTAAAAAAAATAAACGAGATCACTGTTGCAGCTATATCGCGTTTGTTTTTTCTACATTCTCTCCTGCTACTCTTTACTTCTTTCCGAGGTAGGGAAATGTGTCTTTGCAGCTTTGCCAGTGACTGCAATTCGCAGTTTAATTTAAAATAAATGTCAGATCATAAGAGGTTACGTTGTCTATTATGATATATTTCTTATAAAAATAGAAATCTATATAAAGAACAAACATGCGCATGTTAGAATGGTGATTGTAACATATATGTTTGATCACCATCAATGCCGATCAGAGACACTCGAAATATTTGGAAAATTTCAACAATGCAATTTTTAAATGAGGACGGCTCATACAGAAGTGTTGTTTATTTTAGAGTATGGGCATAATTTACGTTCGTTTTAATTTAAATATAAAACGTTATTTTATGCTTAAATGTTTTATCCAAAAAATAGCGAAACATAAATGAATGAGAATAAAAGAATAGTAAACAACCTAATTTTCAAGTGATATTTGTAAAACAAATCATGCTATATTCTAAAAATGATGATGCACGGTGTTGTAATGTATTTAATTCCCATTATCTGGTTCCTTGGCCGATGAATACCGAAGATATGAATTTAAAGCTAAAAGCAAAAATATCATAATGTTTTATTTAAATTAAGTTGCCCTAAATTCATTAAATTTATTGCAAGACACACACCTTCATTTTTGTGGAGCAGCAGCCGCACAACACGTATGCAAACGAAAAAATGCTTGAGGTGACGTCATACCGGAGAACAAGAATTTAGTGAATAGTGAAGAGGAAAAAAGGAACGGTGTGGGCAACGGAAGCAACTTGGAATCACATGTGGGTGCGAGAAGAACTATTAAAAAACGATGTAATCCCAAATTAATATAAGGACGAGCTGAAGATAGCAGTTTTGTTTAGCTGGCAAATGGGAGACAAGTAAGTGGCCAGACGCAAACGCAAATATTGGTTAATATTGTTGTTGGTCTTCAAAATTACGTGATCGAGGTTTGATGATAAACTGACCGTTAATAAATACGTTTAATTTTAACCAGAACAAATCAGTCGCATTTCTTGCTATTGTTTTTAATTTTTAATATTTGTATATACAACGTCAAGTCTGAGTGATAATGTAACAACGATATTACAAAAGGAATCACACTGGAAATGCATATGTATTGAGAAAGATGCTATTATTAATAATTTACTCGTTTTGTAATTACTAGTCACTGATAATCTTATATAAACTATTATTTACAGTATAAAAACCCTGCATCACATATTATATGGAGCAGTCGGGAATCTAACATAGTTTATGTATTTATTTATTTAATAAACCAGTAATTCATTGGAAGTATTGCAAATATATATAGATATATTCGGTAACTCCGAGTGGTCTTATATTTAAAAGCATCCAGTAACGAAAAGGGAATTACCCATTCTTTATAGGTGTCAGATTTTCTGTTTTTCTTTTTTAGTATTTGATATTAAAATAAACTAGAAAGCATTAGAGTATATAGTAATTCTAAGTGTTCTCATATTTACATGCATCCATTAATTTCTAAAAAAAAAGTCTACAAATTAAAGTTAGTAAATAACTCCCTCAGAACTCTATTAAATTACTCATTCTTTAAGTGTGTCAAATTTTCTAATTATTTCGTGAACTGCCTTCTCAATTTATAAAAATAAAGTTGATGGATGTGTTTTGCTATATTTTGAAGTTTATAAATATTATATTCTAAAATTGATTACGATCTGCAACTACTAATAAAAACTAGTATATTATCTGTATCTGTTTCAATTCATAAGTTAATAAGATTATTTTCAAGGAAATATTTTGGGCAAATATATCCAAATGAACTTCCAGCTACGGAATAAGATACTGCAATTCATTTTGTATTTTTTTTGAAAACTCAATATTTCCGAAAATTTCCACGACTTATATTGCTTTTCGCACAACCCCTATGATTTGGAGACAATATATATATTTTTGCGATCAAATTTTTTATAAAGATAATATTAATGACTTCATTTCAAAAATAAACCTTCCTTACAATGTGTTCCTATATATTCCCACCATTATTAAAACAATGAAAAATGCACAGTGTTTTTTTTTTCTCATAAAATACATGGCAGCATATCTTTCGAATTTAAATATCGATTGTTATTTCTAAATTCATTTCGATTTCTATAAGGTTGCATAACATTGTCTGTAATGTTTAACAATTATCGAATTCACAAGGGCGAGGCATTGAGTGCACTAATTTCATGAGAACTATAACATAAATGAATAAACATATATACATATATATATATACTTATATATATACATTCATATATACATACATATATACACATTTATATGCATATATATATATATATATATACAGACATACACACATATATATATGTAAATATGTGTGCATATATATACATGTGTATAAATATATATATACATATATGTACATATATATAGCATTCAAAAATATTTTTATTATTTTTAAAACAGTAATCTACGTATACGCCTGTTTCGAGTTAACTCTCATCAGCGTAGCTCAACTGTTTCTAAGGATCGAACGTCAGAGCATGTTTCCAGAGTCCGTTAGTCCACGAACCCTAGATGAATTTACCTTTTATTTTTTATCGTTTATAAATTTAGACTTGCTGTTTTTTTGGGTTTTTTTTTTTTATTCAAATGATAGATTCGGTTAATATTGGCTTCGCCTCGAACCTCGGATTTTTGTTTATTTATTTTAGAAGGTCGCCCATGATTTGTTTGGACGTATATATAACATTTTTTTAAAAATGTATTTTATTTTTAATACAGTAATCAACGTACACGCGTGTTTCGAGTTAATTAACTCTGATCAGCGTAGCTTAACTGTTTCTAGGGATCGAACTTCAGACCCTATTTCCACAGTCCGGCACCTTAACCGTTATATATACCATTATATATATATATATATATATATATATATATATATATATATATATATATATATATATATATATATATAAATGTGAGTGTGTGTGTGTATACATAACACGGATATTCGTATATAATTAAGATATATGCGATAATAGTTTACGTTAAAGAAATGAGATAAGTATTCGCAAATACAAATAGTTAAAAGATATGTTTTGTCTTCTTACGTTTCATCTAAATTGTCGGCTTCAATTTGTCCGCACCTTTCTAAGATTTTTCTCATTCTAAGAGATAAACATGCGTCGAGAATCGAAACCTCTTAAATATCATTTCGTGTTCTTGAGCGTTATATCTACGTCGAACCTTCTTTCTTTTTATACAACACACTATATATATATATATATAAGATTGGGTGCGGGGTCATGCTCTCGCGGTCGGCAGCTTGGTGTTTAGGTTAGTGTTGCCAGGATTAGAAAGATAGTGTGGGGGGGAATTGGGATGCCATTCCTTGGGAGTTGTTAATTTATTTATTTCGATGAGATTTTAAGTGGTATTAGATTTTTTTTTATTTAATTGGTTTGTGTTCTTCAGCTAGCTATATTTTAATTTTAATTTTATTTTGTTTTAAATATATACTGCTGTTTGCCCCCGGCCTCCCCTCCTCTATCACATCCCACCCCTACTCTATCCTTCAATAGTTGGCTGGACACAGCTTACTAGCGACTTACGTGACCCAGATAAACATAGACACCATACCCATCAACAGAAAAATAAATAAATAAATAATAGTAATAATGATAAAGACAACAAAATAGAGAACATACAAAATTAAAAAAAAAGCTCACGCTAAAGCAATATGTTATAACCACCCCTCCAAAAAAGACAAATAAATAAAATTATAAGCATGTTACTCACCTAATCATACTATACATAAATCCGCTGCTGACATTTACTCCGACGCCCCACATCTAGCCGGCTTTGAATCGACATGTTACGCCAACCATTTGAAATAAAATATAAGAGTATATAACAAACAAATGATAAAAGGAGACGCGAACCATTTGAAAAGGGAAATTTTCCGAAATTAATAATGGAATATGTCGCAGACATAACAAGTAAGACATTTTTCCTAATACATCTGAATAAATATATGTATATATAAAATATATGTATGCACTTATTGATTTGTAAATCGCCACTTGTACTCGTCTTCTCTTACCAACAACGACTATAATTCATTCCTCGCATTGTGACAGCCTTCTAAATCTCTACTACATACCTATCCACCACAATGATTCAAGCAAACTACATATTAATCCTATATATATATATATAAATATATATATATATATATAAAGAGAAAGATATACTTTAATATATAGTACGAATTAATTATATATAATAATTTAGAACGAGGTTTAAGGCAATGAAAATACGTTCAAGAATTGTCCGCAGGGCCCATGGCGCAGTAGTTTGAGTACTTGGAAAATTGGTATTCTCTTGAAGGTTGAGAGTTAAATGTTTAGTCATCACTCCATAAAATTGCGAATTACTTAAGACCTCTATCAAGTCATAGCTGACGGAAAAATAGCATACTACCTTCGTTAAGTAAATAAAGGGCATCACGGGAGATTCCGCCGTAAATCCGAGTTCAACAAGATATACTTAGAGAAAATCTAAAGTTACGAAACATTGCGAAAACCACAGTAAATATGATAACAGTAATCTGATAAATCCAAATAATATGAATTACTAGCCATCATCTCAAATATACAGAAACGTCATAATAATAATAATAATAATAATAATAATAATAATAATAATAATAATGGAC
Organism: Euprymna scolopes; assembly: GCF_053919585.1. Lineage (NCBI taxonomy): Eukaryota > Metazoa > Mollusca > Cephalopoda > Sepiida > Sepiolidae > Euprymna > Euprymna scolopes. The sequence goes on from NC_136489.1 coordinate 7,321,892, forward strand.
GTAAAATAAAAAATGTGTAATAAATGACATTAAATAACTTAACAAAATCAATGTTACTTAACAACGACTAGATGGACAGCTGGAACTACATATCAGAACTAAGAACACGTTTACACGGATTATATAAACACCCACACAATAAACATTAGCTTACACGTACTCAAAAATATATGAACCTGTGAAAATATATATAAAAAACAAAAAACAATAAATCAATAACAATGAACTAGTAAAAAAAAATCTTGAATTAATAATAAATATGCCAGGCTGGCATATAAAACAACGGCTATTGAAGTGCTATTCGTGAGACAAAAGCAGAAATAAAGTTCTTAAAATTAATAAAGCATAATGAAACCACTAAAGTTTCTTCTGAAATCGGATATCTTATACACACACATATCTTATATATACACATATCGTATATACACACATATCTTATATACACACATATCTTATATATACACACATCTAATATATACACACATCTTATATATACACATATCTTATATACCCACATATCTTAAATACACTCATATCTTATATACATACATATCTTATATACACACATATCTTATATATACACATATCTTATATATACACATATCTGTATAATGCAATTTTAACCGGTGAATATGGCCAATTGTGCAAGAAGGAAAAATGTTTCATATATAACCACTTAAATTTTAAATAAAAACGGTAGAATGCCAAAGAATTAATAAATTGTAGCATTTACAACACGGATTGCAATTTATCCCGGTCGTCCATATCCTCCCCTCTCTTTTTATCTTTCTTCTGTCATTCAGATCCAAACTCCAACAAATGAGCAAAAGCACACACACCTCCCTCTCCCCCTTTATATCTCTTATCTTTACCAATTCAAGCGAGCGACATGCTTGACCGATATAGACCAGGCCGTTTCACCCAATAAGTAAACCAGACCATGCAACCAAGAAATAAAGAAATAAAACAGGACAAAAATATAATAGACTAGACCACCCGTGACCCGTTGGGTCAGTACGTTATATTAGCTATGGAATTCATGTATGAGCGTGACACTTGTGGCATAAAGAAAATAGTTTTTTTTTTTACATAACAGAAGCATTTCTATGAAAGTATATTAAAATGAAAAAAGAATATAGATAGATTTCTATGAGTCGTTCTGTTTATTATAATTGTTATTTTTTTTTAAATTACAGTTACTGAATTATAAGTGGTTGGTCATACTTATGCACTGAACAGGTATCATAATCCTTATTATAGTTAAATTCAAATTTTGATATATCATCTTTTAAATGAAATTGTTAGTTGAAAGTACAGAATAATAAAAAAAAAACACTCTCCACATGTTAATAATGGCTTTTTAAATAGAAAATGAAAATAAAATGTAACTTTTTCATTTAATTTAAGCAAACATTCAGTACCCATTGTGTAAAGGAAAACACTATTTAATGTAATAGAAATGTGTGCATTTACCGATTCAGCTTTCCGTTTGGAAATGTAAGCAGACGACTTTAAAAAACATGGGAAGAAGAAAAAGAATTGTTTTTGTAATAACGCCCTCTAGTAAAAAGGTCTGCATTAGTTAAGGGGGATAACTCTATCCAGTTTTACATCGGTCCCTTTTTCTCTCTCTCACACATACACGTAACTATTTCTCGCGTACGTAACGAAAACAGAGGGAGTAGGAGTGTTGAAATCTATTAGAGGGAAAGTGAGAGGTGGTTTCTTTCCATAAATTGTATAGGGTAATATTTCATATTATTAATAGATTCATAGATAAATAGATTTTATAATATATATTATAATTATCTATGAATCTATGTATTATTTGTATATATAAATAACTATTTGATCAAATTAAATGAAATTGTTTGTATTAAAAGCGATATAAAAATTCCGGAATTGGAATAACGGATTGAAGACGTTGCTATTTACGCATGCGCAACCGGATGTTGAAAATCGGAAATCTGATTGGAAACATACAAGATCCATAGACTTTTAGTATTATATAGATTTAAAAAAAAATATATAAGAGTATATAACAAACAAATGATAAAAGGAGACAAAAAACGTAACAATAAAATAACAATAATTATAACAATAATTAGCAAAAATATGCTATACATGTGCGCATACCATCTCCACACAGTTTATGCGGTATTATGACACACATTAGAACTCTTCAAGTAAATTTACAAAAGAAGTCTACTATTCTAAAAACACTAACATTTGTGTATTGCCGACTGTTGTGTTGTTTTTTCCTTAGTCCAGTTTTGATCTTAATCCTGAATATTTGTCTTGTTTTCTTTTTTATGCAAATATACTATTATTAACCAATACTTTTTTCTTATATTTAACAAGAGAAAAAATTATCCCATGAAATTGAACATTTCCCATATTATACCTGCATATATCTGAACTCAAAAACACGCGGTATTTTTCTCTCGAAAGTGTGCATTACTTCTAGCAAGTCAAAACCTTATACCTAACCCTAAATATTTTACTTCTTAGCCAGTTCAAATAGCCAAACTTTCCGATTTGATAAAAGTTCAATTATAGCGTATTTATTATGGGCTGGAGCTGGAATGGCCCAACATTCTGGCGTGAGGTAGATAATTCAATGTTGAATTTAAAAGAAATAAATAAAAATACAGAACTCACTAAGATTCCCCACCCCCATACCGCGAATGAACACACCCCTCCTTTACGCTATGAACTCAAGAAAGCTAAGTCAAACTCCATGGACCCAAAGCTAAGAAACTTTTCTATCCGTGAATTTTGAAGTCTACTAATCTAAAAACACACATTTTATTTTATTTTATTTTTTCCTTATTTCAGACTATCTTCAAGTACACTCCTAAGCTGAGAGTGGGGAAACGGACATATGAAGTAGATATTAATAATTCCTTTTCACCGTTTTTTTAATGGAGAGTAGATAATGCCTGTGGATGTGTTATCGGCAGCTCCAGTAACTCTCGCTTCTCCTTTTTTGTCCTTCAGTCTTCATTTCTAATGAGTGATTTTTCTGACAAAGGGCGAAGAAAAAGCTACTTTTTAGGTCGGTAGTACTTTATGAACAGTAGCCTTAGTTGTCGGAAAAATCTGGTTCTATGTATATACTTGTAGTCAGTAATGGTGCTGGAAGTAAACGTTGAATCTGGGCTGACGTTATCCGCCTGATAGTCATGCACCGGACCTTGGATTAACCACAAAGAATGCTGTCCTATCAGCAGGTGCAAAGTACCGGGTGGTACTGTATTGCTATTTAATGAGTGGATTCTGGGGCATGCATTAGTTTCTGGTAAGGGCTATCGATTACATACTAGTGGCTACAAACAAAACGATCTTGTCTTTTCCTCTTACTTTCCGTCTATGTTCTGCGCCAACAACGTCTATCGACCTGCTCAACAAATCCCAAAGCCTCAACATGATAAATACCCGCCCGAAAATACACGTACAATCATAGAACCCCCTCCTCCAACCTAGACCCCTACTAACAGGTATCCTTCTCCAACATCAGGGGTCTACGTTCCAACATTCCAGGGGTTTAAATACAATTACAGGAGACGAAACCAGACATATTCTTTCTAAGTGAAACTGGCATAGAGCCAAACACTTCTCTAGATGAGTTAATGATTATAGCACATTTTAAATTAACATATAAATCTGACTCCCAAGATCGTCATGGACAGGGAATATGTGCCTACAGATTGTTCACGAACGCACCCGTGTGCCCGATAATAGCGGGTAGTATGCAGCCCTTCTAGATCTTTTCCTCACAGCATCCACTGAGTTATTTCATGTTCCGTTCTATATCCTCTGGGATCCCCCGACCACTCTGTTGTAGCAGTTAAGATAAAAATGAAATGTAGTAATCTTCAAACGCACCTCTAACCGTACTGTATATCCATACTCTATGGCTTACTGTAAGACCTTCCGTACATTTATATCTGATCTACATCTGACTTCCATGTTTAAAAAGGACGTGTCCTCTATAGTATCAATCCTGACCGAATGGTTAATTGTAGGCATAGACCAATTCATACCATCCAAAAATTCCAACGAAAACCTACCAACCAGCCATGGTTCTACCCTGAATGTGCTGCTGCCATCGCGCACGGCAGTCATTTTCCATATTTACAAACGTAATAGATGTACTGAGACATAAGCTGCTCTCAGGACTGCCACCAACCACCGTAAAAGAGTAATAAAATATTTAGGAAAGATATATGCTCAGTCCGTTAAATCAAAAGTAGCTAAATTTGGGTATGTTAGATATAGGTTACGTGGACAGGAGTCAAACGTTTAAATACATACACACAAATATATATATATATATATATATATATATATATATAAATGCATATATATGCATATATATATATATATATATATATATATATATATATATATATATATATATATATATATATATATATATATATGCTCATACACACCTGAACCGTACATAGGGCTCGAGCAAAGCCGGGCTTAGTTGCTAGTGTATTTTTTCTAATTAAAACTAGGTGGTAATTTCCTTCTGAAATTATCGTAAAATACTGGTTGTTTTTCATTTAACGAGATAGACATACTTTAGTTCCCCCCAACAGAACATAAAAGTACACCCTGATATTAACTGTTATGTATATGCAAAATAAACAGCTATTTAGATTGGTAGAAGCAATGAAATACCCTGAGATGAAGAAAATGTAAGCGATACATTTCATATAATCGTAAAAACAATTAATTTATTGACAATATTGATGTGTTTTTAATAGCATAAGACACAGTACAGGAAATTCACGGTAGAATAGATCTTATAGATTGAACGGGGAAACAATATGAATTACTCCCCATGATAACGGTATCAATTATATATTTACATTATACTAGAAAAGTGCAAGGATTAATTCAAATATATATAAACTAAAAAGCCTAAATATAATTCTCTTACTCTTAACTTAATATGTTTGTTCGTTTAAATGTAATGTGTTGAGTTACGACGTATAATTACGAAGCAATACGTATCGAGACATAAAAATACCGTAAATATGAAAATGTCTATTAAACAAAAATTGTGTAAATGGTGGAAAATACTGATCCTATGTCAATATATGTTATGCTAGAAAATATTTATAAAGAAGGTCAAGGTTTGGTCTATATTTAAGCGAATTTTAGGATGGGCATTAATCTCGGAATCCATGAAATTCGTTTCTAATAATTAAAATCCAGAAAGTTACATCGAGCTTGGACAGTGCTTAAATGGGTGATCCTTTGAGAGTTACAGATTTGTATGTGTGTCCTGCTGAGCTCGGATATGTTTCCACTCAGTCTTTTACCTCTCCTAGCCACTAAGCAAAAGCAGTGCTGATTCAGTAGAAGTGTAGTTTTCAATTGTGCAACGGTTGCATTACAATTACACGAGAAGCTACCCTTACAACTATGCCCATTGGCTATTAAGATAGAACTCAAACATTGCAAAATGAAAAAGATACTTTCTTGTAGAAATTGTTGATGATTGATAATGGGCAATAATAATAACTGTTCAATCATTAGTATTTAACGATAAACTCAAAGAAGAAAAAAGGAAATAATTTTATTTTATGCGCAACAGTTCGAAAATTATTATTTAATAAGAATTATTTTCTTAAACATAATTCTAAAAAGCACAAACATCATATACTAAAAGAACTGCTAATTTACAAAAAAATAAATATTAACGAAGTAAATCCCAATAAGAGTGCTAACATTCGTAAATACTTTTAATCGTAAACTATTTATATAGTTAATAACACCTGTTCCAATGGAGAGATTATAGCATAATAAATATCGTAAAATTTTACAGTGATCTATTCCTGAAAATGAATCTAGTAGACTCTTAAAGCACTAGGGTTACTGGCAATTGCGGCCACTACATTAGCCTGTTTTTGTATCCGCAATTAGACTAATATAAATAGAAAGAATATATGCAACCAAGAAGTACAAATGAGATTTTAAGAAACATTTTCAGCGATAAACATACTAGAGAGAGACATTTACATTATATATATATATATATATATATATATATATATATATATATATATAATGTAATAAAGCTTTCTCAGAGTAAATGCACGTAGATAAGTTGTAAAAATGGTTATAACTTCTGACCTAATGCAAGAAATATGATATAATTAATACGGTGTTGCCATGAAGGCATGCAATATTTTATGCTCATCGTGTGAAATTTATGCTTGGTCTTCTAGTCGTTGGAATTTTAAAAAGAAAGAATATAATCTTTTGCAGATAAAATAATTACCCTAAGTTTCACATCGTCATGTTGTTGTTGTGTATATGATGAATATTCTTAGACTCTAAATATGTTTTTTTTTTATTGTATTACAAGACGAACTCATTCAATGACGCAAGGGAAAATTTGATTAAAATGACGAAAGTAAAAAGAGAGTAAATCAAGTAAACAAGGAATATGATTTGAGGAGAATCAGATGGAAACGAAGATAGTAAACAAAAGAATAACTCGGCAAAGATAGTGTCGAAAATACGTCTCTGACGAAAACCGAAGAATAAAACAAAACAAACCAAAAAAAATACGCAAGGGAAGAAAAAAGTAGATGCGAGAAAATACACGATTTTCAGTAACCAATAACAATCAAGATATATAGAAAATATGTAAAAAGTTTATGAACATAGTAAGTGCATTCCAAAAATAAAAAATAAAAAAGTAGAAGCGTCAGGTAAACATGCTTAAGGAATGCAAACTGTTGAAGATACAATAATTAAAACTGTATAAAAGAAGAATATAAGTAAAGTGAGGCTGCATACAGAAAATACGTAGAAAAATAGGGAGGAAGACGAATGACTTCACCGACGAAAAGTAAATTAAAAGTTAAGCGTTATTTAAAAATATCGAAGAAATTGACACAGAATAATTCGGCAAAAACATGGGTAGCATAAAGCGGGAAAGGAGAGGAAAAAGAAAGATAATTATCTAATAAAATATAATTACTTGTTGAGAGGTGCTACAAATCCATAAATGTTGTTGAAAAAAATCACCCCCTCAAAATGTCATTCTATAATTCGGTAGAGTATTACCGTAGAAAATGAATAGAAAAAAACATGCACGTTAGTTATTTGTATTAAGTTTGCATATGCCTCCCTCTTGAAGCAAATTAATCCATAAATGTTTACAAAAACATATTTTAATCAACCTTGAAATCATTGATACTGTTGTTTTTGCCATAACTGTGAAATGCTTACAAACTGATGTAAACTAGTGTTGTCTTGATAAATCGATTGGTAATTGCCTAATTGAAACTCACTCAACTCGGACGGCAGCCTGGGTTATGAAAGAGCATATCTCTAAAAAAAACTCATCAGAGATTCCCCATGGCAAAATATATTTTGTCTTCCAGCTGAACAGTGTGCAAATGAGACCACTGAAGAGTTAAACACTGCAATTGAGGCACACGTTCCCACACGGAAATTCTATAGCAAATCCCACTCTCCTCAATGGTTTACCTCTGATTGTGCAGCTGCTATTGCTCAAAGGCAGCAAGCGTTCCGCAGATTCAACCGACATAAGTCAAGTTCAAATAGACATAAGTATATAGAAGCCACAAATAAGTGTAAGAGAGTAATAGTGACAGCTAAGACAGCTTATATAGAAACAATCAGGAAATGCATTGAAGCACAGAAATTAGGCACCCGTGATTTTTGGAAAATCTATAACAGTGTAGTAAATAATGTGCAGGCAATGAGTCCCCCACTATAAAACAATCATGAGGTTGCTTGCAATGCAACCGACAAGGCGAATCTGCTTGTTAGTCGGTTTGCCTCAAACTTCACACTGTTCCCGGCACACCACTTACTCCCCGACTTTCCTTTGCGGACAGACGCCACACTAGACGATTTGAAAATCACCCCTTCTCAGGTGCATGCTATCATAAAAAACCTAGGCACCTTAAAAGCATGTAGACTTGGTCTCATCCAAGCTGTGCTAATAAAAAATTATCTTCTGAGATTCCTCCAGTTCTCTACAAACTATACAATAAATGCCTTAACGAATCTTGCTTTCCCGACTGCTGGTAAACTGCTCCTGTGGTACCAGTCTTCAATAACTCTGGTGAAAGAACTGACCCACTAAATTATCGTCCCATTAGCCTCCTCCCACTTTTCGCCAAAATATTTGAGTCCTTAGTTAAGCAAGCCCTAGTCCAACACCTAACAGCTGTTAAACTCCTGGCCGACAAACAATATGGATTCAGGCGAGCCCGTTCAACAGCAGATATCTTAACTGTAGTCTTTAAACGTATATACCGTTCACTGAACAAAGCAGAGGAGGGTTGATATATCTAAGGCTTTTGACTGGGTAGGGCACCATGGTATTCTAAGGAAAATTAGATTATATGGTATCACCGGAAGAATACACAATGTAATTAAATCCTTCGAAATTTCCTTGACGGTCGTACATCTAAGCAATGATATAATTACGCGAGTACCCCAGGGGTCTATCCTTGGACCTCTCTTGTTCCTCATATTCATAAATGACCTCCACGATAAAATTGTTTCGGAGTTAGATAAATTTGCCGATGACGCCACCCTCTATAACAGCCATGAGGGGCAAACAAATGAACACATGCATAAGGAAATGGCAGAATCAGTAGATGATGACCTCCAATCCGTAGTGGAATGGGGAGGAAAATGAATGGCCACCTGCAATGCAGCAGAGACTAAGCTTGTTTCTTTCAATAACTACAAGAACCCTTTTCTACCACTAATAGCAAGTGCTAAGAATACACTGCCTGAAAGGACATCCTTTAAACTCCTCGACCTAACGTCTACAGGGAACATGAACTGGAATACATACATTGAGAGCATTGCCAAGCCTGTTGCAAAGAAGGTTGGCTCTTTCTACCGTGCCAGAAAATTACTTACGCCTGAAAGAATTCTGTACCTCTATAAGGCCACCATTCGCCTATGTATGGGGTATTGCTGTCACATTTGGGCTGGTGCATCTGCTGCTTGTTTCTCACTCCTGAACAGGGTTCAAAAGAGACTCGCCAACCTGATAGGTCCTGAAATGTCATCTATGTTTCAGCCTTTGTCCGATCGCCGAACTGTTGCACCCCTCTGCCTTTTCTACAAGTAATTTAAATCGTGGCTGCTCTGGTGAACTGCAAGCACTTGTACCTCCTCGACCTGACTACCCCCGACCAACCCGGCAAGCAACTAAGCCTCAGCCCTTTACAATAGAGATCTCTAGGTCTGAGAAAGCCTTTTACTCCAATAGTTTCTTCCCTAGAACTGCAACTCTTTGGAACTGCTTTGGATACTGTTTTCCCAACTGTACTGATATGCAGACGTCCAGGTGTAATGTAAACAAACATCTTTCTACTCATCTCTCTTCATAATGCCCCCGCAAATTGTCCCCGATAGTATTCCCGTACTTCAAAGTAGCACTTACCTTGTTTTGGGGTGAAGATTGAATAAATAAATGACACTGACTGACTTTATGTAAAAAAAAGACGATGAAAGAATATTGGTTAGTATAGAGGGCTGTGTAAATGGTATAAGGAAAGAGTTAGACATATATATATAATGCTAACAGGGAAAGAATGAGAACTGCAGCAAAATGCACCGCAAAAAATCAACAACAAAACAACAAAGCAAAACAGAAAAACGATGAAAGGAGGGATAAGAAATGAAAATGAAATGCGAAGAGAAACAACTGCATCGACGATTCATGAGGATGACAAAAGATTAGACAAACGAAAACACTTGGACATGGCCGGAAGAATAAAAAAATCAGAGAAACTGAATCCAAAATAACAACCGCACAAGATAACGCGATTAGCACAAACCACATAAAAGTAAGGATTGACAGACACAATGAAACAGCAAATGCAAACTCTTCAGACAATGAGTTGAAACAATAAAACACATAAAAAGCGAATTAGTTCAAAAAGAAGATGAGAATAAATGCAGTCAAATTTGCAGACAACTGTGCCCTGATCATCCAGACAAATGGAGCAAGCATAAACTGGTATCAGTTCTTTGAAATGAAAGTCGCAAAACTTCTATGAGACCTGGTTATGCGAACGGATAAAACCCGTTCAAGCAAGACAAACGAGTGTCTGACTAGTAAACAAAAATGAAAAGAACCTTCATATTGTAGATTTTCCTAGCCTACTGCGTCACAAAACACCACGCCATAGGGAGTAGGGCCAAGGAGGATCGAAAAACAGAGGAGAGAAATCACTAGCTAAAACTGTTACGATAACGCAAGCCCATCTACAGTGGTTATTGATAGATGTGAAGAGTACTGGAAATCTGAGGAGAGTTCTTGTCTCTCAGAGTCCAGAGAATGCCAGAAGACGTTCTTCAAGAGAAGTGTTTGATGATGGCATGTGTGACTTTTCTAGTTAGTAAATAATGATAAGAAAAATAGATTCATCCAACAAAAGACGACAAGGTGACATAAAGGATCAACAAGGAAAATATATCCTGTCACTTCGTAGATTCCACCATTCTAGCAGAATCAAGTAGAAAAAAAGCGTAGCAAACACACATCACTGACCAGAGAGATTAAAGTTATGTGGAATATAAAGGCAGTGAAATAGCACTAGTACAATACCAATAATAATAAAAACAATAACAACAAAAAAAGGATGATACTGATTTGAATCAAATGTGTGGGTGTGAATATACAACTGGTAACAATAACGAAAAGAGCTGAAATATTAAGGGAAGCCCTTCAATGAATAAATGAAATCACATGAGCTATATCCGCAAGTCTGGCATCTAGAAAATGCTACAGATGTAAAACACAACATTATCACGTGGATCATGAAAACTGAAGAAGTATAATTGTTGGTTAAATTCCTGCACTCCCTGCCAATACCATTTTAACTGCCGCAACGTTAAATAATAGAAGAAAGTCAAGATAGATGGGAAGAGAGAAGTGAGCAACACTAAAGAGACCGCCACTGGATGAGTACGAAAAGGACTGGTACCTTAGAATAGTTTATTGCCACCCAAATTTAAGCGGAGACGAATGATCGCTACCACCGAAAAGACAATGGTAAACGGTTATTGCGATAATTCAAAGAACTTTACAAAAGTTATTGAATGAAATGATGGGTGCTTGACCTCTGGGGATACTTTTTGTCCTCCAGACTCCAAGAACACCACAGAACGTTCTCAAATAGATATTTTTATGATTACTTGTGGAGAAAATGTTATGTAATGATAATAATAATAATAATAATAATAATAATAAAAATAATAGTAATAATAAAAAATAATAATAGTAATAATAATAGTAATAATAACATACCTACTGCTAATAATAGTAATAATAATATTTATAATATAGTATTAATAATAATAGTATGAATAATAATAATAATAATAATAATAATAATAATAATAATAATAATAATAATAATGATAATAATAATAATAACCAGCGGGACCCGTGGAAATTCCACAGCGGCATTTTTCATATGTAATAAATTCTTGGATATGATAGTAATTATATCAATAATTTTTCATCATTTGTAACGGACCATTTAGCACACTTACTAAAATGATAACGTTGATATATTGTATAGGCTGATTATTTCATTACAAACACACCCATCAATTAACTCACATTTAATCATTCTTCATTCTTGCATATGTTACTTATTGCAATAACCCTTATCCCTGATTGGCTTCCGGCCCTTGATAAGTTGTGATCACTGTGTAAAAAAAAAGAACAAATTTCCACAATATTTTTTTAAATATTTTTAAGCAACATTATCGACAAACTAAACTAAAATAATATCTTAGATATATTTGCTGGACTGCTTATTTCATTTCAAACAAACCAATCAACCTCCATTTTATCATTTTTCATAATTCTTGGATATTTTACTAATTTCGACACTCATTTTTCATAGTTTGTCCACACATTATCTCCCCTCTCCTTAATAAAATAATAACTTTGATTTATTGCCTGGGCTTATTATTTCATTACAAGCATACTAATGCATGACATCAGATTTCATCATTTTTCTATATTCTTGGATATGTTACTTATTTCACCAATCGTTTTTCATAATTTAAACCCAAATTTACTAAATAATTACTTGGATTTATTGTCTAGGCTGATTATTTTATTTCAAACACACCACTCAATTAAGTCACATTTCATAATTTTTTTATAATTCTTGGATATGTTACTAATTTCGACAATAATTTTTACCATGAAAACCGACGCCATCACACCTCCCCCTTACTAAAATAATAATTTTGATATATTGTCTGGTCTGATTATTTCATTGCAAACACATTATTGCATTAAATCACATATTATCATTTTTAATAATTCTTTGATATGTTACTAATTTTTACAATCATTTTTCATAATTAAAACCATCCTTATCGCCCTCTCTTACTAGCATAATAACTTTTATATATTGTCTGGAATGTTTATTTTATTATAAACACACCAATCAATAAACTCGCTGTTCATCATATTTCATAATTATTGGATATGTTACTAATTTCGACCATATTTTTTGTAATTTAAACCATTCCTACCGCATTCTCTTACTAAAATAATAACTTTGATATATTGTCTGAGCTGATTATTTCATTACAAACATACCAATCAATCAACTAACTTTTAATAATTTTTCGTAATTCTTGGCTATGTTACTAATTTCGCAAATATTTTTCACAATTACCCCCTCCTTATTGCCTTTCCCTTTACTTAAATAATAATAATGGTGTATTGTCTGGGCTGATTTTTTTATCATAAACCCACCAATCAATTCACGCACATTTCACCATTTTTCCTTATTCTTGGATATCTTACTAATGTCAAAAATATGTCTTATAATATAAACCATCCTCATCGCCCTCTCTTACTAAAATATAACTTTGATATATTATCTGGACCGATTATTTCATAAAACCACAACTATTAATTTACATTTCATAATTTTTCATAATTCTCGGATATGTTACTACTTTCGACACTCACTTTTGATATTTTTTGCTCACATTCATAACTCCACACTACTAGAAAAATAACTTTGATATATTTTCTGGTCTGATTATTTCATTGCAAACACACTAATCAATTAATTCACATTTCATAATTTTTCATAATTCTTAGATATGTTTCGAATTTCGACTATCATTTTTTATAATTTAAACCCACATCATCGTCTCCTTTAACTTTGATATATTGTCTGGTATGATTATTTCATTGCAAACACACTAATTCACTAAATCACATATCATTTTTCATAATTCTTGAATATGTTACTAATTTGCACAATAATTTCTCACAAATTTAACACACTTTATAGCTTTCACCTTACTAAAATAATAACTTTGATATATTTGCTGGGCTGCTTATTTCATTACCAACACATTATTCAAATAACTCACTTTCCATCATTTTGTAACATTCTTGGATATTTAAATGATTTCGGCAATCATTTTTTTATAATTAAAACCCACATTATGCCACCCTCCTACTAATACAGGAAGTTTGATATATTGTCTGGGCTTATTATTTCATTACAAACACGCCGATCAAATAACTCACATTGCATCATTTTTCATAATTTTGGATATGTTACTAATATCGACAATAATTTTCATAACTTAATCCCACTATGTCGTCCTCCCTTACTTAAATAATAACTTTGATATATTGTCTTGGATGATTATTTAATTACAAACACATCAATCAATTCCAGGTATTATCATCGTATATATGTTCCACCTATCTTATCCAATCCTGGGCGACGCTGAGTATTCTGCTACTATATGTTTTCCTTTTATCTCATTCAATACTGGGCGGCGCTTTCAGCTAGTATATATTTGCGCTAATCACAATCAATCGCGGGTCTAACTTCATGTCCGCCACCCAACTGTTAAAAATATACATGAAATAATGTAATGCTTTAATCGTAAACTGTTCACCAATTTTCGGGACTGACTTCAGATCTCCCAACCCACTGCTAAAAATATACATGGAATAATGTAATGTCTAAATAGTAAACTGTTTCGGCCATTTCCGGAACTACTTCATATCCCGCACCTCACTGTTAAAAATACACATGAAATAAAGTAATGTTTTAATCGTAACCTTTTTCAGCCAATCCCGGGACTAACTTCTTATCCCCCATCCTACTATTAAAATATATATATTAAATACAGTAATGTCCAAAACGTAAATGCTTGCAGCCATTTCCGGCACGGACTTCATATCCCCCCACTGTTAAAAATATATATTAAATAAAGTAATGTTTAATGCGTAAAAGGTTTCACCCATTTCCGTGACTGATTCCATATCCCCTAGCCCACTGTAAAAATATACATGAAATAAAGTAATGTTTAAATCATGAACTATTTCAGCAGCTTTTCGAAATTTATAGAGAAAAAAACATTAACACGGTTAGAGATTAGGCAACTATTGCTTCAACATGAATTTCTGAGTGCAGTATCAGTCTCAGCATTCCAGTGACTTAAATTCCACCTTTTTTGGTCTTGGTTAATGGACGAGAAATCCTTCAGTACTGATACAATTTTTATTTTTGTTATTGATCAGAGTACCTCTTTTGGGGATCTTGTTTCCTCTAAAATTTTTAATCGACCTCATGTCCAACTCCGGCTTGGTTGGGAGGCAAGTAAACAAAAAACATAATTTGAGGTGGCATTATCCAGGCATCTTATAATTAATCAGAAGAGACATTTCCAGTGCATTTTATAATTAATCAGAAGGGCCATTTTCATGGCATTTTGTAATTAAACAAGAAATTAATTTCCCAGTTACTTTTGTATATTCCTTACACTTTCCTTTTGTAATATTAAAACTTTGTTACATTAAACGTAATACCTATTCATAATAACTCCCAACTGTGCAGAGTTAGACTCCAAGAGTCGTTTTCTTACGTGGAGAAAAAATTATCTTACTCTCAAAGGATTTCTCAACTACTAAGAGAGAAGAAATTGAAATGTAACATCTGAAGATAAAGGCCGAGAAAGACAAATCATTTTTATTAGCTCTGTCTCAATAGCGACACCATTTTTTTTTAATTAGGAATTGGAATATTCCACTTTGCTTTTAAGGGTTGACAAGTTTTATTTGGAATATTCCATTTACCTTTTTAGGGATGCACAACATGATAACGACGGAGCGATAAGCGTAATGACATTAATAATAATAATAATAATAATAATAATAATAATAATAATAATAATAATAATAATAATAATAGTAATAATAAAGCTATGATAAAAAGGAATTTCAGAAAAATACAAAGAAAGAGGGATATAAGTTTAATAAATAAAAATAAGAGGATGTATTAAAATTTTATTAATAGAGAAAAACTTACAATTCTGAAGGGAAATAAGAATTAGGAAAAAATGTCGCTGTCAAAAGAAATGAAAACACAGTAAAATAGAGTATAATGAATAATAATAATGAAAGAACCAGATAAAGAAAGAGAGAGAAGATATGAGTTTTAGATTTTACAGTAGATGATATTCTTGTCCCCTGAAGACTAAACATTTGTTTCCCTATTACTTTGTATTTCTCAAAATCGATACTAGAAATTTGTAGATGAAACGATTAAAGAACACTAACAAATAAATTATAAAAATAAATCCGGAAATGAATGATAAATCTATGCGTGCTCGAATGTTCAAAAATGGAACCCCGAAGAAAAACGTGCGATAAAAAAAAAATGTTGTCAATGATAGGCCGGTTTATTGTGGCTGACACGAGCGTGCTTTCACGAATTTTACACAGATCCACATACATGCATACACAATCTATATGGAATCATTTCGACATGCGCACAAACGTGAGCGCATACAATTAGTAACTAAAACATTCGTACATGAATAAAAAGGCATACGCACGTACGTGTCAAAGTATATATAAAAATATGCATAACAAAACGAATGCAGACACACTGCCTTATAAAATTATAATATATATATATATATATATATATATATATATATATATATATTCAGTAATGTGATTGATAATTTAAAATACGAATTAGAATTAAATTGAATATCCGTTCCACAGGAAGGAACAACAACAAAATCTATAATTTGTTCGATCGTTTCGGAAAACAATGTTTTTTATTGTGGGAGACATTAGGCCACAGACAATAATTTTTACATATAGTATTTTTAACAAACAAAGTGTCCTCATCAGCAAAGTATTTAAAATTCATAGACACACACACACACATATATATATATATATATATATATATATATATATACATATATATATGCATACACACACATACAAACATATATATATATAAATATATATAATTATTTACCTTTTAATTCTTCGCCTTTTGAAATCAGCAATTAAGCGCAAAGCATTCATATGGATGTTTATTGTAGCATTTCAACTTATGAAATGATAAATTTTCAAAAAGAATATTTTATATCGGTTAGCATATGTTTGATTAAAACGCCAAATTTCAAACTGAAGAAATAAATATTATATGGCAATGACTTCCCGTATAAAAAATGACCAAAAGGCAAGAAAAGATAAAACCAAACAACAAGTATTAGGTACTAATACAAATAAACAGCAAACCAAAACCCGTAAACGTAAAAACAGACATAAGGACACCCTATGGTTCAACCCGCCATATTCCAAAAATCTTGAGACAAACTTAGCCAGATAATTTTTGAAATATTGGATAGGAATTTTAAAGCCCCTCATAGATATAATAAAATATTCAATAAGAATACAATCAACGTGTCTTACTCTACTATGCCAAACCTCTATAAAAAATTAGTTATAACAATAAAAAATAATAAGCTACAAAATACAATTATACAAAATATAGCAACTGTAACTGTAGAAGAAAAATAAACGTTCCCTACAATGCTCATGTAAAAAAAATGTAGTCTATAGCTGCACAGTATCAAACACCCCAAATCTAAATGAATTTAATAGCAACCATAACTCAACAACCCGATTAAATAATGACACCAACTTTAACCAATCTACCAATCAAATACAAACCAACCCACCATATAATAATCCAACACCTAATCTACCGGAAAATAATTACACTAAACAAGAGTCAATATATTTTGGTTCCACATCTGACTTAATAAAACAGAATTTCAACGCACAAATATTCATTTGACTCCCTGTTAAACCAAACTACCCTATCCAAGCATATTTGGCGACTCAAAGATAACAATATTTCTTCCGATGTGAAATGGCAAATAATAGGATCTTACAAATCATAAAAACAACGAGATAAATTCTATGCACTTTGTACAAAAGAGACCCCAAAAATTTTAAAATATGAAGATATAAAAAATAGAACCACCCTATTAAATCCAAGAGAATAACTTTTTTTCGCATGCAGTCATAAATGTTGGTTTAAATTTAATAAATATACACCGCGTTACATCATTAAAAATGGTACGTATTAATATTCAATATTAAAATTAAACTATAACTTGACAGGCTTATTAATAATAATTTTTGATCATCAATGTTATTGCTATTATTAATTGATCTGATAGATCGACTATTATTATATAGTATTCAAATATATTCTTAACCTTAACCTATGATATATTTTTTTAATTTCAATAAATAAATAAATTATCAAATATTAAATTCAATAATTTCAAAATGGATTATAATATGTTGTTTGCTTGATTTTGTATTTCTTAATAATAAACTAAGTTAAACACTAATAATCTCCCTTGTATTGTTTAATTAAAGGAATAAGATTATATCCCCCTTTCTTTCTTCAGTTTTAAATTTAGCGTTTTAATCAAACGTATGCTAACCGATATAATATATTCCATTAGCGTTCCTTTTGAAAATTTATCATTTCATAAGTTGAAAAGCTACAATAAACATTCATATGAATGCTTTGACCTTAATTGCTGATTTCAAAAGGCGGAGAATGTAAAGGTAAATAATTATATATATTAAGTAATGTGATTGATAATTTAAAAATTAAAAAATCAAAGTATAATTAAATTAAAAATATGTTTCATTTTAAAATTCATCATTCACTAAGGTTAAACGCTATAGCAAATATTTATATGTGTATTTTAACCATAGTTCCTGATTTCAAAGGGCGAAAAATTAAAGGGCAGATTTTTGTACCTATATTTTTATGTATATACCTGCATATCTATGTATATGTATGTATGTGTCTATTTTTTCATATATATGCATGTATATATTTGTAATGTTGTACTTAAAGCAAATTTATAATTTAAATTCAAATTTATATTTTACTCTATTCCTTTTCAAACTTATATTTTACTCTATTTCTTTTCTATCTCTAACCCATATCAATTTTCTTATCAATTTTAAATCCAGACCTTTTATTTCATTTTTTTTCAGATACATCTGCCTTACTTTTAATGCTAGGTTTATTTATGGTGTCTTTTAAATTAAATAAACACCCTTCAAAATTTGCTGGCGAGGAGACCTTGTTTATTAAAAAAACTATATGTAACAATTATTGTCCGTAACTTAATGTCTACCACAATAAAAACACTGTTTTCCGAAACGATCGTACATATAATTGATTTTATTGTTGTTCATTCTTATGAAACGGATTTTTAGTTAAATTATAATTTGACTTTTTACTTTTTAAATTATCAATCACATTACTTAATATTGAATTAGCTCTAGGATATTTACATATCGAGCTTATTATATATCTAAATTACAACGAGCACTTTTTCTTTCCTGTATTTTAATTAAACTAGTAATTTCATTGTTACATTGAAATACACTCTGCTCTTTAGACTATTGTTCTAATATCTTTTAAATTATTTATATATATATATGTATGTGTGTATGCATACATATATATATATATATATATATATATATATATATATATATATATAAATGTGTGTGTGTCTATGAATTTTATTAGAAATATATTATTAGAATATTATATTTAAAACAAATTCAGATTTATAATTTTATTCTATTATATTTCTATCATAAACTCATATAAATTTTCTTATAAAGTAAATGCATACCTTTATTTTAATTTTCTCCAGATACATATGCCTTACTTTTAATGCTTGGTTTATTTATGGTGTCTTTTACATATATCAGAAACCCTTCCCAATACTTTGCTGATGAGGAAACTTTGTTTGTTAAAAATGCTATATGTAAAAACTGTTGTCCGTGGCTTAATGTCTATCACAATAAAAACATTGTTTTCCGAAACGATCGTACAAATTATGGATTTTGTTGTTGTTCCTTCCTTGGAACGAATTTGTAATGTAATTCTAATTTGAATTTTAAATTATCAATCACATTACTGAATATTAAATTAGCTCTAGGATATTTACCTCTCGAGCTTATTATATATCAAAATTACGAGCACTTTTTCTTTCCCTGTATTTTAATTAAATTAGTAATTTTACTATTAAATTAGAATACACTCTGCTCTTTAGACTATTGCTCTAATATCCTTTCAATATATATATATATATATATATATATATATATATATATATATATATATATATATATATATATATATATATATATATAAGCAATAATAGGACGCCCGGCATTGCCCGGTAGCAAAATACGCTTAAATATAATATTTTAATTAAAACAGGTTTCGTATTTACTATATTATATCGGACCCAATATATAGTATTTATTTAGAAAGTTTTAAAAATATATTACACGTGCGCCACCACCAAGAATCAAAAACAAACGTTTAGCTTACGATTTAATTTTTTTCTTTGACGTACACGCCTGAACTAAGAAACCATGCTTGCTGGATGGCTAACAATTAAAACATGTTTTACTAACTATTGCGTTACGAATGAGTGTTCGACCTTAACCTGCCATATTGCATTTATTTAATTTCAACCATTTTGCACTGATTTTGTCCCGCTAAAACCCAAATATAAAAATTCGCGTGGATTCTCGTGCCATATATATTATCTTCCATATATGCAGTGCAAAAATACAGATACGCATAGCAAAATTAGATATAGAAAGAGATTTGCGTTTACTATAATATTTTACGCAGATTTTACGCAACTATAAATCATGTAGAATGCATGAATAGATATAATTACACGTATTTGTGAATTAAAAAAAGTCATCGAATAGGAAAACTGGACTGTAATTAAAATGTATGTTTAAGTGGATATGCAAATTAGCTAGAGTTCTTGCAGATGAATTCAATTCCACGATCCATATATAATTATTTTTTTTCTTTTAATAAATATCAATGCACAAAAAACAAAAATGCATCGGAGTATAGATGTATTTTTTTTCAAAGAAATAGAAAAATAGGTTTTATTATGAATATCAATGCACAAACCATTATTGTATCGCAGTACAGATGTATTTTTTTTCAAATAAATAGAAAAAGGGGTTGTATTATGAATACCAATGTACACAACCTCAAATGTATCGATGTGTGGATATATTTTTTAAATAAATAGAAAGAATGAATATCAATGCAGAAAAAACATAAATGCATCGGAATACAGATGTATTTTTCAAATAAATAGAAAAGGGTTTTTATTATGAATATAAATTCACAATAACACAAATTTATCAGAGTATAGATGTATTTTTCAAATCAATAGAAAAAGCGCTTTTATTATGAATACTAATGCACAAAAAAACAAATGTATCGAGGTGATGATGTATTTGTTTTTCAAATCATTATAAAAAAAGGTTTTATTATGAATATCAGTGAACAAAGCACAGACATGTATCGGAGTAGAGATGTATTTTTTCAAATAAATAGAAAACGAGGTGCTATTATGAATATGAATGCACTAAAAACACAAACGTATCGGAGTATAGATGTATGTTTACAAATAAATAGAAAACTCGATTTTATTATGAATATCAATGCACAAAAACACACATGTATCGAGGTGCAGACGCATTTTTTCAAATAAACAGAGAAAGGACCTTTATTATGATTATCAATTCATAAGAAACAGAAATGTATCCGAGTACATATATATTTTTTCAAATAAATAGAAAATGTATTGTATTATGAATATCAATTCATAAGAAATGTATCGGAGTGCAGATATATTTTTTCAAATAAATAGAAAAATATATTTCATTATGAATATCAATTCATAAGAAACAGAAATGTATCGGAGTACAGATATATTTATTTTTCAAATAAATACAACAATGTATTTTATTATGAATATCAATTCATAACAAACAGAACTGTATCGGAGTACAGATGTAGTTTTTTTAAATAATAGGAAAATTGATTTTATTATGAATATCAATTTATAAGAAACAGAAATGTACCGGAGTACAGATATATATTTTTAAAAATAAATAGAAAAATGTGTTTTATTTTGAATATCAATTCACAAGAAAGAGAAATGTATCGGAGTACAGATATATTGTTTTCACATAAATAGAAAAATGTATTTTATTATGAATATCAATTCAAAAGGAACAGAAACGTATCGGAGTACAGATATATTTTTTTAAATAAATAGAACAATATATTTTATTATGAATATCAATTCACAAAAGTCACAAATGTATCCGGGTACAGATGTATTTTTTCAAATAAATAGAAACAAGGAGTTTTATTATTACTATCAATGCAAAAAACATAAATATATCGATGTACAGATGTTCTTGTTTTTAAAATGAATAGAAAAAGGGTGTTTTTTATTAATCACAATGCACAAACACCACAAATGTATAGGAGTACAGATGTACTTTTACAACTAAATAGAAAAAAAAATATTTTATTATGAATATCAATGCCCCAAAATCACAAATGTATCTGAGTACAGATGTAATTGTTCAAATAAACAGAGAAAGGGATTTTATTAGGAATATCAATGCACAAAACACACAAATGTATCAGAGTATACATGTATTGTTTCAAATAATAGAAAAATGGGTTTTATTATTAATATCAATGCACAAAACGCCAAATGTATCGAAGTGTAGATGTATTTTTTTTAAATAAAGAGAAAAAAAAGGGTTTTATTAGGAATATCGATGCAGAAAAACACAAATGTATCGGAGTGCAGATGTATTTTTTCAAATAAAGAGAAATAGGGGTTCTACTATGAATATCAATACACAAAAAACAGAATTGTATCGGAGTTCAGATGTATTTTTCAAGTAAATAGAAAAATTGCTTTTATTATGAATATCAATTCAAAAGAAACAGAACTCTATCGGAGTAGAGATGTATTTTTCAAATAATAGGAACATTCCTTTAATTATGAATATCAATTCACAAGAAACAGAACTGTATCGGAGTAGAGATGTATTTTTTCAAATAATAGAAAATTCCTTTTATTATGAATATCAATTCCAAAGAAACAGAAATGTATCGGAGTAGAGATCTATTTTTTCAAATAATAGAAAATTCCTTTTATTATGAATATCAATTCCAAAGAAACAGAAATGTATCGGAGTAGAGATCTATTTTTTCAAATAATAGAAAATTCCTTTTATTATGAATATCAATTCCAAAGAAACAGAACTGTATCGGAGTAGAGATGTATTTTTTCAAATAATAGAAAATTCCTTTTATTATGAATATCAATTCACAAGAAACAGAAATGTATCTGAGTAGAGATCTATTTTTTCAAATAATAGAAAATTCCTTTTATTATGAATATCAATTCACAAGAAACAGAAATGTATCGGAGTAGAGATGTATTTTTTCAAATAATAGAAAATTCCTTTTATTATGAATATCAATTCCAAAGAAACAGAAATGTATCGGAGTAGAGATCTATTTTTTCAAATAATAGAAAATTCCTTTTATTATGAATATCAATTCCAAAGAAACAGAAATGTATCGGAGTAGAGATCTATTTTTTCAAATAATAGAAAAGTGCTTTTATTATGAATATCAATTCACAAGAAACAGAAATGTATCGGAGTAGAGATGTATTTTTTCAAATAATAGAAAATTCCTTTTATTATGAATATCAATTCACAAGAAACAGAAATGTATCTGAGTAGAGATGTATTTTTTTCAAATAATAGAAAATTCCTTTTATTATGAATATCAATTCACAAGAAACAGAAATGTATCTGAGTAGAGATGTATTTTTTCAAATAATAGAAAATTCCTTTTATTATGAATATCAATTCACAAGAAACAGAACTGTATCGGAGTAGAGATGTATTTTTTCAAATAATAGAAAATTCCTTTTATTATGAATATCAATTCACAAGAAACAGAACTGTATCGGAGTAGAGATGTATTTTTTCAAATAATAGAAAATTCCTTTTATTATGAATATCAATTCACAAGAAACAGAAATGTATCTGAGTAGAGATGTATTTTTTCAAATAATAGAAAATTCCTTTTATTATGAATATCAATTCACAAGAAACAGAACTGTATCGGAGTAGAGATGTATTTTTTCAAATAATAGAAAATTCCTTTTATTATGAATATCAATTCACAAGAAACAGAAATGTATCGGAGTAGAGATGTATTTTTTCAAATAATAGAAAATTCCTTTTATTATGAATATCAATTCACAAGAAACAGAACTGTATCGGAGTAGAGATGTATTTTTTCAAATAATAGAAAATTCCTTTTATTATGAATATCAATTCACAAGAAACAGAACTGTATCGGAGTAGAGATGTATTTTTTCAAATAATAGAAAATTCCTTTTATTATGAATATCAATTCAAAAGAAACAGAACTGTATCTGAGTAGAGATGTATTTTTTCAAATAATAGAAAATTCCTTTTATTATGAATATCAATTCACAAGAAACAGAAATGTATCGGAGTACAGATGTATTTTTTCAAATAATAGAAAATTCCTTTTATTATGAATATCAATTCACAAGAAACAGAAATGTATCTGAGTAGAGATGTATTTTTTCAAATAATAAAAAATTCCTTTTATTATGAATATCAATTCACAAGAAACAGAAATGTATCTGAGTAGAGATGTATTTTTTCAAATAATAGAAAATTCCCTTTATTATGAATATCAATTCACAAGAAACAGAACTGTATCGGAGTAGAGATGTATTTTTTCAAATAATAGAAAATTCCTTTTATTATGAATATCAATTCAAAAGAAACAGAACTGTATCGGAGTAGAGATGTATTTTTTTCAAATAATAGAAAATTCCTTTTATTATGAATATCAATTCAAAAGAAACAGAACTGTATCTGAGTAGAGATGTATTTTTTCAAATAATAGAAAATTCCTTTTATTATGAATATCAATTCACAAGAAACAGAAATGTATCTGAGTAGAGATGTATTTTTTCAAATAATAAAAAATTCCTTTTATTATGAATATCAATTCACAAGAAACAGAAATGTATCGGAGTAGAGATGTATTTTTTCAAATAATAGAAAATTCCTTTTATTATGAATATCAATTCACAAGAAACAGAAATGTATCGGAGTAGAGATGTATTTTTTCAAATAATAGAAAATTCCTTTTATTATGAATATCAATTCACAAGAAACAGAAATGTATCGGAGTAGAGATGTATTTTTTCAAATAAACAGGAAAAGTGCTTTTATTATGAATATCAATTCACAAGAAACAGAAATGTATCTGAGTAGAGATGTATTTTTTCAAATAATAGAAAATTCCTTTTATTATGAATATCAATTCACAAGAAACAGAAATGTATCGGAGTAGAGAACTATGTTTTCAAATAATAGAAAATTCCTTTTATTATGAATATCAATTCACAAGAAACAGAAATGTATCTGAGTAGAGATGTATTTTTTCAAATAATAGAAAATTCCTTTTATTATGAATATCAATTCACAAGAAACAGAACTGTATCGGAGTAGAGATGTATTTTTTCAAATAATAGAAAATTCCTTTTATTATGAATATCAATTCAAAAGAAACAGAACTGTATCGGAGTAGAGATGTATTTTTTCAAATAATAGAAAATTCCTTTTATTATGAATATCAATTCAAAAGAAACAGAACTGTATCTGAGTAGAGATGTATTTTTTCAAATAATAGAAAATTCCTTTTATTATGAATATCAATTCACAAGAAACAGAAATGTATCGGAGTAGAGATGTATTTTTTCAAATAATAGAAAATTCCTTTTATTATGAATATCAATTCACAAGAAACAGAACTGTATCGGAGTAGAGATGTATTTTTTCAAATAATAGAAAATTCCTTTTATTATGAATATCAATTCACAAGAAACAGAAATGTATCGGAGTAGAGATGTATTTTTTCAAATAATAAAAAATTCCTTTTATTATGAATATCAATTCAAAAGAAACAGAACTGTATCTGAGTAGAGATTTATTTTTTCAAATAATAGAAAATTCCTTTTATTATGAATATCAATTCACAAGAAACAGAACTGTATCGGAGTAGAGATGTATTTTTTCAAATAATAGAAAATTCCTTTTATTATGAATATCAATTCACAAGAAACAGAAATGTATCGGAGTAGAGATGTATTTTTTCAAATAATAAAAAATTCCTTTTATTATGAATATCAATTCACAAGAAACAGAAATGTATCGGAGTAGAGATGTATTTTTTCAAATAATAGAAAATTCCTTTTATTATGAATATCAATTCACAAGAAACAGAAATGTATCGGAGTAGAGATGTATTTTTTCAAATAATAGAAAATTCCTTTTATTATGAATATCAATTCACAAGAAACAGAACTGTATCGGAGTAGAGATGTATTTTTTCAAATAATAGAAAATTCCTTTTATTATGAATATCAATTCAAAAGAAACAGAAATGTATCTGAGTAGAGATGTATTTTTTCAAATAATAGAAAATTCCTTTTATTATGAATATCAATTCACAAGAAACAGAACTGTATCGGAGTAGAGATGTATTTTTTCAAATAATAGAAAATTCCTTTTATTATGAATATCAATTCAAAAGAAACAGAACTGTATCTGAGTAGAGATGTATTTTTTCAAATAATAGAAAATTCCTTTTATTATGAATATCAATTCATAAGAAACAGAAATGTATCGGAGTAGAGATGTATTTTTTCAAATAATAGAATATTCCTTTTATTATGAATATCAATTCACAAGAAACAGAAATGTATCTGAGTAGAGATGTATTTTTTCAAATAATAAAAAATTCCTTTTATTATGAATATCAATTCACAAGAAACAGAAATGTATCGGAGTAGAGATGTATTTTTTCAAATAATAGAAAATTCCTTTTATTATGAATATCAATTCACAAGAAACAGAACTGTATCGGAGTAGAGATGTATTTTTTCAAATAATAGAAAATTCCTTTTATTATGAATATCAATTCAAAAGAAACAGAACTGTATCTGAGTAGAGATGTATTTTTTCAAATAATAGAAAATTCCTTTTATTATGAATATCAATTCACAAGAAACAGAAATGTATCTGAGTAGAGATGTTTTTTTTCAAATAATAAAAAATTCCTTTTATTATGAATATCAATTCACAAGAAACAGAAATGTATCGGAGTAGAGATGTATTTTTTCAAATAATAGAAAATTCCTTTTATTATGAATATCAATTCACAAGAAACAGAAATGTATCGGAGTAGAGATGTATTTTTTCAAATAATAGAAAATTCCTTTTATTATGAATATCAATTCACAAGAAACAGAAATGTATCGGAGTAGAGATGTATTTTTTCAAATAAACAGGAAAAGTGCTTTTATTATGAATATCAATTCACAAGAAACAGAAATGTATCTGAGTAGAGATGTATTTTTTCAAATAATAGAAAATTCCTTTTATTATGAATATCAATTCACAAGAAACAGAAATGTATCGGAGTAGAGAACTATTTTTTCAAATAATAGAAAATTCCTTTTATTATGAATATCAATTCACAAGAAACAGAAATGTATCTGAGTAGAGATGTATTTTTTCAAATAATAGAAAATTCCTTTTATTATGAATATCAATTCACAAGAAACAGAACTCTATCGGAGTAGAGATGTATTTTTTCAAATAATAGAAAATTCCTTTTATTATGAATATCAATTCACAAGAAACAGAACTGTATCGGAGTAGAGATGTATTTTTTCAAATAATAGAAAATTCCTTTTATTATGAATATCAATTCACAAGAAACAGAAATGTATCGGAGTAGAGATGTATTTTTTCAAATAATAGAAAATTCCTTTTATTATGAATATCAATTCACAAGAAACAGAACTGTATCGGAGTAGAGATGTATTTTTTCAAATAATAGAAAATTCCTTTTATTATGAATATCAATTCACAAGAAACAGAACTGTATCGGAGTAGAGATGCATTTTTTCAAATAAACAGGAAAAGTGATTTTATTATGAATATCAATTCACATGAAACAGAAATGTATCGGAGTAGAGATGTATTTTTTCAAATAATAGAAAATTCCTTTTATTA
The DNA here is from genome assembly GCF_053919585.1 of Euprymna scolopes. Classification (NCBI taxonomy): domain Eukaryota; kingdom Metazoa; phylum Mollusca; class Cephalopoda; order Sepiida; family Sepiolidae; genus Euprymna; species Euprymna scolopes. The sequence goes on from NC_136489.1 coordinate 7,349,337, forward strand.
TGAATATCAATTCACAAGAAACAGAAATGTATCTGAGTAGAGATGTATTTTTTCAAATAATAGAAAATTCCTTTTATTATGAATATCAATTCAAAAGAAACAGAAATGTATCGGAGTAGAGATGTATTTTTTCAAATAAACAGGAAAAGTGCTTTTATTATGAATATCAATTCACAAGAAACAGAAATGTATCGGAGTAGAGATGTATTTTTTCAAATAATAGAAAATTCCTTTTATTATGAATATCAATTCACAAGAAACAGAAATGTATCTGAGTAGAGATGTATTTTTTCAAATAATAGAAAATTCCTTTTATTATGAATATCAATTCAAAAGAAACAGAAATGTATCGGAGTAGAGATGTATTTTTTCAAATAAACAGGAAAAGTGCTTTTATTATGAATATCAATTCACAAGAAACAGAAATGTATCGGAGTAGAGATGTATTTTTTCAAATAATAGAAAATTCCTTTTATTATGAATATCAATTCACAAGAAACAGAAATGTATCGGAGTAGAGATGTATTTTTTCAAATAATAGAACATTCCTTTTATTATGAATATCAATTCAAAAGAAACAGAAATGTATCGGAGTAGAGATGTATTTTTGAAAATGATAGGAAAATTGCTTGTATTATGAATATCAATTCACAATAACAGAACTGTATCGGAGTACAGAAAGTATTTTTTTCAAATAAACAGGAAAAGTGCTTTTATTATGAATATCAATGCACCAAAAACCCACATTTATTTGAGTATAGACCTCTACTATAATATAAAAATATGGATCTCTACTGTTCCTGATATTCATAAATGCCCTCTCCGACAAAATTGCCTATGAGATGGGTATATATGCTGATGACACCACACTCTATAACAGGCACGACAGGAAAACAAATGATCACATATCTAAAAAAATAGTAGAAACACTAGAGGATGACCTCCAATCTGTAGTGGAATGGGGGCAAAAATGGATGGTCACGTTCAATCCCGCCAAGACTAAACTAGTTTTATTTAATAATTACAAGAAACCGTCTCTACCATCTATAGCAATGCCCAACGACTCTTTATCTGAGAGTACGTCTTTCAAGCTCCTTGGCCTTACGTTTACAGGAAACATGAGTTGGAACAATTACATCGAGGGCCTTACCAGGGCCGCTGCGAGGAAGATGGGCTCTCTCTCTCTCTAACGTGCTAGAAAACTACTAACACCCGAAAGTATCCTGCTCCTCTATAAGGCAACGATTCGCCCATGTATGGAGTATTGCTATCATATTTTGGCTGGTGCATCGGCTACTAGTTTCTCGCTCCTTGACAAGGTTCAAACTAGAGTCGCAAATCTGATAGGCCATGAACTGGCATCTAAGATGCAGCCTCTGTCCCATCGACGAAATGTTGAATTCCTCTGCCTGTTCTACAAGTATTTTTATGGTAAATCCTCTAACGAACTGCAAGCACTTGTGCCCCCACGACGTGAACACCCTTGACAGAACCGACAGGCTGAACCCCCCACCCACACACACAGTAGAGATCCCTAGATGTAAAAGATCTTTCTACTCCAGTAGTTTCTTCCCCAGAACCGCTAGATTTTGAATTCAATTTCAGGTCCCTGTTCCCCAACACTACTGACGGGCAGAAGTTCAAGTGCAACGTGAGCATACATCTTGCTGCCCAAATCCCTACATAGTGCCGCAGTAGTTATTGTACCTGATAGTAGCCCCCTACACCAAAATGGCAATGTGCTTTCTTTGGGGTGAAAATGTAATTAAAAATAAAACACGGTATTATTTTATTCATTTTATTTATTTATTTTTTGTTTGCGACTTCGTCCACTGAACAATTTATTCCATGTAATATATAATAATCAATAAAGGATTGATTCCTTGATACAAACTATCTGTTAAAAAATTATATTTAAGTGTATTGTTCAACCAAGAAACGCCGGGCTTTCAGTTTGTATATATATATATATATATATATATATATATATATATATATATATATATATATATGTGTGTGTGTGTGTGTGTGTGTGTGTGTGTGTGTGTGTGTGTGTGTGTGTTTAACCGGTCCAAATTTCCACTAAATAGTCAAAATAGCAAAAGAAGAAAATAAAAGGCGTAAATACCTGTTGTATTTTCGCATGCACACATATGCATATATGTCTTATATAATAGTATTTTACAATTCTTTTATACGTACAAACTTGGGAAAGGTATGCTTTGATTTCGAGCTAATGTCACTTAAGTATGTTTATTGAACTTGTGAAATCACTACAAATTATTGGGTACAATATGATAATCAAAATACGAAATTTCATTGATAAAATCATATTTTAGCGGATTTTCCTACCGTGTTACTACTCAATATTAGTTCAAATTTAATACTCAAGAGAATACTGGCTCAATTATTATTATTATTATTATTATTATTATTATTATTATTATTATTATTATTATTATTATTGTTGTTGTTGTTGTTGTTATTATTATTATTATAAGATTAATAATAATAATATTCAAAATGTATGTTATTCTACGTGACAAAGAAACAAACAAATAAAAACCAAGCAAAACATATACATTATATAGTCTTATAAAATGCTTTCCAATTAATACAAAATAAGAGGTTTGTCTGCGGAATTTGAAATTTTAGACCACGTAATGCAAAACATAATATTATAATCTCGCTATGAACTTACCCACAGTAGTATTTTCACGGCCCGTTGTTCTATTATTGTTGCTAAGTGACAACATGGAAAATAGCTTTACCGATGATAGATAAATAAAAATAACGGTTTCGATTATCGAGTATTGGTAATTATCGGGGGTATTCTGAGACAAAACGTAATAAATGTCGCATCCGGGCTTATACTCTAATGATTTGTAAATTTCAGAAAAAATCTGTTCCGCCATTTAAGAGTCTAAAGGAACGAACATATACACAAACAATAGTTCGTTAAATAATTGAGGATATTATGAAAAAAAGTCAAAACAAAACAATATTTAAAAAATCCCACCCTATCCTAAACCCACTAGTAAGAACCAACTTCATCTATTAGTAAATGCCCACGGGGAAAGTGTACTTCTATAATAACAAAAAAAGCACAAAACAGAAATTACGTTGATAACGTCGATTGCACACAGCTTCGCTACCATCTCGCCTTATTTTCAATATGTGTCAGAAACTGGCCTTACGAATTTTCAAGGTGTGTCAGAAACTGGCCTTACGAATGCGTGACTTTTTTTTTAATAATTCGACCCCCTGTTTTTCCAAGATTATAACTACTAAAAACTTTTATTCAACCCCGATTTTTTTTCAATTGAAGGGGCAAGGGCCAAGGTTCCATTAAAAAAAAAACAACAACGTGTTTTTAAACAAAAACAGGGTTTAAACTCCAGACTTTGCAGGTAAATTCCTAAAAAAACACTTCATTTTTTAAAAATTATAATATATTATTGATTGATCTTTTATATTCAATTTGTGACGTATGAACTTTGGTGAGTAAATTAATTATTTACATTTTAATAGACATTCCAAAATGGGGAGGGGTGTTAGTTAAAAAAAAAACGTTTGTCTAACATATTATATTTAGTTTATGTGAAAAGCATAAAATTCAATTATCGTAAAAATTGCATCAATAAATCATTTGTATAGATTTTTTAACAGAATCTAATGTTTAAAAATTGAAAAATACTTAACTCGTAAAATTCAATTGATTTCATTATTGCTTTTTAAAAAATAAAAAAAATAATATGTATATAACTTTTTATACAACTTTAATAGTTTATTTTGGAAGTATACTCCATAAAAAAAAATAAACTCCCCACTTTTAAAAGAGAAATTACGAGTTTTTTTTTCAATATTTTATTCGCGGTTTCGTGTTAGGGGTTGCCAAAAATTCCCCCAAAATTCTGATACACCTAATCATGCACAATGTAGAATCTAGCGGTGCATTATAACATTGTAAAAAGAACTGTCGCTCCTCCAAAAGTAGAGATATTTTAGTCAGCGACACAAATAATATACCGTAAAACCAACTTAAAACAGTTAAAAAAATTGTAAAAGCGCCATATACGAGAACTCCTGAGTTTTTTCTCCGTTCTACAGTATATGTCCTAGATGACCTTCATTTAGTCTTTGTTTTTGGGGGTTACCATATATATGTATATATATGATGATTGCAACGTCTTGTCAGACGAGTGCCACACCCTCAGACATTTAAAATCCCTGAGCCCAAATTCATGAAGCAGTATCTATGCAAAGATGATGTTAGAAAGTCTTTGCTTTGTACGACAGCTAAATCTCTCTCTCTGTTCAAAATGTTTAGATCCAGCAACAAGCAAGATCAAGATAGCCAGTAACAAATTAAACTACAGACCAGCTTAATGCGGGTACTGGTCTCCTGCTTGTTTTTTTTTTTAAATCAGTGATTTGCTTCTCCTAGAAAGGTTGCCTTCACCACGGCTTACGGGGGCCCTCTCCACCCCAATATATATATATATATATATATATATATATATATATATATATATATATATATATATATATATATATATAAATATATATATATATATATCGTGTATATTTAAGCAGAATGTTTACAATCAAAACACATTGTTAAAAACAAGACAGATATTTTGTTTAGTTTAATTTTTTTTCAATTTTTCTGGCGATGTATTTGTATTATAATAGAAATATATAATATATGTCTCCTAGTAAATATGTTCGCAATCGAAGCATGCCGCGATTCTTTTTTTCTGTTTGTTTTTTTTTTTTTTTTTTTTTTTTTTTTTTTTTGCATATCGTTTTTCCTCACGACATCGTCGGTCGAATGTATAAAATTTAGTTGTGCTGACGGGCTAATAGTAGTCAGTAGCGGTCGAAACGGTTGATCCGTCCAAAGGCGTTTGTATCTCGTGGTGGGAGGAGAGTGCCAGGTTTTCAGGTGAGGGCAGGGGCATAAACTAGGAAGAATTTTTAAATGTAATGGTGAGATCCGTGGGTAACCATATTAGGGCAACTCCATTTGTAAAGAGAAAAAGACTCACAAGACAAGCTTGAGTCTGATAAATGCTCAAAAATTAAACACCGTGATTGTACGATAAAGATATGCAGAATTAATATTCACGTAGAAAAAAAGATAGACACGTACATGTGCTTTCAACAGAAAAAAGTTCACTTTTCCACTGAAAACAAAAGACAATTGAGAGTTAATTTTAACTCCCTCCGGAAATAATTACAAAGAACATTTAGTCGCCAAGAACTTGGAATTATGAAACAAGTTAAAATCCCCTTTCGTAGCAAACATAGCGCCGATTTGTTGTCCTGAATCCTCGTAATGGAGTGAATTCGGTTTCGATCCGTTGTAGAGTTGATATAGTTTCTTTTTCTTTCTTGTGGTTGTACCAAGAAAAAGAAAATACTGTAGACTATCGACAGAGAGATGTTTAGGTCTCAGTAATAACATTGTTCCAAATATAAACTTTAAAACAAAAATGGCTTCTTGCAAAGAGGAAAGATTAAGAAATAAGCACAAGCGAAATCGGCCAAGCCGCAAGAAAAACGCTAAATTTTGTATATTTTTTTTCATTTGTGTGTTTAAATCACAAAATATAAACTTTCAACGACCAGTCCAAAAACAAAAGATCTAGAGGTTTATTTCAGCGTTACCTCACCTTTAGACTTTGGTTAAAGAACCTTGGCCCACAAGGCAGTTGAGCTCCAGTTATACTGCGCAGGACACTTTCTGTTCATCGAAGCCCCGTCTCCAGAGCAATGATCACGACGGGGATGTGGGCTTCATTTGACTGGAAGAAGCACAGTCTAACGCTACGACATCTGTGTGCTTTTAACACATGCCCGCACACGCCCTTGACCAGTATATATATATATATATATATATATATATATATATATATATATATATATATATATATATATATATATATACATATATATATATATATTTATTTATATATATATATATATATATATATATATATATATATATATGTATATATATATACATATATAATTATTTATATTAGAGTTGGGAGGATTAATCATTACTGTAATCGGGTATGAAAAAATAACTGAACTATTGGGGCGTCGGAATTTGTATCGAATTCTGAAGTTGCTTTGTCTATTTATTGATGCAACAATCGATTCTTTTAATTGTTGTTTTTATTAGATGATGTTTAAAAAATTGTTTAGTGATTTTAGTAAAACTAATATAATAAATGTGTATTTGTTATAAACAACAAAAAAACTAAACATATCATGATGAACATCCATGTTATGGATAGATTTGCACGTTTAATAAGTGCTTTGCGGTAAAATAGGAAGAAAGCAAATTTAAAGTTAAATACTGGGAGATTTATTATAGAAACGGGGTCAGTAATTGTATCGTAATCTGGGTTAAGTACGAAATCAGTAATTGTGTCCGAATAAGAGAATATTAAAATGGTCCCCTCACTATTCTCTCTCTCTCTCTCTTTCTCTCTCTCTCTCTATGTATATATATATATATATATATATATATATATATATATATATATATATATATATATTAGTGAAGGGGCACTTTTATATGGCTTGATTCCGATATATATATATATATATATATATATATATATATATATATATATGTGGATTTATGAAATACATGTTTATTCAATCATATTGCAGTTTTTATCTTAATAAATTGTTGTATTTATGCCGCTCGATGTATGTAAAATATAACTACAGATCATATACAAATGAATGATGGAAATCAATATAAGTAACCTCTTATTTATTTCAGAATGTTAAAATGATACTTTCTTGACAGCTTATTTTTGCGGCTCAGAGACTATCACATCATTATCATGTCAATTTTGAATAGTGTCCGTCCGGACTTATAAGAAGAATAATCTTTATAAATTAAGACTTTAAAAATGAAATAAAAATTATTTTGGCAATTATTATATAAATCCGACACACCAGAAAAGTAGGTGCGAATGAGTTTTACCGTATTTCCGCTATCAAGTATATATATATATATATATATATATATATATATATATATATATATATATATATATATATATATATATATATATATATACGTGTGTGTGTATATATATATATTTATGTATAAGTATATATATATATATATATATATATATATATATATATGTAGATACAGTGAGAGACACCCCCACAGAGAAAAGTGTGTGTATGTGTGTGGGGTGTATGCGTGGGGGCGTAGTATTTATATATATATATATATATATATATATATATATATATATATGTGTGTGTGTGTGTATATCCTATATATATTTGTATATACATGCAAATATATATATATATATATATATATTAATTCTTATAAATGGTGAATTTTACTTGCGTGTTTCATAAGGATTGTGTTATATTCCATTTGATCATGATAGACATCCCCACATTCAAGCAAAACTTCCTCGGAAATACCATAAGGCAGTTATCATTATATTTAGGCAACATTTATAATGTAAAAAATAGCATATCTGTGTTTCTGATAAGTTCCCTAGGCTTATCTCATTCTCTATGGGAAAGGAATTTCATTACGCTCATAGGCAGGGGGTTCCTTGCATACTTGAATTGAGATATTTTTGAATATCGAGTTGAAAATATTTAAAAAAAATCATTCATAAAAAATGTTATCGCACACGATAGCTCAACGTTCGTGCAAAGCAGACGGGTTTTCTTCACATTAGCTTAAGGTGATTAACGATAACCCTGACGTATTTTATTATCTACTAAATATAACATAACTCACACTAACATGAAATCATCAGGTTAGAATTTCGTTTTTTAAATTATTATAAATGATCTTTTGTTGAGCACGATTTTATCAATTTATTCGGGCTAGTATTTCTAGTTTTGTTTTTTTTCATTTGTACCGCACTTGAACCATAGCCTCGTAGTCGTAGGAGATGCCCTTTTCTCTTCCCTGCAAACTCTTTCTCACAGAAGCGACGCTGCGAGTTTGTCTTTGCTTTATTGGTGGTTTAATCGAAAGTGTCGACTGAGCTTCAATCAATGGTTTCCCGTGTTTAAACCTTCACAAGAAACACTCATAGCGCTGAAAACACTATAAAAACCCCACTCGTTATCTGTGCCTAAACCTAAACGTAGATTCCATAAACAAGGCTTTTTTTCTTGGAAATCCACGCCTATAGAATTGTCTTCCGTTTTCCTGCTTTCCAGCTTACTACAATATGGTTGTCTTCAAGTCCAACGTAAACAAGTTTCTGATGAGCCCTTCAATATAACTTTAGAAATTTACCGAATTTACACAACTGTCAATTACTCTATTGTAAACTGGACTACTGTACACACTTTAAACCTTATCATGGAGTAGCCTCTGGGCCTTTATAAGTGGTGATGCCTATGTAAAAAAAAGAAAACTCATCTTCCAGTTTATTATTCCAGAAAATTACAAATTGATGGAAACTTGGTTTGTTAAAGTTTACGCTAAAATACAGTGATTGTTAAGGCGCAAACTAAACACTCTATTACTTGAACGACACAGAAATAAATAAAAACGAAAGAAGTGTGTAAATTGTTATAAGATGCAATTAGAGTAAAACTAAGTTTTATGAAGAATACATACATGTATAATCAAACGAATGAAAATAAGAAAATGTGCACACTATACAAATATTAGAGGATTTCAAAATAAATAAAAAATATATGTGATATGGTCGAAAACTATACTTTGAATAATATTTAAAAAAGTAAATGAATTATAGTAAATCGTACATAGGTACTATTTATCAATTATTTCGGAACTGAAAGTTTCGTTTCATAATCTCATATAATAAGATAATGATGAAAAATTTTGTTCTACTATTTTTAGCCATAATTTATATTTGTGTTTATTTTTATTTCATAGTTCCAATTGCTTGATATCCAAAATTAATGAAACTATAACACACTGCCAATGTTTGTTTAATGACATGTGCATATAAACATTTTCCCCTCTGGAGCATGAGAAAAAAGTTGTCTATATTTTGAAAGGAAAGGACTTTAATATCGCAGCCCAGAATGAATTGTCTTATATGCCCATCAAGACCTCTTAATAGAACAACATTCACCTCATACTTAGGCGAGCACAAGAATACAAGGTTGATTCTAGCAATAGACTTATTCTTTGTCTTTCGCGTAGCGAACAGCTATGGCTTTCCAAATGTGCCTCACACATGAGAATCTATGCGGTTCCAATCTGGCTATTGGAGCCTACTTGTTTGGACGAGTGAAGACATAGTGGTTCTATATTATCGAAGAAAGGTTAATGTGATAGATACCTGAAGCAATACTCTACATTTGAGGACAGGTAGGATCATCGAAATATAGTCATCAGTACTACGTGTTTGTCGGTAAATTAAGAGGTAAAGTAACTTGGAATGAAGTGAAATTTTATCTAAATAGCGTTCACAATTCTAGTGAACTTGGTGTTCATATTTCCTAGTAATTTGCGCGTATTAAATGACATTTACATTTGCCTGTTTTGAAATTGATTCCTTCAATTAACAACACCAAGAGTTTTTTGAACATAGGGGTGGAGATTATTTCGCTAAGGAAAACGTATGAGGATGTAATAAAACCAATGCCCCCTATTTGCTGCAAGTGGCAGTTAAAAACAAGAATAGAATGTGTGAAAATGTATTTAATTGAATTGGGTACTTCAAAAATAGAACAGAGTCGTTTTGGATTACTTCCTTTAATATATATTTACATACTGCTACAAATTTTATGAATACTGTTGAAGTAAATAGAGAAAAGATAATTACCGACCTTATCAATCTTTATCAAATAGTAATAAAACATTATGTTCGCATATATATATATATATATATATATATATATATATATATATATATATATATATATATATTTTGAAATAAGGGAGTAGTCACCAACAATGTGTATTTTTTAACATTATTTTATTATTCCGTGTCTTGGTTTTTCATTGAGAATTATGTTTGAATCATTGTAATAATGTTTTTAAGTCATTGAAATCGTTTACGGACGTTTCAGACGGTCTGATGCGTCCTCGTCAGAAATTATTTTCAAATGTGTAAAAATGGCGATTTTCCTAGTTAGTTTGAAGTTTTTGCCAAGGGGTGGAGGCTTGTCAGTGTTTATTATACATTGGTATGCTGAATTTTTATTGCTTTATTATTGCTTTTTTATTTGTTTTGTCCATGGAGATTTTGACCTCGCTGTAGTCAGTCGCTATCTCTTTCTGCTAATGTGTTTTTCTTTTCCTTTAGGGTGGGGTAGGGTGTGTGTATGTGTGTGTGCGTGTGTTTTTATGTGTGTGTGCGCGAGTGTGTGCGTGTGTGTGTTTGCTTTTATTGGTTTGGGAATGTGTATATTGTTTTATAGTATTTTGGGGTTATTTGCTTTTTTAGGAAGGCGGCTGTGGTCCGAGGTCGTTGCTAATGTGTATGTGTGGGGAGGGGGGATTTGCTCTTCTGAAGTAAGGGTAGGGGTGCTTTCATTCTATTTTGATATTTATTTTTTGGATTCTTGGATTTTAGTATTGTGTTTTTTCGTTTTAGTCTTATATTATGTTTGTTTAGAAAGAGGGGTGCATCCAAAATAGGGGATCTTTTAATGTTTCTATTTATTTGTCTCCCCATGTGGGTATGGCCAGACCAAGGATCGGTTCCTAGTGTGGGGAAGATTTTGTTCCCCAGAGGGGGACATTGGAGGGGTGTAGGTATGGGAGGGGGATGATAGAAGGGAATATAGTTGTTTCAGTGATGAGTGGTTCTCCTCCCCTGACTGAGGAGGGAGATAGGTGTTGGAACATATATTATACTATGGTTCTAGGTGTCTCCTAGTCTTGTTGGTTTCGAGGTTAAGTAGGGTTGGTATTGTTCAGTGTGTTGTATTAGAGATAGGGGTGTTATGTATATTGGGCAGAGGGAGGTGTTGGACAGTTATACATATATATATATATATATATATATATATATATATATATATATATATATATATCCAAAATGGGTTCAGAAATTCCAACGAAAGAAAGATGTATATTTAAACAAGGGGGTAGTCACAAACAATGTGTACTTTTTAACATTATTTTATTATTCAGTGTCTTGGTTTTTCATTGCGAATTATGTTTAGATCATTGTAATAATGTTTTTAAATCATTGGCATCGTTTTAACGCGTTTAAGACGTTCTGTGAAGCGTCCTCTTCATAAAGTATTTTCAAAATGTGGTGGAGATGTAAAAATAGCATTTTCGTAGTTCATTTGAAGTGCTTCCAAGGGGTGGAAACGTGTAAGGGTCTTCTATTTATTGGAATGTTCAATTTTTATTGCCCTTTTATTGGGCTGTGGCAGGCCGCCGGCCTCGGCTGCGGTCACTCCGGTGTTTTGTTTCTCTCTCTCACACTCTTTTTCTTTCTGCTTGTGTATTTTCTCTTCCTTTTGGGTAGGACGTGTGTGTGTTCTTTTATTAGTTTTAAAATGTGTGTACTGTTATATAGTATTATGAGTTTATTTGCTTCCCTAGGGGTGTGTATGTGTGAGGAGGGCGAGAACCAGCTCTTCTGAAATAAGTGCTTTCATTCTATTTTGATATTTATTTTTTGCATTCTTATATTTTAGTACTGTGATTTTTCGTTTCAGTCTTTTCGGGGATTCTTAATAGTATGTTTGTTTAAATAGAGGGGTGTATTTAAAAATATATATAGGGGATGTTTAAATGTTTCTATTTATTTGTCTCCCCATGTGCGTATGGCCAGACCGAGGATCGGTTCCTAGTGTGGGGAATATCTTGTTCCGCAGAGGGGAGGGGACAATTGCAGGGGTATACGTATGGGAGGGGGATGATAGAAGGGGTGATAGTTTTCTCAGTCATGAGAGAGTTCTCCTCCATTGGCTGAGGGCAGAGGGAGGTGTTGGAACAGATATTATACTATGATTCTAGGTGTTTCCTAGTGTTGTTGGTTTCAAGGTTAAGTAGGGTTGGTATTGTTCAGTATGTTGTATTAGAGATAGGGGTGTTATGTCTGTGTGTGGTTGTATGCGTTCGCGCGTGTGTGTTTTTATGTGTCGGATCTGATTTATGTGTTGGTGTGTATATGTATATGGATGTGCATGCCGGTGTGCCTTGCATTTCATTTTTTTGTGTGTTGATATTAGGTTCTGTTCAGTTAAGGAGTGAATCTTGTGATGAAGTTTTTTTTTTCCTGTGTAAGTAAATAAAAATAATTGTCAGTTTGGAAGATTGACATTATTTTGAAGATGTTTCCATTTCATGTGTGTATGTGGTTTGAAACATAGAGGTGTTTGTTTTCTGCAATTTTGATGTTGCTCTTGTGTAAGACCACTAAATTGCTGATATTTTTGGTGGCGCCTATGTAGGATTTGGTGCATGCTGTGCACATTAGTGCATATACTACATTTCTGGAGGTGCAATTTAGATCCTTTTTAATTTTGAATGTTTGTGTTGGGTGTTTGAATGTGTATGTGTGTTCATCTATTATTATGTTACATACCGTGTCCTTCGTTATAAAGATGGCCGGCCAGCTGAAAAAATGACGTCATCGCCGAGGTCCCAACAAGCAAGGTATGTGGAACTCTTAGACTGTCAATAACGAACAGTAATTTTTACAGACAGCGTTACAAAACTTCAAAATTGGATTAAAATAAAGAAATAAAGAAAGAACACGATGATTTATACTGAAACTCATCTAATATTAATAATAAAAAAATAATTTAAAAAACACAAGTTATTTGTTTAAGTATTTTAAGCAATTGAATATTTCGTTGTGTTATAGATTTTAAAGATTAGAAAGCGTTCTTTAATTACTTATAAATTACATTTTAAAAAGTGAAGGAACACGATTTGATTTGAACTAAACTTGAAGTGTATTTAATATAATTAAATGAAAATTATGCATGTAAGATTATGAATATTTGAAGCAGAACACAAGCAAAACATTTGATATGAGTTAAGACAATAAACAAATATTAAAATTAAACTTTTTTTAATCAAAATGAATATTTTTTTAATCAAAATGAACAATATTTTTTTTAATCAAAATGAATATTTTTTAATCAAAATGAATATTTTTTAATCAAAATGAACCACAATATTTTTTCAAAATCAAAAACAATATTTTTAATAAATTCATGAAATATTGCACAGTAAAAAATAATTCACCTAAAGAAAAAATCATGTTTCTTATTTAAGATTATTTCACCATATAACAAAAATAACATGCAAAATCATTTTTTTATATCCATATTTTCAGTTTGTTAAAATACGTGGGTTTGTATTACTGTACACATAGATTCGAAAAAGTTGTCAAAAAACAAATATATAACAAATAAATGTTATCAAATGCAAGATAAGTTACTTTTCTGCCAAACTGGATATATTTTTTGTTTTTATTCAATGTAACATGTTTATTCAGCTCGAAAAACATACAGTATTTACCGATGTATTCGAAAATTCAAGATGGCGTCTCACACCCTCTTTAACACCGTAAGTTTGGAAAAAGGTGTTATAAATAAAAAAAAAAAACTATTCAAAATACTATTAAAAACCCGCCGAATATATGTCAACCTATGTCACGGTAACATATATTGAGCGAGTTTTTAACAGTATTTTATCCGGTGTTTTATTTATAACATCTTTTCCCATACTTACCGTGTTAAAGAGAGAATCAGACGCCATCTTGAATGTTCCAATACATCGGTAAACACTGTATGGTTTTCGAGCTGAATAAACATGTTACATTGAATAAAAACACGAAAAATATATCCAGTTTTGTAGAAAAGTAACTTATCTTGCCTTTGATAACATTTATTTGTTATATATTTGTTTGTTGACAACTTTTTCGAATCTATGTGTACAGTAATACAAACCCGTTACGTTTCTACCAAACTGGATATATTTTTCGTGTTTTTATTCAATGTAATATGTTTATTCAGCTCGAAAAACAGTGTTTACCGATGTATTCGAAAATTCCAGATGGCGTCTGATTCTCTCTTTCACACGGTAAGTTTGGGAAAAGGTGTTATACATACAAAACTGGATAAAATACTGTTAAACACTCGCTCAATATATGTTACCGTGACATAGGTTGACATATATTCGGGTTTTCTTTTAATAGTATGTTGTATAGTTTTGTATATATTATACCTTATCACAAACTTACCGTGTTTAAGAGAGAATAAGACACCATCTTGAATTTTCGAATACATCGGTAAACACTATGTTTTTCGAACTGTATAAACATGGTACATTGAATAAAAACACGAAAAAATTTGGTAGAAAAGTAACTTATCTTGCCTTTGATAACATTTATTTGTCATGTATTTGTTTTTTGACAACTTTTTCGAATCTATGTGTACAGTAATACAAACCCAATTACGTTAATGAAATAATGAAATGAAATAAAAAGACCACGAGTGAACGCGCGTTTTTTTTTAGTTTAGTTTCATATATATATATATATATATATATATATATATATATATATATATATATATATATATATATATATATATGTATGTATTTTTAAATTTTATCTTTCTAGCTTTAAAAAAAAGTGTAAAAATTTTATCAGCCGGCATAATTTATTTTTAAATATTGAAAAATTTCAGGAAAATTAATTTTTGCTAGATTTTTAAAACACGTGTTTTAAAGAATTGATGTTGTCTCGCATTTTCATTAGTTTTGTATGCTGTAAACATTTTTTTTTAATATTTGCAATTTATTTTAAGCTTCTTCTTTTGAATGGTAAAATATTTAGGATGATAACATTGAATTAAATTATAGTTACATCGTGTTAAATACAGGGGGGCACGTTAAAACTTACTTTGCTGAATGGAGATGGGTTAAAATCTATTTTTTTTTTTTTACTGCATTATAATTCTTTATCTTTCGGAAATGAAAATACTGTCACTTTTTGGTCCGTTATGATAATTTCCTCTGCAATTTGGAACGATGCACCGTGAAGGCATTTTAATAAAAAAAAAAGAAATATTACACTGACTCCAAGACGTTACGAGTGCCTACCGGTGACTACCGGTGTCACCGGTAAGGACTATCCGTGATGACGTCAGCAGATTAAATTATTTTTGCCCACCGGCCATCTTGTCTTTTAAGACGGTCTTGTTACATACTCGACATCGCGGTTTTTTGCATTTTGTAACCACTTTTGTAGTGTGTGGAACGAGTTTTGAGGAAGTTATGATGTGTTTTAAGTTTTTGGGTTGGCGTTTGCTTTTTATGATTTGTGTTGTTTTAATTATGTTGTTTAGTTTGTCGTTCTGATTGAAAAGGATAGTGTTTTTGTTATCTGTGTGAATAGTTCAGGGCTGTTTGTGTTGTGTGTAGAGACGTATGCTAAAATTTGTTCTTTGTTGTGTCCTTTTGGGATTCTTAGTTCGTATATTGGAATTTTTCCAGCCAGTTACATACCTTTCTGTATTTGTGGTAGTAGATATCCTCTTTTCCGCAGTGGTATTTGTAATCCATTCAGTCTAGTCGAACGTAGGTGTCTGTCTGTTACTATGGTGCAGACTCTACGTGCAAGGGAGTAGGGTATAGATTTTAGACAGTTTTTTGGATGGTGCTCTTTGAAGTGGAGGTATTGTTGAGTTTCTGTGTTTGTTGTAGATGTCTGTGATTATCTTGTTGTTTTTGATTGTTACTAGGATGTCTAGGAAAGGTAGTTCCGTGGGACTTTGTTCTAGTGTGAAGTTTATTTTTGAGTGTAGATATTTTAACAAAATGTGGAGTTCTCTGATATCCCCCATGCGGTTCTCCAGAGAATAAAGCAGTCGTCTAGGTATCTTTTTGAAAATTTCATGAATAGTGTTTTTATATTGTGCCCATACTTTTGCTCTATCCTTTCATAAAGGGTCTCTTCTAGGAAGGGGGTGTAAGGGTGGCATATGTCGCTGCCATTTTAGTACCCATTGTTGTGCCTAGTATTTGGATGTAGTTGTCTTTATTGAATTGGAAGGAGTTGTTATTGAGGATTCTGGCGATACTATCAATCACAAATTGTTTATTGAATCTGGGGTGGTAAGTATGTGTATGTTTGTCATTCCAATATGAGATAGCTTCTTTTCCTAGGTTGTGTAGGATATTGCTATATAGGCTGCTAACATCGAATGTGGCTAGTATTGTCCCATCGTCTACTGTTTGTGGTAGGGAGCTAAGGAAGTGTGTGTCATCTTTTACAAATCTTCTGACTTTATTAGTGAAGGGCTGTAATAGTATATCTATAAGGTTGCTAACTCTATATATATGTAAGTATTATATATATATATATATATATATATATATATATATATATATATACATCTATGTGTGTATATATATATATGCATATATATATATATATTCTTTGGGGTAAAAAGTTACATACGGTCGATACAAATAGCTATCAGTTTCAGTCAAAGAGACTTCATCAGGCGACCTGGAACCTCTCGATGCCAAAAAGAAAAAAAACCTCAGACCTATATATATATATATATATATATATATATATATATATATATATATATATATATAGTAGCATAATATATTTTACGTGTATAAGTACTCCCCAGGAGTACTTCAGCCGAGCTTTATCATAGAGAATCTCGCCTCAGATTTTTCTTCTAGAGTAAAACATACGGATAACTCTAGTACATTTTCAAACTCGGTATACGTTCAACAGAATTAAGTATTACTCATCATATGACGCGATAACATGTAGTATTTCAACTAATGGTTAGTCAAAGATCTTACTTGAACACAAAAAAAAGTGAAGCAGAGGGAATATAGTGAAGAAAAAGGTGATTACACATGAATGGATAGTGTGGTGGAAAATAATAAATCCAGTGATGGTAAACTCCAAATGTATAACTTCAAGAACGTTAAAAGAATGTCCATTTGTACAAGTAAAATCCCAGGAAATCCCGTAATTGGAAGAAGATGGTCCATAATAATCCAAAGGCAGAAATCCATGGAATAATTCAGAGTCGGATTTATCAATTATAAAGTTTAACACGTGGAAGAGAATCGGAAAACCCACTATGACAAAGACGAATAAAGTTGCAAGATCGGTAACTAGGGAAAAAAATAAATTTGAGGGTGAGCTAGTTATTAATGTGTCACTAAAAAGAACGACAAAAATAGGTTAAAGTTGTACTGGATGTAATGCTATTAAAGTAGTTTTAGGATCGGACTCTTTTGATATTTTATATTTATTGGACAAATAAGTATAACATATCGAAAGAATCTGATCCTAAAACGATTCCTTTTCTTCCCATGGATAAAAAATAATTTTTAGGGATGAATATTTTGCGCTACACGCGCAAGAATGATAATGCAAGTTCAAAGAATCATTTTAAAAACATATTGTCATCTAGACATATAGCTTAGTTGTAGAGAATACCTCTCCAGTAATGGGAGCGGTGTTTCTCACCATTTTACCTCATTTTCTTCTTTATTAATAAGTAGGACTATGCCAACATCATATTCTTTTCATTGTGTTAACTCTAGATTGTTCGTCTGTTGATATATAATACGTTTTTATATAGAGTGATGTGTCTAACTGTATCGTACATATATATATATATATATATATATATATATATATATATATATATATATTATAGAGTGATGTTTCTAATTGTGTCGTACATATACACGAGAGTCAAAACAATGATGAGAGTATTCTGTCTTCATAATGTGAGATAAAAGAGGACATAACGCACCAATTTGTTTTATAAGTTTTATTCCAATAATCTTTTTTTGAATTGCATGGACTGTTTTTGTGTTGTTTTATTTTTTTTTGTATTTATTTACTTTTTATTCTTTTTATCAAACAAAAATAGAATTTTTATAACGCACTCAACTCTAAATTAAATGATTACGGCTTATGACATTTTGCGTTATAATCACTGTGTTAGAGTCTCTCTCTTTATTCATATATATTCATTCAATAAGCTTATAACCAGTGTTTAGCGAAGCGTGCACACGCACCCCCCATGTATATATATATATATATATATATATATATATATATATATATATATATATATATATATATATATATATATATATATATATATATACATGGGGGGTGCGTGTGCCCGCTTCGCTAAACACTGGTTATAAGCTTATTGAATGAAATTTTGGTCTAGATGCTGACAGTAAATTTTGGAATTTATTTTAATCTTTTTTGTTTCCTATAAATGGGCCCACGAATCTTGCGACCCTCTTATATGAAACCTTAGTACGTTTCGCATTTCTGAGTCGCTGCGCACCAACGAACTGCATGTGTTTTAGCGATAGAACATAGTACGTTTTCTAAACATGCTTTGCGAATGTAAAACCTGAGCCACAAAGAATCTTGTTTTCACATGTGCAAACCATCTGAATATGCTCCGCTGTGAAGTAAAACCAACCTTCCAACAAGCTTCCCTATTGTGCAACCCCATGCGATTTTGCTACCGCAGATGTCTTTACACATAAACAAAGGGATGGAAAAACGCAGAATTTTGGAGTTCGACGACTGGATATATAATCTTCCTTCTTATGTTACTGATAACTTACAGATTTTAAACTAACGGTCTACAATTCGTAGTAGAGAGTCAGAAGTTTAAGAATATCATTAATTGTTTTACTCTATAACGTTATCACACAATGCTTTTAATATCAGTTTCACTACAACTGTGTGTCTCTCTCTAATATATATATATATATGGGGGTGTCTAAATGTCTGTTTGGGTATACAGAATTTTGTAATTGCTATATGCACACTATATTTATTAATATATTTTTAAAAAATCTCCTCAAACTAGCAAACTATACTCAGAATCCATTTCTCCATGACGTCATACATGTGTCTGGCCACGTACTCGTTCCATGTAGCCTAACATGTGTCCGTTCGGCACGTTTCCAAACAACTTTTTTAGACAATGAATTTCTCTAACCTATTTCTCGACCTGACTTATTTTCCAACATATTTAAATTTGCTATTGTGCATTATCTTAACTGACCTTATATTTATTAAGTTTTCATGAAAAAAAATTGAAAATTAAAATTCCTATTTACACAAACATCTCTAAACAATCGAATAATAATAATAATTATAACAATAATAATATTAATAATAATAATAATAATAATAATAACAAAAACAAAGAAAAAAGAAGGAGAAGAGGAAATAATAATAATAATAATAATAATAATAATAATAATAATAATAATAAAAATAATAATATATCTCGGTAATCAATCCTTTATTCAGATTCCAGGTAACACGACGAGCATTCGCAAAGAATTTGGCGGAAGTGAGATCGATATTAGACATAGAATAATCAATAAGAATCACATTTTTGGTTTTCATGGTATATTAACCAAGTGTCTGATTTGAAAAAAATAAGTTCATTTTTTGAACACCACATAAAAACATTCTCCATGTGGTAGTTTCTGGGAATAATGAAAATAGGTTGACACGCTTCGGCTGTAAATTATTAAAGCGATTAATCTGAAAATGTCCCCAGCATCCAATTTTGATTGTGTTTTTCTCTTCTTTTTTTCCTTTTTTTTTCTGGATGCTACAACTCCCTACATCACCCCGCTCCAGTAGTCATCGGTGACAAAGTGTGTCACACATTATATCCCACCCAATCCCAGCAAACACGCTCCCTAATAACAATCAGAAACCTTAAGTGGATTATATCTCAGGAGACGAGGGAGCGCTGGTGTTAGCCTTTTACAAATATTGCATAGGAAATGAAGCTAAACTGCACGCGTCGTCTTAGCTATCCAGTAATAATGATTATTTTCGAGTAGACTTTCACAGACTGCAAAATACACGGTATTCCATGAAACTATGTTCATTTACCGAATTTTGACGAATAAACAAAAAAGAATGCACACACATAATCCGTGTTATTTTATGTAAACCATCTTCGTGCACGTTTCTTTTTATCTCGTCTCAATGCGAAAAAAAAGGTACTTGTGCACATTGGCCACCGTCATCAACGTCATCATTTGGAAAGCTATGCATTACATGGCAAGATCAACGTCATCATTTGGAAAGCTATGCATTACATGGCAAGAGAACGGTGGTTTGTAACTATTCTTTGCTTAGACCCAACAATTTAATTAAAAATATATATATATATATATATATATATATATATATATATATATATATATATATATATATCGTGAAACTTAAATTAAACCTGGAAAAACCCCATTTTTATTATAGCACGCTGGAAAAGTGTACAAGCCCCAAAACAAGTACAAATGTTTTTGATACGGAAATTTATCTTCCTCTATCTCGATCAGTGAAAGAGAAATTATTTTAGACTTAAGAACTTTTTGTCTATATCAATATACCTTTTTTGGAATGACACATTTAACAATTCCTTTGTGCTGAAGTAAGTACATTTGTAGTCTCGTATCATGAATTACATTTAACTAAATTCATTTATTTCGATCGTTATAGATTTGGGCTATAAATTACATCATCTGAGTATTAGTAAAGGTCAACTATCAAATGCTTCGGATGGGGAATACAAATATATATATATATATATATATATATATATATATATATATATATATATATATATATATATATAAATGTATTCGAATTTTTAATTTCTCATTTAATATGCAGAATATGACGGGAGATTTCGTCCATTTAGATGGAAAAAAAAGCTAACCAAGTAACGTTTATTTTGGCATATATTTAATTACTAATAATAATTAATAATTCTCCGTTTATTCGTCTTTGTTTTTGCTTTAAAATCGGCATCATGAGGGAAAATAATATATCATATTTGCTCGCTGTTTTATCTTAGTATCCAGAGGCCGTTAAATATATAACAATATATATAATATTTTTATTGGCAAAAGAAATGTCGGAGTTCAGATGTCGCTGCACGTGCCTATAAACATGATATGTTGCTATTCGCGATCAGTAGTAGCACGCTATGAAATATTTTTTTTATTATAATATATGCGAATCTAACCCTAATATTATCTATGCCCGCGTGCCCTGTTGTCCATCTACAGCAGAATGCAGCGGGTAGGGAAACAAAGAATTCGATTTACTGCCGGCCGACATGTTATTATTGAGAGCACATTCGTCGCGGGCGTCAAGTGAAGAACTGTGCCACAAACGCGTTTTAAAGAGAATCATCTCTCGTAATTTCTACCTAGGTGACCTTACGTCTACATTAGAGACAAAAACAAAAACAAAAACAGTTGCGTACATAAAATGCGAAAGAACAACAATTAATAAATTAATATCACATCAAAAGAAATTATGAAAAACATATTTTAGCAAAATATGTTTTTCTATTAATGTAAATGTAAGTTGAAAAATTATAAGGTGAGCCACTTTCTACTTTCTACCTCTATTAAATTCTAACCAAATGTAGTGATTGGATTTCCTATGTAATATTTTTTGTTTAATATTCTTGTGACTTATATGTCATCTCTGCCATTTTTTTCTGCTTAACGTATATCTCACCTTACCCCGATTAGATATTTATTATTTTGATTAACATTAAGGCATTTATATGTCTTTAGTGAAGGAGCGAATAATTCCCCCGGTCGGAAATTCGAGTCAAGCTAGGCAGCCAGGTTTTAATAAATTATTAAACCTTTTGTTCAGGACAACTAAAAATACCATATGAATGAAGGGAATTAAAAAAAAAACTATTTAACGCCGCATTCGGGTGACTACATTAGACAATCTAGAGTGTTTAAAAAATGAAAATCGTAAACAGTGCAAACCGCTAGTTGATGGGGTTTGTTTTTATTCCCATAAAGATTCTTAAAGGAACTTAATAATGAAAACCACTCCAAAGATTTTCTCATGATCGTTTATCTATCTATTTATCTATCTATTTATCTATCAACTACTTTTCTTTCTTCCCACTCTATTTCTTTACCTTCTAACTTTCTCTTTATATATATATATATATATATATATATATATATATATATATATATATATATATATAGCTCAATGTAAAAGGAAAAGAGAAAGTTGAATTCCACAATAGGAAACTTATCCGGATAATATCAATCTCAACAATAATTATTGGAGCTTATACAATAGGACAACAAGAATATGAAATGAAGACACAAAACTATATATTGGTAGATATAGAATGGATAATTTATTGAATAATGGAATACAGGCAACATTTTTGCGATAGAAGGGACTCTTTATGCCAGGGCATTTCGAAGCCTAATGCTTCTTATCAAAAGAGTAGAGAAGGTGCTAATTAACATGGGGAAGATGCGATATCTAGCGTACGGTTCATTAGGGAAGAAAAAGATTAAGAGGAATTATAGAATGTTTGAGAAACTTTATTGAATTCTAAATAAATAAGGAGAAGCTTGTTAAATAATATTATATATGGTCTTACACACATTATTGAGATTAAGGGGTGTATGTTTTATGGTTAATAAGGGATGCATTGTTGCTGCGTGGTAATTTATTATAATTGTTTGTGGGATGTCTATTTTCTATGGAGTGGGTAATTTTGATTGACGCCACCTAAACGGCAAATGATTGATATAAAATCGCTCATAATTTTTTTTGCAGGGGAGGGGGATATGCAAGTTTGTAAAACTGAAAGGCAATATGCGGGAATATGAGTGCGTTTTACTTGACGCAAAATGCAAATGTTAATAATAGTGGTAATAATAAACATGAAAATAAATTAAGAGTAAAATTGAAGATAAAAATAAAGATAAAAATAAAGACACAATCAAAGATTCACATTACAATTAAAGATAATATTACCAATAGTTCTGATAAAATTAGATTCAAAATTAATGCTACAAACAGTGAAAATGGAGATAATATTAGCGGTTGTGGTAGCAATGACGGGCAAATAACGGGGATAATAATAATGACAGCAATCATAATGTACAGGCCAGGCCTAGAAAATTGAATACTTTCTAGTTTATGATCACGAGGGGCAGGTCCATCGAATCGGCGCAACTACTTAATGTTGCAGTTCTTATCTCCAATATATACAAGAAGCATGTTTTATCGTTATTTTTTTCTACAATTTTACTTCTAATTTATTTTCATTATAATTATCATTACTATAACCTTTCGTACTATTATAATTACCCTACTATTATTTGGTGTATTTTTACTACTCTCATAGGTAGTAATGGTTTCTTTACTCCTCCACTTTGACATCAATATGTATACTAAACCATTTGCATCAAGTTAAACGCCATTGCCGCCCTAATCTCCGACTTATGATCATACTCCCTATATCATAACAGTAGAAACTTATAAATATATTGCCGCATATTACTTTTCAGTTTTACAAACTTGCATAACCTCCCCACCCTCCCCAACCCAAAAATATATAAACGATTTTATAGCCACCATTTGCCGTTTAGGTGGCACCAGTCAAAATTACCCACCCCATAGAAAATAGACACCCCACAAAGCATTAAAATAAATTGCCACGCAGCAACAATACACCCCCTGTTTTACCATAATACATATACCTCTTTATCTGAATACTATGTTAAAGACCATATATATTTTAATATATTATACTATATATAACAAGCTTCTCATTTGTTAGAATCCAATAAAGCTTCCCCCAACATTCTATAATTCCTCTTAATCTCTTTCATCCCTAATGAACCTTATGCTAGACGCCGCATCTCCCCCATGCTACCTAGTACCTTCTCTACTCTTCTGATGAGAAGCATTATGCTTCGAAATGCTCTGGCATAAAGAGTAGCTTCTATCGCCCAAATTTTGCCTGTATTCCATTATTCAATAAATGATCAATTCTATATCTACCAATGTATAGTTTTCTGTCTTCATTTTATACTCTTGTGCTATTATATATATTTATATGTATATATATATACACACACACACACACACACACACACACACATATATATATATATATATATATATATATATACAAATGAAAAGTGAATGCTTGTTCGTAATCTATAATCCAAAATAAAACACACTGAAGCTATTACATTGATATTTTCGATAGCATTTTATAAATTTAAATTTTAAAATTATTACAACATTATAAAACACACACACACACACATTTATATACATCGTTTCCTTTCGGCAAGATTCGACCATTTTGCAATGCCGAAAAATAACGTTTGTTACTTTACACTTGCGTAAAACAAATATTTATAAAAATACCAGTCATTCAAGAATAAAACAGAAATTGTTATGGTGAGTTGTTGTTTCTTTTTAATTTTATTATATATTTTTGTAAATTTTTGTGTGGAATTTTATTATATTTGTATGTTTTCTTTCAGTATTTTCCTTGAGTAGCGTTGTTAGGCTTTGACACTCGCGGCACTCAGCGAAAGCCAGCGCTGATGTCATTTTGGAGGAAAGTCAACCTGCCAGTAAGTTACGTCTTATTCAAATTCTACACAAATACCGGTCGGTTTTTAAGTGTGGAAAACCCAGCTCCTGATGCAAAGCATAATCTGGCTAGAAAAAAATACCTCAGTCTAGAAGGAATTCTTCTCCACTGATCGAGGAAAAAAATCAAATGTAGTTCACAATCTGTTACTCTCTCCCCTCCTCTCTTTCTCTCTCTCTCTCTCTCTCTCTCTATATATATATATATATTTATATATATATATATATCTTTCTGGGTCCCACTTTCCCTCTCTCTCTCTCTCTCTCTCTCTTTCTCTACCACTCTCTCTTTCTCTACCACTCTCTCTATCTCTCTTTGGACATTTTTCTTCTTCTCCCTCCTTATATATTTCTACCTCCCTCTCGCTTTCTCTCTCTTTCTCCGTCTCTTTCCCTGTCTATCTCAAAGTCTCCCTTCCCCTATTTATTTATTTATCTTTCACTCCCTCTATATCTAACACTCTCACTCTATTTCTCTATTTCCCTATCTTTTTCTCTTTTCGATCTCTATTACCCTATTTTCCTCTATATCTATCTCTAATCAATTATCCTATTTTAATCCCCTAAATTAATTATAGTTAATATGGTAATGTGAATACATGGAGAAAACCTATTTTAGTCACTTAAACAAATTACAGTGAATATTGCAATTCACAAACTTGGATTGATCCTGTTTTACTCACGTGATTTACTTACTGTGAAAATAGAAATTATTTAGAAATTACTGCTACTTTATACAGCATTGGGAGGAGCATGTGATACGTGTCTAATCATTTTATGACAAGATAACGTAGTTTTAATTATTGCTGCGTAAAGAATAACTATGACCTTACTACTAGGTAAAAGAACTACTCATTCTCCTTTGAAATTGCTCGCAAACCATCAATTTTTCAAAACTCCCATGTTCAATATCTCCTAAAACTATTAGAGAAATGCAAGTATATTGTATGGGATAAGGCGCAATAACACAATAAAACAATGTGAAGCGCTTGATCGATCATTGCAAGCTTTGCGTAGTAAAACCCGGCCATTTGAGAATGCAGTAATATTGCTTGCAGGAGATTTAAAAAAAAAATGTTACGTACAATTCCTCAATTAATACCAGCAGATGAAATAAATGCTTTCCACAAATACTCTAGTATTTGTCCCATGTGACGATTTAAAACTTAATTAAAAATACTCGTGCCCAATTGCTGAACGCTCGATCCGAACGACAATATAATTTGTGATATATTTCCATTCTATGGAGGTCAGGCGGGCACGAACCCCCCATAATTTTATTATACCATATTTCTTAAAACTGAAACATAATTATCAAAGTATACATACGCAGATAGATATGACGAGTCTTTACTAAAGTGTGTGCCTATTTCCATTTTATGGAGGCCAGACGCGAACGAAGAACCCACAATGTAAGTATACCGTCCGTATTTAAGTTAACACATACTTATCAAAGTATCATTATTATACATCTATATCAAAAACACGTGTACACGTTTTTTTTTTAATTTTTAATTTTTTTTATTTCCATACTTTGTAGACTAGCCGCTTACGCAGACCCCACAATTTTAATGAATCATCAATATGATAGATCAAACATACCCAATCCTGTGTCTCGAAGCATCTTCTATCATTATATGCGATCAGTGTTCTATAATAGCAAACCATATAGGAGCCTATTTGTGACCAGACACACACACAAAGGTGCAGCTTTATATTATTGATTAATAAAGTAACCGCAGGAATCCTCCTTGGATAAAAATATCGTAGTTTTGCAACAATAAATTCTGCGTACAAATTCCATACTGCTGAGCTAATATTGACTAGTTTATGTAGATTTTCAGACACATACATATGAAAATACTGCATTAATCTTACGAGCAAACAATCACATCAGCAACATCATAAAAGGAGGAGTCTATGTTTTTCTCTCTAAATATTTAGTCTTACCGCAGCTACCAGTCGCCACCGAGAGGAATTTTATACCGTCCATAGTTTCCTCTATTACACCGACCGATACATACATATGCCCAACATGAACTTTCCAATTTTTGATTCATAAATAATAACGCTTCCCTATCCATAGTCCGCCCATTCTAATTAGTTGAGCTGTGATATTTATCATATTTTTAGATTAAGTTCTTCCCTTCATAAATGAATGGTGTACAACCGTCACTAAAACACCTCTTATTTTGCCCGGCGCCAAGTGTTTGCTATTCTCTGGCTATGTAAGTCATTTAAGTTAAAAAATACAAGAGAGAAAACATAATTGAACGAACATTCAATTACCAGTTCACTTGCTTTCTTTTTCAAAGTTTAAAACACGCTATTTATTATCAGAACCTTTTTTGTCGACGTCGTTTTCAAAACAACTAGGAAAAATACAGCTCTTGCGATCATTTCCTTTATTTTTATTTTCCCCACTTTACATAAACCCTTATGCAAATTGTTTTATTATGCTTTTTAAAACGTTTAAGACCGACTATCTACAACAACACTTTCTGTTGTTGTTGTCTTCGAGAATAACAACCATCTTCACCCGATGAATATTTTCGCTTGTGTTTTTATCCCACTGAAAACATTTCGCATTACAGACACACAATCCATTTGTTCTTTTTTCCCCCAGGATAAATACATTCCATAAAACTTACATGGATGCACCATAACCATACACACCCACTTACATATTTTAACTTTTTCGACCTTTTTTAACTAATTCTGCAAATTGTTATAGCTAAATAACCATATAATAAAAATGCCTTAAGTATTACAAAACACTGTGAAAACAATTACTTGACCTGAACAATGCTACCAGTACCATTTAGAGTTTTATTTTACTACTTATTAAATTTTCAGCTCTTACAGGCTTCAGTTATAAGTATGCTGTTCTACTTGATTAAACACTCACTTTTTGGCTACTCCAGTTGCTAATTAGTATTTAGATAGTTTTTTTTCAAGTTTTCTCATATGTCTTCCGCGCTTATCATATTAGATTTCACATTAACAAAATACCTTTAAAAATTGTATTCATCTTACTAAGGGAAACATTTAACGGCTATGGGGATCATTAACAATTGGCGTTGCAAACCATTGTGTTTTCCATTTATTTGAACGTTAGTAAAATAAACTGACCATAGACTATTACAGTCATTAAAAATAATAATTACATTTCATTTTTAATCGGAAAATCAAACACAGACTCAATGATAATCGACGGCAAAAATGTACGACAAGGTGAAATGGAAAAATTCAAAGGCTACTATAATCATTGGTCAGATCAGCGGCAGTGTTTTAGATATTTCATTTCTCCGGAATGAATGCACCGAGTTATAATTAATTTTTAATTATTTCTTTTATTTTCATTATAGATTACAGGCAGCCGGTAATACCAGCTATCTAATAGGCTACACTGCTCTAATTTTAGTCGACGCGTTTGTTAAGAAAATCACACCACAAAATAAACATTCCATGTTAAAAATGGTTTTAAATGCAATCTTACTGGGCAGGTAGTGGTTCTTACTTACAATCGCAGTTTAATTATTAATTTTTTTTTACAAAAAAAATAATCCAAAGTTTTTTTATTACTTCTTTACTAATATGCACGATGGAGGCCGTATATCTAATGAAACAATTATTATGTCTAGTTTGATGGAATTTATTATATAAAATTATTCGTGCATGGCAATAAAATTGTTATTGAATATAGGCGCAACACGATGTACGCCGAACCTATAAAACAACAAATAATTGTAATAGAATTTTAATCAAATAAAACGCTATGCTTAAAATACTAATTAAAATCTGTTCAATATGTAACATGTCTCCGATATTCTTATACGTAATGCCGTTCCTCATTTAATTTGGAGCAACGCTGGGCGTCTTTGCTAGATGTTAACCGATGTTAATTTGCACATAAAATGAAAAGGGGGGATTTAAATGCCCGAGAGTTCTTTGTTACGTTGTGATTATTCGATGGACTATTCAATAGATTATTGATTATTTTGTTCTTTTTGAATGCGAATATGTCCTGTCCGCTTCCTATCATTGTCCGTTAATCAACATCGAACTATCAATCGTTTTGCCCCCTTATTTACTCGAATATTTTGTTAATTAGTGACTTTGTAAACTGTTTTTTTCTGGAGTATTATATTTCGGTTTCCAGAAAAGTAAGTCTCATCAGGGCTCACCTGTCGATAGAATTTTATGTGTATCGTCGTATTTTTATCCTTTAAATATCATATATTTGTATGTATAAACGCAGCACAGGTCACTCATAACTGCAGAACAGCAAAGACGTCAACAATTCAAGGGGAAACAGTCTCTCATTGTTTGATTTTCTTCTGGTTTTGACGTATAGATTGAACATTATTTTGATATACATACATTCATATATATATATATATATATATATATATATATATATATATATTGTCACTATGAGAAAATACCAGGTTAAACTCTTGGAAATATATTTTTATCACGTATATATTGACTGCGAGAATTTTTTAAAATTTTATTAATATTGATTACATTGGATTAATTTCTGTAGCTAACTTGCCTTATTAGATATAGAGAATTATGATATTCCTATCCACAGCTTAAACATATTGAATGTAACTTTAAGAAAGAATTGTTATTCCAAAATAATGAAAACATATGTTTATCTAGATTGTCTACTATCTTAGAGTTTATCCACTAGTTGTTACATTTATATACTATAAAGTAAATTGAATGAAAATAGTCGAGGATAATCCAAATATCCTTTGTCGCATGCTACCTTACCGGAGTCTATATTAGTGTGGCACCCATTCCAAGGTATATTCCAACTTTTCTTGCTCTACATTTTATAAACACGAGCGTTTTTTCTAAAAGCCATACATTCTCTATGTCAATGTTATTTGTAAGTTTTTTTTCTGAGGAAAAAACACTGGTCCTACTACTCATTATCGGTTACTCATATAATTATATTTCATGTATCTGGCGAAGTTTTAATTTCTTTACTCAAATAGTTGATCACTATTACATGCTGAGCATCTAGAGTTGGACGATTGCCAAGAGACACGGACAATAATTATCCGAAACTGCGATGTGTTTAAATTCTAATATTATGATGAAGGTCGCTGACAATATTAATTTTCACAGAGTTCTAGATTTAATATAATATATGTACAGATTATTACCTCTTTTTTGACTGTTGGTGTTACTAATGACTTAAAAAGGTTGTGTATTTTCTTTAATTATCAGTAAAACCACTCGTATTCTCTGTATTTACTTTTCGGTTGTTTACGGGTATTCAGATACACTAATAGAGTGTTATAATTTATTTATATTGACATTACATCTTACTATATACATTTGGAATTCGTAAAAACAAACATGATTTCTGCGTTTCTAATTTAATTATTATTTGCTGCATTTCTATAAAAACCTACTTTCTAAGCTTAACTCAATCTGCTAAAAAAACATTTTACACCCCTATGATGTTGTTTGGTATATATTTATCGAAAAACACCATTGACTTTAATCACTAAAAGACATCGACAATTTTACTAAAAATATGTTTTGAGCACTCAATATACAAGCGATTTATTAAGAGTGTGTCGTTTACTTTATGAATTTCCTTGATGATTATAAATCGATTATATTTTATATAGTATTTAATTGTTTTGCTCAATTATATCCTAATGCAGTTAGACAATTTGTGTCAGATCAGAATTCACGTGGTGAAATAGTTGTATTGCATTATAAAGTTGTAATGAGAAGTCTTATATTCATGAATCCACCCATTCATCCTATATCATGATAAATTTTTCTGTGATATCATTCAATTACAATTATATATAGAATAACAGCGGCTTTCAAGTATACACATTTCCCCCAAACGAATTGAATTTGAATTTCTTATCTGCCATTTTATGTATTTTATTTATTACCATAATATCTGCTAATGTTGTTCCTCTCGATACACACGACACGTCTCATTGTCATCATTAAGAATATTGGTCTAGCCAGGCCAAACAATAATATTAATTACCAGATCATAAGTGCGCCGTGAGACCACATATAAACGCGCGATAATGTACAAAATAGTCCATAGCCTTATCTGGGACTTACTTTTGCATATTTCATATAAATAGTCTTGTTTACTGCAATCAAAGAGTATCAGAGCCATATATAACCAATGTTATAATCTAAAGTTGAAATCCTACTAAAATTTTAAACTTGATCAAACTTTTAACTCCAAAATAAACGATCAATACCAATATTATATCAATTTAAAAAAATATATTGACTAAGTACGGAGTTTGTACTACTTAGTGCAAAATACGTAACGTTCGCACGTTTTCCTTTACTTGCCCTAAACATAATTTATGATCGCTCCAGAGTAACACACTTCTACGGAAAAACATGATAGACAATTTTATTATGGTTGATTATTATTAAGCGATGTTCACATAAACATTTTCATAAATAAATTCGATTACCAATATCAATAAACCTATGCATTAAAAAACTGTGCTTCAATTTAAAAAGTGATTACTACTAAATGTAAGTAAAGCATATTGCATTAGATTATGTGAGGAGGACACAGTATTTTTTGCTGATATTATATTTATGATCATCAACTACTCTTATTAAAAATTAAAATGATGGAAAAAAACATACTTGGTCTGTGTACAAAGAGAAAAACGTTTATAAGCATTGGAATTTGATACGTATTAGAACAATATAAATTTCGAATACAATGTTTGAATACTCAGACGAATATGTTTTAAAATAATAAATCGAAAACGTGATTCAAAGTCATATGTTATAAATGTGTACTGAATGATAAATAGCAAACGATTAGTTGAGACATATATCGAGCATCGGTCAGTAAAAGTGAGCTAGACAGGCACAGAGAGTTAGAGGGTTGGAGACAGAGCTTTACTTCACCGTACGGCTGGGGAAGCAGAGTACAAGATGCATGAAATCGTCCCAGGGAATAACATTTTCTAAAAAGAAAACAAAAGGTTTGTTGGTCATTTTAAGGATGCGTATTAATTTTAGTTTTGGCATGTACGTCAGGACGGCACATAAATTAAGTTATGTGTTCCTATTTGTTAAACTGCTAAACCTCGAGCGTTTCTTTCGTTAAGGAAATGGTTTGTGTATAAAATGTTATATATCCTGTTGAAAATTATCTATCTGTGTTATGTATATATGTAAACAGTTAAATAAATATCTCCTAGGTACATTATGAAAAACTAGACAACACAAAGAGACTCAATATATCCCGTGTACATTACATCCCAGCTTTATATTTTATATATATATATATATATATATATATATATAAATATATATATATATATTTAGATATATATATATATTTAGATAGATAGATATATATATGCATATATATATATATATATATATATATATATATATATAACTACTTCATTTACTCACATGAATTGATATACGAAAGTATAAATTTATGCGTAAACTTCAGTATTTACATAAAAAATATTCAATACGCAAGTAGAGCTTGTTAGTGTAGCTTATTCGCCATATATATTTCATAAATTACTATATATATACTAACAAAAGTACATGTAATTTACTGGGTTCAAAAACAACCTACGGAAAATGGACTGATTTATGAAAGTATGATAGGTTATGAAAAGGAAGGGATTTAAAGAGATAGCTTGGAATTTGGGGGTATCAAAATCAAAGCGAAATATGCTGAAAGTAAAAATTAAATAGATACGCCCCCATAATTTATTATACCGTACCTGTTCACACTGAAACACTCATCACAATATTCTGTGGATGTATATTAAACAAAAACAAAACTTCTAAAACTTTGCGACCACTATGCATTCTATGGAGATCAGGTTCTAACGAATGCTCCCCAATTTTATTATACCATAATCCTTAAAAATGAAACATACTTATCAAAGTATACTGCCGCAGATAGATATGAAAAGTTGTTATTAAACTTTGTACCTTCTATGGAAGCCAGACGCTAACGCAGACACCACAATTATATTATACCATACCTATTTAAGTAAAAACATACTTATCAAAGTATTATTATGTAATCTATCTCTAAAACACGTGTAAACGTTTTTTTTAAATGTTGTGGACCAGGCGCGTACGCAAACCCCACAATTTTAATGAATCATCATTATGCCAGATAAAAAATACAGATTCCTGTGTCTCGGTACATCTTCTAATCTTGTAATCCGTTGTCTATATTAGTCAACCATATAGGATCCTATTCGTGACCAGACACACACAGACGCTCAGCTTTATATATATATATATATATATATATATATATATATATATATATATATATATATATATATATATTTATATATATATATATATATATATATATATATACTCGGGTTTTTTTATTCAAAAGTAATGGACTAATGGATTCAACGAGGTTGTTAGATAGTGCTCAATAAAAAGAGCTGATAATACTTGTTTATTTTTATATAAACATGGTCACATCCTGCTGCTACAAATATCCACTTGTTTCAATCAAACAACAGATATCATCAGGCAGCAACTTGACTATTCAAAAGTTCAATGAATAATAAGTTTATTCATTGAACGTTTTAATAGTCAAGTCGCTGTGACCATGTTTATATAATAATAAACAAGTAATATATATATATATATATATATATATATATATATATATATATATATATAGCACTAAGTGAGACTAACCTACACTCCTCCATCCCCTCTAACTACTTTAACATGCCTGGCTATCTCCCACTCTGCCGTAAGGACTCTGACAGACATATGCACGGACTTGGAGTCTACATTCGTAAAAGCCTCCCCCTGACTAGAGAAACAAACCTAGAACGGACGATCAAGCCTTTATGTTCTTTAGACTAAACTTACAATACAACATTAGCTACTTTTATTTTCTCTACCGCTCTATTAGAGACCATAATTAACCATGCTCTAGTCCGTCACCTTACAGATGCTAAACTTCTGACTGACCAACAATATGGATTTAGACAAGCCCGTTCCACAGCTGACCTCCTCACTGTAATCTCAAAAAGTATATACCATTCACTGGACAAAGTGGAGGATGGCAGAGCGGTAGCTCTTGATATATGTTAGGGTTTTGTACAGGGTATTGCACAAGGGTCTTCTCAGGAAAATTAAATCATACGGTATCACTGGTAGAATATTTAGCATAATTAAATCCTTCTTATATAAGAGAAAAATCCATGTTGTCCTCGGCGGTTGCACATCTAAACAGTGTGATATAAATGTGGGAAGGCCCCAGGGATCTATCCTTGGGCCTTTATTGTTCCTGATATTTATTAATGACCTCCCTGACAAAGCTGCCTCTGAGATGGGTATATATGCTGATGACACTACACTCTATAACAGTCATGACAGGAAAACAAATGAACACATATCTAAAGAAATGGCAAACACACTAGAGGATAACCTCCAATCTGTAGTGGAATGGGGACATAAATGAATGCTGCCAAGACTAAACTGGTTTCCTTCAATAACTACAAGAAACCTTCTCTGCAACCAATAGCAATGACCAGTGATTCTCTGTCTGAGAGTACATCTTTCAAACTGCTTGGCCTAACGTTCACAGGAAACCTGAGCTGGAACAATTATATTGAAAACATTGCCAGGGCAGCTGCAAAAAAAGGTAGGCTCTCTCTACCGTGCTATAAAACTACTGATACCTGAAAGTATCCCGTATATCTATAAGGCAACCATTCGCCCATGTATGGAGTATTGTTGTCACATCCGGGCGGGTGCGTCTACTACTAGTCTCTCGCTCCTAGAAAAGGTTCATAAAAGATTCGCCAATCTGATAGGCCCTGGACTGGCATCTAAGCATCAGCCCCTGCCCCATCGACGAAACGTTGCATCCCTTTGCTTGTTCTACAGACATTTTAATAGTGAATGCACTGACGAACTTCAATCACTTGTGCCCCCACAACGCAGACACCCTAGACAAATCCGACAGGCAACTAAATCCCACCCCCACACAGCAGAGATCCCTGGATGTAAAAAGATATTTCTACTCCAGTAGTTTCTTCCCCAGAACCGGAATTCCATTCCAAGATCCTGCCTCCATTACTGTACTGACATGCAGAAGTTCAAGTGCAGCGTGAACCGACATCTTGCTGCCCAAATCCCTACATAGTGCCCAGTAGATGCTTACCCTGATAGTAGCCCCCTACACCAAAGTGGCAATGTTCCTTGTTTGTCGTAAAAATGTAAAAAAAAAGATTTAAAAAATGTATGTAAATATATATATATATATATGTATATATATATATATATATATATATATATATATATATATATATATATATATATAACCCATGCACTAGTGCAGAACCTTACAGATGATAAACATCTGACTGACCAACAATATGGATTTAGACAACCCCGTTCCACAGCAGCCATCTTAACTGAAATCTCTGAACGTATATACCATTCACTGGACAAAGCCGGGAGGGCAGAGCGGTAGCTCTAGATATAACTAAGGCTTTTGACAGGGCATGGCATGAGGGTCTCCTCAGGAGGATTAGATCATACGGAATCACTGGTAGAATACTTAACATAATTAAATCCTTCTTAGATAAGAGAAAAATCCAGGTTGTCCTCGACGTTCGTACATCTAAACAATATGATATAAATGCGGCAGTGACTCAGGGGTCTATCCTTGAACCTCTACTGTCCCTGATGGCCTCCCAAACAAAATTGCCCCTAAGATGGGTATATATGCTGATGACACCAAATGAACACATATCTAACTAAATTGCAGAAACACTAGAGAATGACCGCCAATCTGTAGAGTAATGGGTAGAAAAATGGGTTGTCACGTTCAATGCCGCCAAGACGAAACTGGTTTTATTCAATAATTACAAGAAACCTTCTCTACCACCTATAGCAATGGCCAACGACTCTTTATCTGAGAGTGCATGTTTCAAACTCCTTTGCCTAACGTTCACAGGAAACATGATTTAAACAATGTAATTAAAAGCATTGCCAGGGCAGCTGCAAGGAAGGTGAGCTCTCTCTCTACCGTACTAGAAAAGTACTAACACCCGAAAGTATCGTGTACCTCTATAAGGCAACCATTCGACCTATGTATGGAGTATTGCTGTCACATTTGGGCTGGTGCATCGGCTTCTAGTCTCTCGCTCCTTGACAGGGTTCAAAAGAGAGTCGCAAATCGGATATGCCCTGAACTGGCATTTAAGCTTCAGCCTCTGTCCTATCCACGAAACGTTGCAAGCCTCTGCCTGTTCTACAGGTATTTTAATAGTGAATGCTCTGACGAACTGCAAGCACTTGTGCCCCCACGGCGTAATCCCACCCCTCCACAGTAGAGATCCCTAGATGTAAAAGATATTTCTTCTCCAGTAGTTTCTTCCCCAGAACCGCTAGACTTTTGAATTCCATTTCAGGTCCCTGCTTCCCCAACTGTACTGACGTGAAGAAGTTAAAGTGCAACGTGAACATACATCTTGCTGCCCAAGTCCTTGCTGCCCCTGATAGTAGCCCTCTACACCAAAGTGCGGTTGTGCCTTGTTTGAGGTGAAAATTTAATAATATATATATATATATATATATATATATATATATATATATATAGAGAGAGAGAGAGAGAGAGAGAGAGAGAGAGAGAGAGAGAGAGAGAGAAAGAGATAGGGAGACATTTACCACCCACTACATAACAACTGCTTATTAGTAAGATTGATAGACCATCTACTAGACGATACATAACATTTTGAAAATTTTTAACTGGTTAAAAAATAAGCAACTATTTTTTTAGTACGGAGACGTTTTTTTTTGTATGAATTCCATACAATTTATAGACGACCATGTTGTCTCAGCAGCGAAACAACCCCGTCCGAATATGTATCACAAAAATATGACCTTGTAAATAAACGGTGGTTATATCATATTGATCTGGGTGTAGTTACAGTTTGTTTTGTTGTGCTATTTGAACGAGATCTCTCTATTTAAGTATCCCCATGGATTGGAGCTAAGTTAAGAATATTGCATTTGATATTTTATTATTTGTATTTGAAAATTGACAAATTTTCTGAGGGTTATGTCAAAGATGATGAGTTTCAAGGCGGCCTCTACAAAATTTGTCGACTGAACATAGCCCAATGCGTTCAGAGAAGGATCTTCGTCGGATTTCAATACACATTGGCACAAATGTAGCACATGATTTAACAATGAATATATATATATATATATATATATATATATATATATATATATATATATATATATATATAGGCGCAAAGGACGATTAAATGAAATCAACTGAATTCATTCAAACCGAACATTCGTTCGATATTTAAAAAAAAAACACTCTGTTTCCGAGACTGACTTGGCTTGTATCGATTTTTAAAAGTAGGGGTAATTTTTCCTAAGATGTACTAAGAATTTATCTTTTCGATTTTTCGTATTCTATTTTCCTTCCAATGCAACATTCACGTTAGTTCACAAAAAAGTTCCATTAACATGCAAGCGGGCAAAAGTATTCCGTCACGACACGCACGAATTCACATAGGACAGTGAATGCAGTTCTTTTGTTAGATCATATCAAATGAGCTCGAAATGCGTAAAGAGATTGACGCGTTCTAAGAGGCCAAATGCGAGTTGTAAAACGACGTACTTATACTTATATTTATAAGTGCATCTCTTAATCAAACGCATAAGGAGGAAGAGAAACATTGACACGCAGACACACCCCTTCTCTTGCTCATCTAAAATCATTCGTTTTACGATTAAAAGTAAGACGCTCAATTTTGTATGTCATCATATTAAATTGATCGTGTCTTCAGTTTTGGACATTCAGCCGTTCCGATAACATTTTCCTAATTAAAATATTATATACCTCGTATAATCTGATCATAAAAATAATATTTAAAATGGTTACATGGATTGTTAATGTAAACATATTATAAATAAAAGCCATAAAATATAAGTAAATGCATACATCTGTGATAAATATCTATATCAATTGAGATGCATAAAGTGTTGACCGAATACAATATACATATGTGCGTAATACAAACCTACACACAGACATACATACATATATATCTATATACAGCCTTTGACACTTTACACGACCGGTCGGTCGCCACAGTCGATTGAAAATTTCTTGGGGTTACTAAAAGTCGTAAATGACTCGCCCGCTAATCGATAAAATTTCTTTAAATAAAGAGACGGGAAAAACTCATTTATTTTACAACTCTCAAATATGCGGTGACTTAGAATAACCTAAGTCTCATCATGTGTGAATTATTTCATCTCTAGCTGTGAGACCGTTGGAATATCATATTGAAAAAAGAGTGGCCACGCTAAAGGTCAACAAGAGGTCAAATTTACATATTCGGTGTGTAGTCAAAATGCCACCTTCATTTAGCTCTCTGATTTTTAAATTCATTTGGAAAAAAAAGTGTTCGATGCTACAACTACATACACTTCATGCTTACAAAAGTAAAGACAAACATTTGAAATAGGAAAAAAAACGCATCGTTCCGTCAAACACACACCGAAAATTAATTTATACAACAAGTAAAGTAATCAGTTTTCGCTTCAGTTTGTTTCTTCGTAAACAAACATTATTTATTCCAGGGACGCTAGAAATGTATCAGGGTATAAACAAATTTGGACATGAATTATAAAAAAAATCAAGACGGCTGATTATTAGTAACTCGTTATACATGATATAATATGTCCACTTTCTTTGTAAAAAATAAACATATAGAATACATGTTTAAAAAAAAGGTTTATTGTTTCATAAAAATGCTATTAAATTACTCGGTTAGTCTATATAAATTTCGCTGAAATGTTCAATGCTATATGATGCTAAATGTCCATTTTTATTATGATCTCTCTTCGGGTTTTGTTCAGTAATTATTGTAAGTAACTATTTCTGCTTCTTTTGACCTGCTGGGATGAGTGTGTGTTTCAGAATGTTTTTCAATTAGAGATTTCATATTGAAATGTTTTATGAAAAAATGAATCTCTAATATTTGTTTTGCATTTTAAAATATATTTATTTCAAGGGTGCGATTTTACATTGTGTTTTCTGTGTGTATAAAATGTCTGTAAAATTGATAATATATAGTTATATACGTATTAGATATGCACATGACGACATTAGATCGTATTTAATACACATTTTAGAATTATTGTTTTGTTATATTAATTTACAATAACTGATCATTACGAATTAAAAGAAAATTATCTTTATTCTTCAGTTTGCATTTATTTTTATATAAATAATCGGTTAATTGTTCACTATTACATACTTATCTCTGTATTTTTCGATGCAATATTGATTGTTTATAAGCGAACAATTGATTTCATTATTATGCATATTATATTTTTATCTTGCATAACATAGCAAACTATAATTATTTCACTTGTCTACCTAAAACTTCTTTTTTTTTCTTTTTTTTTGCATACTATTTTTTTAATTGCATAATTTAGTAAGTTTTTTCTAGGTATTACTAATAATTCATATATATTATTTTGATTATTCCAATTACTATTCTTAACTATAATTATGCTTTCACAATGGTTGGGCCGAAAAAACCTCTGATTAACTCCAGGTCTACCTTGTAGAATTTGGTACTTCTTCTGTCGCACTTAAAAATTTATATGGAATTTCGAACGAAACATTTTACTCAATCAACGAGTATAGCTTGTTATTGTTCAGTCAGTCATGAAATGATGGAATTTTTCATAATTCGTAAGGGTATGTTTATTAGCAACCGCAAGTAAATATTCTAATTTTCGAATCTGCAATGTTAAACGACTAACATTTACAACAAACAATTACTTAAAGATAATTACCGAACCAACGAATCATAGAAGAATATGACAGTCCTGGTTATTGCTATGGTCAGATGAATTTAATGTTTACGTAGTTAACATTAGAATTAATTATTCTTCAAATATTTTACATATAGACGTAGACAACATTTTATATGTTCACTGTTATAGTCGTTGTCATTATTGTTTAATTTCCGATACTAAGTTATTTTAATACGCCCTATCGACGCACCAGTTGTTGAAAATTCTATGTTAAAATTATTTTTATATCTGAAAGATTCTAAGAAGAATTATACAAAGAAACTGATCTACTTCCATTGGCGATGACGTCATTCTCTGTTTTGTTCTTCCCCTGTCCAACTTGTGAACTTACAACTCATTTGCAAGTTTACTTGGGCCTCAAATCGGCTTATTGAACTTTAATCATCGCCAGCAATGCACTCTGAGTTATTAGCCCTGCCTCTCCCCCCCTACCTACACACTCCTATCAGCGAAGACAGTTCAATTTGCGACTTCACTAATGCGAAATTGCAATCAACGCTGGTGAAACTAAAAGTAAATTAGAAATGACGAGGTATGTGTATGGGGTCGAGATTGGACATCGCGACTTCAAACAGCTCATTGCATTGCGTCTCCTTCAGCACAAGACACGCCGCATTTTGTTTTAATAGTATTTTATCAGGTCTTGACTGCAAATGTTAATTTACAATGGACAACGATGAGACAACCGCACTCTTAACCTTATGTTGAGACGAACGCCTTACAAATGAGCAGTTAGACTTCAAATTCGTAGGGAGTTATCAATGAGTTGCTTTGCAGTAAAGCATGTTCGCTTTCCTCAGAATATTCGTCTGTGTACAGTGTTCGTATATATATATATATATATATATATATATATAATACTAAAACTGCATTAATCAACATTTTATCAAAAAATAGGTATATAAAGCTTGATGTACTCGACTGTAAAAAAAGCTTTAGTATATAATTGATTCATGCAGAATTCGTAGCTATTATAACCAAACCAATTCCCCATTGAATGCTATATTGTATCTAATAAATATTTATAGTACTTAAACTCAAAAGATAAAAATACTAGAACTAAAAATAATTGCGCTCCAGCATGTTCCCAATAATTTGAGCAATCGACACATCAATAAGATTTAAAATTAAACCACCTGAAGCTATGCATGAATTTACGAACCCGCAAAAATAATAAAATGTGTCGGCAATTTAAAATAAATGTGTTGCATGTCAACCTGCAGATATACGCATGCAGCTTTATTCGTCCATCCAAAGATTTTCCTGGTTCTATATCGTCGTTTGTGTATGACTATTATTTCCTGTTAATTCAGTGTGTGTGGCCAGTAGTTTACGAGGTTATCATTTAAATATTTCTCACAGCTACACGTATACGCATTTCTACAATTTTATTTATATAGTTTTAATAGAGAAAGCTTTTAGTTTAAATATTCTGTAACATTCGATTAGTAAAACATAGACTTTTCTTGCGTACGCTTTATCACCAAGCAAAAAAATATTTCTCGAGATTCATTTGGTCACTTCTAAACTTTTAAATTTCATCGAATTTACCGCATGTTTTATTTTATACTACGCCTCTCCATTTCGCTTTCGTAACTCTCTACCTGTTTATAAAGTAAAAGTAATTAAGAAATTAAATAATAAACATAATGGAATAATACAGTTTATTTTATAAGGTGACCACCACTTATCAAGAACCGGAAGCCACTCGGGATAAGATTTATTGCGTGTATAGTGAGTTAGTACTAAAGATTTGATAACGTGTCTTACTTAAGGGGGTGGTTCATCAGGAATGTGTTTATATTAGACTTAAAGACATTCAGACTGTAGGCAGGTGGGAAACAGGCAAACGAAACAGAGTTCCACAGGCGTGCACTTCTAAGGAAGAAGCTTTGTTCATGGAATTAAATAATAAATTTTTGTTTCGGCATAGATAAAGAGTGGGGAAAATATTGAGAGTGGTTTAAGCTAGACGGGTGTTTTTCGTGAAAGACTGATGAGGGGGACCAGAGATTGGAGCTCAAACGAACACTTACCATGGACGTTACGATAAAACAAAGAAACGCTCTCAACGTATCTCCTGTGGGAGAGAGGCTGCGGGGAAGAGAAAAGGGCATCCCCCACTAAGCAACATACTCTGTCAAGGCAGGATAGGCTGTTTTAGCCGTTCCTGCCCAGATGTGGCAGCAGTACTCCATCCTTGGACGTACTTGGCTTTTATATAGATAGAGAATTGCATCAGTAGTGAGATATCTTTATGAGCGGTAGAACGATCCTACCATTTTTCCAGCGACCTTGGCAGCAGACTTCATATACGTGCGCCGTTTCAGCTCAGGAGTAAAGGTCAAACCCAGAAGCTAGTCAAAACATGAAGCCGTCCCTAGACGAGAGCCATCCATTTCAATTGATGCCAGATGGGGATCAGAGCGTTGATGATAGAAAGATAGGAGCTTGCTTTTAGATGCATGCAGTAACCAACTTCCTCTTTGCCCACTGAACCACGCGCTCGAGAGAGAATCAGAGAGAACTTCGCCATTTACGGCCTTTGATGTGTTGCCATAAATGGTCGTGTAATCAACATAGATGTCACCAAATGATGTAAGTATGTGTTTTGGGAGATCATTGATGTAGATCAGGATAAGATTAGTCCTAGGATATACCCCTGAGGGACTCCAGATTTAATACTGAGGAAATCAGCTACTACTCTTATGAGCCTATCGGAGTGAAATGATTTTATTGTCGAGAAAACGTTTCCAGTCGTACCGTAGCTGGAAATATTGTGAAGTAGACCCTTATCTCATACCTTATAATATAGTAGTA
Source organism: Euprymna scolopes (assembly GCF_053919585.1). Lineage (NCBI taxonomy): Eukaryota > Metazoa > Mollusca > Cephalopoda > Sepiida > Sepiolidae > Euprymna > Euprymna scolopes. Next base: position 7,391,546 of record NC_136489.1, read on the forward strand.
ATTGACATTCTACACTATTTCTTACGTGATAGTAGAAATAACCAAATTAATAGACAAAGTCTGACAGTAGGTTTAGCAAATACAGCGATACATGGGTAACTCTGCATTTATTTTTTTTGTTGTTGTTTTGTTGTTGTTGTTGGTTTTATATTCAACTGGCTTTTCAAACCTCCTTTCCATGATAGCATAATGTATTTTAAGCTGGACGAATAAATTGTTATACTTTTACAAGTATATAATATAATATAATAACTATTTAATTAATAATCCAACGTAGTGAATATTACTATGTATTATGTTCATGGATTCATAATCCTATATTAAGCCGATATCTTCCCGCAAGAATTTACGAGCATAAACGACTAACTATATTAAACCTTTGCCTGCTCACCGGGTGACTATGATATGGTCGTCTCCAAGTTCAACGTAAACAAGTACTTGATGATCCGTTACCCTTAAGTAATCCAATGTACAAATCTCTATCAACAATTACTCTGACATTATCACATTGACAACTGTATGCTTATTAACACTCATCTTCGATTGACCTCTGAGCCTTGATAAGTGGTGACTCCTTTGTAAAAAGAAAAACTGATACAGCCATTGAAACAACTAATTATCTCACTTGTGACTCATTTTCTAATTTAATTTTTACATTATTCAATGTATAATTCTATTCTGACTATTTAGTATCTTCTTTTCATTCAGGAAAACTTAGTCGCATCGCAGGAGAACAGATGCCTTCATAATTAAAGAGAACAATAGTCATATTGAACAAGAATATATATATGAAAAAAATCCTACAGAGAAAATCATACTACCATTTATTTAGAAGAGTTCGGCGGTCAAGAGTTAAGAGATTCCTGCCCACGTAATGTGGTCAGTAAAATGGATTGCAGACATAATTATCTAGTACCCACTGGTAAGCAATTAAAAGTTTGCGATTTGCCTTAAACTTTCAAAATGGAGAAGCAGAGAAATTGTTTCCTCAGGGATTACAAACGTTTCAATCGAAATACTCAGTTTCCTAGTTCAATGTTAAATATTTTATATATCTTGCAATGCATAGATCCCTCAGAATAACCACAGGCGACAAGGCGTTCCAAAAACAGACATGATTGGGAAAAAGTTTAATGACATATAACCTGCAGTTAATTTGAAAAAAAAAACAACAACAAACAAACATCCGCTGAAAGAATCTTTACAAGTGAAAAAATTAATACGTAGAAAATATTAAATTAAACAATAGTCAGAAATGAAGATTGTACACTTTGCATTTTCCTACAGACAATGTGACACAATAATTAGTGTTGACATACGAAATGTGCGTTAGTACAAATTTGCACTCTAATAACTTTGTTAAACAGACGGTCGATCTAAAATGAATTTATTTCTAGCGGGACTCGTTTTTCCAGCGTTGCCTTGTGAAGCATTCGCCCTCCTCATAAATAAATGAACTGAGGGTGTTGGTGGTGGCCAATGCGCGACGCCCTAATGTTAAGAATGGGGTTCAGATTAGACATCTCTAACCTTCTCATGTTAAGAACATCGTATGGAATAGACATAATCCACCTCACCATGGTAAGACCGGATTTCGGAATAGATACCCCATTTTATGAGGGGTGTACAAGTATGTGCGTTTATTTACCCCTTGAAATAATAAAAGAAAAAATGTACTTTAGCAGCGTAAATTATTAGACGAAATGAAAAGTAGTGAAAATGGTCATTTCTCCGAACTTAATTAAGGCGTCGATTATAATAATGAGTTTTATATAAAATAAATATTTTCTTTTGATTTTAAAAGTGATATATATATACACCCACACACATACACACACACACGCATATATCTATATCTATATATCTATATCTATCTATCTATCTATCTATATATATATATATATATATATATATATATATATATATATATATATATATATATATATTGCCTAATCACCCCAATATACGTTCGGTTCCACTTTGATGTAAGCCGCTTCTACAACTCTCTTTTATGATGAGATTCGACGGATGTTTATGAAAATGGAACCCCTTCCTGTACATGTCACAATTTACCTTTTTTTCGTTTTTTACGTTATCTGATCTATAACAAAACTTTCGAATAAGAAAAAAGGAAAATCGTAAAAAAATACCATAAAAAAAACGATTTCCTATGATCGGGGATTAATTTTCAATTATTACGCTATACTGAATTGAACACGTATTTTGTGACCATCCCTGAGAAAAAATATTGTCGCAATTATTATTTGTGATGGTAAATTACGTGGTTAATTTAGTAGAAAATAAACGCGTAAATATTGTTACTCCAAAAAATTCGTAATGGCCTGTGTAACTTTTTATGTAAATGTTATGGTTAATGTTTGTAAGCAACAGTCAATAAAATAGAAACGTGCCGATATTGAAGCGCACATTTTAAACGAGATCATTTCATTTTAGCATCGGTCAATTTAGTACGCGGAATCCGAATATGATATAAACAAGCCTACGACGTATTTTTATGGAAAAAATATCTAAATAATGCGTAATGGCATGTGTCACTTTTAAGTATATATTATGGTTAATGTGTGTAAGCATCAGTTTGTACGATAAAGAAAAATCGAAAATGTTAATGCTTAAATTCTATAAAAAGATATAAGTTTATTTTAGCATCGATCACGGTTGGGATACAGAAACACTCTATCATAGGCACTACGCCTCTGTTTGTAAAAAAAAATGATATATTTTAAGTATTAATGATTTCAGAAAAGATAAGTTCATTTCAACATCGGTCAATTCAGGACGCGGAAATTGGATATGAGATAAACTAAGCTGCACTGCGTTTTAATGCAACACTATTTAAATACTGTTAATCCAAATAATGCCTAAGTTGTAAGTAAATGTAAACATCGGTCTGTGAAATAAAGGAAAGGTTACGATATCAGGTAAAACTGATTTAAAACAATAATTATTGAGGAAGGGCTGCGGTGTTCGTTTTTTGTATGTTTGAGTACAATCCAGAATAATGGAGTTTCATGGTCGCAGTCAATGAGAATGGGCGGAATGTTATAGGGGTAATCATTATTTTCGAATAGTAATATGAAATGGTACTTATAGGTGGCTTATTGCTAAATCCAGTTAATTAGGGGTTAAGGTCAATATAGTTATAATGCCAATATATTCATCCGTTCCTTCAAGGGTAAACATTTCAGCCAGAGGGAAAAATACGAATTACTTCGTCTATAGATGTTTGCAATCGTGATGATGTCGCTCGTAGAAAGTAAGATAGCAGTTTACTCTAACGTATAAATGTGTCTGTAACGGCGTTCAAAAATTACATAAATGGTGGGTATACGTTTAGACATAATAAATTTGTATGGGGCATCGATAATTGAACTGAATTTCTGCAATCAAATTGCCATATATAAGAGATACCCATTAAAAAATATTTATACAATGTTCACTTCAAATTAGGTTTAAATACTGTACATGTATCGAGTGATACTGGGTTTTGGATATGACATTGTGTTATTGTTACCTACCTTATGTCTGGGCTAGATAACGCCTCCATACATTAGGGGTATATTGTGCGAATAACTATTGTGGGCATTATTACCGGCAGTTGTAGCTGCAGTATAGGCGCATATTTTATGTACTTTACTCTTTTACACTGCTGAAAATAATTTTAAATGAGGCACGGTTTTGTTAAATGATTACGGCCGCTCCATCGCACGATGGAGGTTATTCATTTTTATTGCGTCAATCCATTGTTACACTCGACTGTTACTAGCTGTATCTATCTGTCTATCGATTTCACTCACTTTCTTTCCCATTGTGTATTTACAAACTTAGAAAGTGAGTAAAATAAGACGACTGATAGATACATGTATATTCAAAATGTAAAAACTTATATTTTTTAATTAAAATATTCTCAACCCTCTTTTTATTGCGATGAATGAGGCTGCACGTGCGAATATATCGGACCCTTTGCCATACGATAGTCGTTCCAAAAGTAACGTGCCTTACTTTTAACATGACATTTTGAAAAGTCCTGAAAACAGGTGTGCTGCCATTAAAACGAGCCACGCTTTCTGCTCAATAATTTGTCATCGACGTAATCAAACCAATTCTGAATGCAAATTTGCCAGGAATTAAATGACGTATCCCTGCTTCTGACGTCCGTCAATTACATTTTTATCCTTCGGCAATACAGTTATCGTTAATTAATTCTGGTAAATCATTATCTATCGTTCTCTTATTATATGAAAAGATCCCTGTCTTAGTTTGTATGTGTGTGTGATCTTTTCCCCATGCGCCCGGTTTTTATGAAATTTGACACCAATGATACTTTATGTGTCTACCTATCTTCTAAGATAAGTCTTGTATCGGAACGTTTTTGAGATTTTATAAATAATAGATAACCAAAATAATCCGACTAAAGAAGCCGATTTTTATCAAAATTGATACATTACACAGCTTAATATCAGAAAGGAAATTGATAAGTTTTTATTCGACACGAAACCAAAGGCTTGATATATAGTACCAACAGCAGTTTCTTAATGATGGAGGCGCAAACAAAAATAAAGGTTTCTATTTAGAGCACAATTGAGGCATGCTACTTTGCCTTTCAACTTTACAGCCATTATATAATATATTTAAAATATTTTTTTAAAAAAAGAAGTATGTTCTGCACGCTTCAATGTAGACAAGAATTTATGGCGGATTAAGTTACCGCGCGACCACACGTGAAGTTTCTACCCAGTTTAGTGCGAGGGATCGCAAACAAGAGAATGCAACCAGTTGATTTCATAACACAATGGATGATTACAGCGATGTGATGACTATAAAAATACGAGATTATACACCCTTCATTGATCATCAATATAGTTTGGGCACGCAAGATCTCCCTGCTATTTATACAATAGAAAAGATATCTAAACATTTATGAATATGTTTATATTCTAGATAGTTCGATTATTTGTTTGGAACATTCTCATGATCAGATTAGAATATTTTGCAATTTACTCAAATCTCCTTCAAGTATCTGACCATCCTTTCTTCGATGTAATGACTAAAGCTTAAAACATTAGACTACTAATCAGCTGGAAAAGATCCCGGTTGTGTGACATAAATATGCTGATATTTCTTGGAACTGGACTTTAATGATTGTTTATTACAAATAACACCATATGCACAAACAACATTTATTATTAACGATAGGGAATACCTCACCTCCTCCACAGAGATGGTTACAGCAGTTTTTGCTTTTTTATGTTAACACAAATATTCAGTCTCTATTGTATTCGTATGTTTTGGATATTTACACCAGCTTAAATGCTCCGAGAGTCAACTCTTAAATATATTAATAAGAAAGTAAGTAATGTTTATTTAATCCACTGTTTCAGACTTAATTTTAGCTACCAGACGGACAGAGCCTTTTACATGAATCTATAGACGTGTCAAAAATAACATGAATCTTGCAATGTAAGAAAAAAATAAATAGAAAATGATAGTTTTTTAAGCACAGAAAACTCTCATGCATCGATTTCCCCCAATATTCCAACGCAAGAAAAAACGCATTAAAACTTCACACGTCCAAGTATTTTTTCCTTTCCTCCGATTTCAAAGGGAACTCTGATAATTAGCGGTTTCGTACATTTCCGTCTATTTTTGTAAACTTTAAAAATATTTTATTTACAAGTAAAAAAAGCTCTTTTTCCAAGACGAGCTTATAGCATTGTAGCAGTGGAATTAAAATTTCAGATAATCAAATAAAGAATGAGTTATCTCCCGTTGCGATCACTATTACACATGTTTGCTTTCATTTGGATTTGAGTAAAAACTGTTAAGTTTACTATAAAACGTAAAGATAAATTATTTTCTATTGGGGGGGGGTACAGCAGGTAAACATGGCTCGTGGAATTCATATACCTGAAAATATCTAACTAATTTGCGTATTCTGTTAAACATTCACTTTAATTAATCCCCTATTTAATTTTTCTTTTCGACAGAAGCGATATATATATATATATATATATATATATATATATATATATATATATACATATAAATATATATATATATATATATATATTTACGCAGTGATCACCACTTATCAAGGCCCGGAAGCCACTCAGGGATAAGGGTTATTGTAAGTGCATTACGTTAGTGTGGAGATTTGATGACGTGTTTACTTAAGGGGGCGGTTCATTAGGAATTTGTTAACATAAGTCTTGAAGACATCCAAGTAGTCCGGAGGGAAGCAGGCAGACGGAACAGAGTTCCACAGGCGTGCAGTTCTAAGAAAGAAGCTTTGTTCATGGAATCCACGTTTTGATTTAGGCACAGATATAGAGTGGGGGAAATTTTTCACAGTGGACTCAGCTAGACGGGTGTTTTTCGTGAAAGATTGGCGAGGGGGGCCAGGGATTGGAGTTCAGACGAGCACCTGCCATGAAAATAACGACAAAACAAGGATAGGCTCGCAACGTCTCTTCTGTGGGAGATGGGTTGCAGGGTAGAGAAAAGGGCATACCCCACTAAACCACGAAGTCTATTTTGTACTCTGTCAAGGCAGGATAGGCTGTTTTTGGCAGCTCCTGCCCAGATATGGCAACAGTATTCCATGCTTGGACGTACTTGGCTTTTATATAGATAGAGAATTGCATCAGTAGTTAGATATCTTCTGGAGCGGTAGAAGGATCCCACCATCTTTCCAGTGACCTTGGCAACAGACTTGATGTACGTGTTCCATTTCAGATCAGGAGTAAAGGTTAAACCCAGAAGCTTGTCAAAACACGGGGCCTCACCCAGACGAGAGCTATCCATCACAATTGATGCCAGCTGGGGATCAGAGCGTTGATTATGTAAGGATAGGAGTTTGGTTTTGGATGCATTAAAGGTAACTAGCCTCATCTTCCCTCACTGAACCACGCGCTCGAGATCAGAGGAGAGAGAATCAGAGAGAACTTTGTCATTTACAGCCTTTGATGTGTTGCCGTAGATGGTCGTGTCATCAGCATAGATGTCAACGAATGATTTAAGTATGTGTTCAGGGAGGTCATTGATGTAGAACAGGAAGAGAGTTGGGCCCAGGATTGACCCCTGAGGGACTCCAGCATTAATACTGCAGGCCTCTGATTTTTATCCATCTACCACTACTCTTATGAGCCTATCGGAGAGAAATTAAATATATATAGATGTGCGTGTGTGTGTGCGTATCTTGGTTATGGTATGAGATATATGATTTCTTTTTTAATAAAACAAATATTTAAGTAAGTAAATATTTGCGAATGTATTATGCAATTAATTTTTGTTGTTCTTAAACTTATAGATATTCATACATTATATTAATTTAATTGAAGCTGTTTTTTTTTTTTAAATATGAAAGCACTAAGGAACATTTTTTAAAAAATCCATTTTGTCCATACGATTTTCTTTTTGCTTATGGTTAAGAAGTAATGCAGCTTAACAGTTACGTATGCTAGTTATACGGATATAGTGCTTTTGTAATGTCTATTTATATTTAGTTGACAAAAACAGTCTGGACCTGCCCTAAGTTAAAATTAAATATTATCTTAGTAAGTGTTATCAGATATAAGCTATTGTTTTTTTGAAACGCCCCTTCAGGAAAGTAAATTTGCAAACGTATTCTATAATTACAGTATACCTTCTATAATTTGAGCATCCGCTTGCTTTAAATTAGAGGATGCTCTTCAAGTTTCGTGATAAAAAATGTGCTGCAGTTAACTTTAATTTTCTAAGAATTAAAAAAAAATTAAATGCATTGCTCTATGATACTTCAAGTATATATTTAGTTAAGTTTACGATATATTGCAAGTAAGAATTGTTAAATATTATTACCAGAATCAAGAACATTGAAAATAAATTAAATCTACTCTTACTTATTAGGTATTTATTAACTACGTTATCATCCTCAGAAACCATATATTTATGTAAAATACAGTTTTTTTTTTTAATTCATCGAATGTGTCTCATTGCAGTTTCTATTTTCATCGATTGAGCTCTCGGGCGCTGCCATTTTATTCCATAAATGACTACGAAAATCTACAATTTCTTGGTTCTGGAGCTTCTTTATGATTATATCTCTTCAGAATGACATTACTTGCAAAACATAGTTGTCACTAAGGTAAGGACTTTTTTCTACAAATGTTATAACCGTCTCCCTAAACTTTTCTGCATCATCCCATAATATTGATTCATCAGAGTGGGCTTGGTTATTTATATTAGGATCAAGAGAATGGGAGCTGTCGCTCATATTACTGCTTTCAGGATATTGATCAGTAGTTTCCTCATCTTGCTGCACCCACATTTCAACATCATTTGCATTAAGTGATTTAAGAACAGCATGGTTGGTCGGTAACCGTTTTGCTTCAAAAATCTTTTTAGATCAGATGTATTCTCTGATTTTAGAGTCGCAAGACATCATGATGGGTTGTTTTACACTATTTTAAATATAGCAATCTGAAAAAATACACTTAGTGTGAATTAATTATCAATAGCTAATCTACATAAATTACATAGTACCAATATTAACATTTCTGCACAATATCTGACTAAACCATGTAAACAGTTTTACTGCAACTCCGCATCAAATATGCTATTACACTTTCAATGACGAGACAGTTAAAGTTTAGAGAAAGGCCAGGTTTAGAAGATGTCTAATGAGTGGAAGTCCAAGTCCAGAGGAAGTTAATTAAATGAGTTTTACTGTATTTATCGCTGTTCGTAAGTTTACAGATATTTATAAATTGTTTTGATATATTGTTTCTTATAATAATAAAATAAAATTTCACGTTAAAAACACTTTTTTATCGTCACGTTTTGCTTTTTGCTTATAGTTAGGAAGCATTGGTCGTTATCGGCTAATGAAGTTTGTCGATGCGTATATAGTGTCTTTTGTAATACCTTAATGTATATTCTGTTCATGGATACGCGCTAAATAAAGGAAATTTGAAGCCCGGTCATTGACCATCAGTTAAGCTTGTGGTAATTGACTAAAAGGTTTACTCCAGATAATCTCGTTGGACGATCAAAGAATTCTTGGAACAGCAAAATTATTCACTAGTTTCATTAAACAGAAAAGGTTAGAACTTTTGATTCAGGGATGCTACACGCATCGGCTGGCATCATAAAGTAAAAGTCTTTAAAGATTAAGACAGTTTGTCTACTCTGTATCATTAACATATGGTAATAAAACTCGTCATATTTTCGTACTACGATCATTAATAAAAGTTGATAGTTTTACATAGAGACTCAGATTATTCATTAATTACTTTATATAGCTAGTCGAGATATTAAATTCTTAAGGAACGTATTCCGGGCAGAAAAAGATTTTCTTTAGAAAAATAAATCAAACATTTTGGAACGAAAATAACGAGATTATAACGAAAATATTTTAATGTCCTTGTCTCATTCTTAATACCAGCAGGAGTGAGTAGATCTCGAACACTATTCCATGACTATGCAAAGAAGCAAAACACGTGCCTACAAGTGTAATGGTTTTATTATCGGTTGTCATACGCGTGTATTTACATTGAGTCAAAGTGAAAACAATAGCACATTATTGATATTAAAATCGTTTAAAATATTAAAAAAGCAGCAATTTATACTAGTGTATTTCATAAATATGTAGGGCTTTCATCTTGACGATAAGTAAACCAACATTCAGTAAAATTTATAACAATCCAAATCTTTCAATATGAACTTAATATCTTTAATCAAAACACCAAAATTATATCATGTTTCTTCCATCCCACTTATTAACACACCAACATAAAAACATGGAGAACATTTTAAAATATATTTCACTTTTTTTATATAAAATTGACAAAAATACTGTTTCCTAATGCAATCCATTGTATGCATATTTCATTAATTATTTTATGATTTAATTCACGAATTAATTATTAATTTATGAATTAAGCTAGCAGCATTACCTGTCGTTGTACAGTGGAATAAACTGTCATAAGAGAAATTTGGTGGCGTTTCAAACACCGACCCCTCATTGTATACCCTTATGAAATATCACTATCACTTTCTATATAAAAAAAATGAGTAGACTAGAAAAAAAGAAGAAGGTGGAGAATATATGAAAACTGGTATTATTAGAAATATATGATATGAATATATATAAATATATATGCATAACATACTATATATATAGGATATTGAGCAGTAATAGCCCTCGGCCATAACCATCTTCTATTTCTGATAAACAACATAATAAAACAAGAAAATTGATTTCTTCTTCATGAAACCGCGCTTTCATGCTCCTTTAGTGTCTGTCATTGAGCAGTCCTGTATTATTTGATACTACATTTATTATGTAGTGTTGCAATAATGCCAACGCAAAGCCGAGCAGAATAGAAAAGAATAATCTAAATATACTTGTAGAAGTTCTCTTTTTAACAAGCCTCATGAGAAGTTACTATTTAGTTATTGTCCTCACTTAAGTGATAATACGAATATGGTTTTTTAAAGCCATTATGGCAAATAGAACTGGATCCTGCTGTCCTCGTGGATATCATAAAGTGTCTATCTCGGGATATCATGCATATTGCAGAATTCGGCATAAAGATTCCCGAATTCCAGAAGATATACCTAAAGAAAGTTGGAGGAAATATTGTTAGCATACCATATAAGAAACAGCAGTGGTTCATAAAAACTGTATATATCAAAATTAAATATATGATTGGATGTAAATTAAATATAGAGATGACGAAATAGAAAGACAAAATTATACAATATTAGCTGTTTTCTATAAAAGTGTGTTTTTGTAGAGAAGGTGATGATATTACCTGCATCATTTATTTTTTTTTTCTTAAAAAGAATTATATCGAGTTGTTTCTTCTCAATTGTTTTTCATTTTTCATTTTAAAGTTACGCTGTTCCATTGTTCTTTCTCGTTGGTTTAACGGCACTTAGTTTTTTTGTACTAAGAATAATGTATTATTTTCTTTGATTACACCATATTCAGAATTTGTAATATTAAACATCCCATTTTCATAGATTTTACTACATGCTTAGTTGGTTGATATCGTATTAACTATAAGCTGTATTTATTAATCTAAGCCCTTATGTCCGTTTCCACTCAATATTATAAAGATTTTAAAGGGATAAACCCAAGATCTTTAATCATTATATACTGGGCCTAATGTATAAAAAAGATATATTCAGGTTATTCTAAATTATTATACTTATTATTATTATTATTATTATTATTATTATTATTATTATTATTATTATTATTAGTATTATTATTATTATTATATTATTTATTTCGAATATATAAATCTTACACAGAAATTAATCATCGTTTCGTTCTTTCAACTATATATATATATATATATATATATATATATATATATATACTCATATATATTATTAAAAAAACAACGAGCACAGTAAGCTTTTCAAACTGCAATTATTATTATTATTATTATTATTAATATTATTATTATTAATATTAATATTGCCATTGTTCTTCTACTTATTATTATTATTTATATTTTTGTTATTATCAATATCATTATTATTGTTATTATTAGCTGTTGTTTGTGCAACACAAGAGCGGGACTTAGGAACACGATTGTTAAAAAAAGTGGTCATAGGAGAGGAAATTGCTGCAGAATGCGAATTTGTGGTAAGACCTTAGAGTAAATTGCGCACGTTGCAGCAGGGTGTAGTGGACTGGCCCGGAGAGAGTACCGCAAAAGACACGATCCCATGGGACTCCGGATATATTGGGAGGTGTGTAAGAGGGTGGGGGTGAAGTGTGCTTGAAAATGGTTTGAGGAGGTTCCTGATGAAGTTAGAACAAGTGAGGACGGCAAGGTATACGTATGGTGGGACAAAAGTGTTGTAACGACCAAGCAATTGGAACATAATCGTCCGGATTTGGTCGTCATTGACAAGGTCTAAAAAACTGGCAAATTGTAGACTTCTCAGCACCCTGGGGGAGGAATATGAGAGAGAAGAGAATGAGAAGTGGAGCAATTATGCTGCATTGACCTTGAAGATAAGGCGTATACACGGGGTTTCAACACAAATAATCCCGGTCGCAGTGGATACACTACGAGTAGTATCAAGTCGTCTGGAAGGACAACTGAAAAAACTACAAATCCCCGATAATTTAGGCGGCCTTCAAACCTCTGCAATTATAGGTGCCACCAACATCCTTAGGACAACCCTTGATCTTTGAAGCACTTTGTTGTAAGCCAGTATTAAGGGAAATTCTCTGGAAATTAATCCCATCCTTTTCCAGAGAGACGTTCATGAGCGAAATCAGAATTATTATTATTATTATTATTATTATTATTATTATTATTATTATTATTATTATTATTGTTATTATTATTATTATTATTATTAGTGACAGTCACTGATTCAATCAAAGTTTATGGATTTGTTGCACTAAATTTGTCTAATAGATGCTTGCTATCTGAGCAATCTGCCAGGCAATATAGTGCACTCACTGCTTCGTCTATCTTTTAATGATAATTTCATTAGTTCTTTCTTTATTCCCTCCTCTTTCTTTCCTCCTCACTTCTCTCCCTCTCTCTCTCACTTATTCTCTCTCCCTCTCTATCTCTATATATATATATGTGTCTTTACACAAGCAGTAGTTTGTTGCTACACAGTCATGAACATGTTTCCTGCTCTAGTTCTGTATTGAGCACTCTTGTATGAATCTCGTTATATCTCACTGGACACCTACCTTTGGAAAATAGCAACCTCAAATTATATATATATATATATATATATATATATATATGTATATATGTATATATATATATATATATATATATATATATATATATATATATATATATATATATATATATATATATATATACATATTGTGCATTTTCCCGATGTTCTAACATTTCTGCACGGACGGAAACCACTTCTGTTATCAAAATTCTTATCTGTTTTCCCAGTGTATTTTAATCTTCGCTTAACATTTTATCGTTTTGTATCTTTATTCCATCTTTCATCAAAACAGTTTAGGTTGCCAATTATAGGAAAAAGCTCTGTAATATAATAAACTAAGTTATTTACTGATAAACACAAAACACGCACACACACGCCCGTGAATATTGACAGATCATAAGTGCATTAACATTATAATACATAACTCCTTGTAAAAAGCGAATATGTAATGCTTATTTTACACAAAATGTTAGATCTAATTTACTGTAACTGTGCTGTAGCTTAGTGATGGAGATCTCTCAATTATCAGTTTTGGGTGTTTGCTCATTACGGCAACCTGAATTATTGTGATACAACGAATGCTTCTGTATATTTATGACTACATATAAATACGTCTATTAATGAGTTTATGTTTATATATAAAAACATATATATATATATATATATATATAATGTGTATATTATTTGAATTTTTTTTAAAACATAGCTTATAATGAATTTTCATCAATAAATTTCGGTTTTCATACTATATAAATGCATAAAATTGCATGTTTTACTTGACAACATGATCTGTTACTCTGTTTTTAATAAATGTCAGTTGTTCGTATTATGGTATGTATATATATATATATATATATATATATATATATTTATATATATATGTATATATATGTATACATGATTAAAAATATATATATATGTGTGTGCGCGTGTGTGTGCCTTTTCGTTTAGCAAAATGATGCCTATAAGACGAGCAAATTGAACTATTACGCTCATAGTAACTGAAACTGAAAAAACTTGCGTAGTATATATATATATATATATATATATATATATATATATATATATATATATATATATATATATATTTATTTATGTACCATGAAATTTATTGGATATATATATATATATATATATATATATATATATATGTATATACTTACGTATATACATGTATTTATGTATATATCTATGTGTATGTGTGTGTATACATAAGACAGAATAGGCAAAAATATTACAATACCTTTCAAAAAGGAATCTTACAGAGTAGGACGAAAGTCAGCGTGCAAAGTATTTTCTTGATGAACTCCTCCAGGAATACATAGACAATACAGGAAAGTGTTATAATGGCTGCTGAAACCAGGCAGTGATAACCGATACATTCAAGATGTCAGATCTCACTAATGACAAAAATTCTGCCACACTGAAATTGGAAAGTGTTAAACATTTTGTATGAAGTTGAAAGTTCCTTTGGGAGTTGGCTACGACACAGCGAGACATGACGAGACTCAACTAAGCCATGTAGCAGAAAATAACATATAACATACATTACGGCCATGTAATCCCTAGATCAACCACACTTGAAAATGTAGCTGTGAAACTTGACATATATATATATATATATATATATATGGAAAAAGTCAGAGAGTGTCGCAACCTTGCTTGAAGTGAGTGCCCCTAATTATTTATGCCTTAACGCATCTGAAAAGAAAGAAAAGGACCAAATATCAAGGTGTCATATATGATATGAAAAGAAACTGGCTAACTAATATACAAAGTAAACAAAGTGCAAATGAGATCCAGACAATTAGACTTAAGGGAACAACAAGAATACTAAAAAATAGCACTATGTTGCGTTCGATAAAAATAAGGCAATGTTGGCAGCCGATTTTGCTGCACCATAGCCAGCGTTACAATTGTCAAAGGATGAAAATAAAAAAATGTTTATATCTAGAGGTATGTTTTATTAGTTTTCTCATATAAAACAAGTAAATAGTATATGTAAGTCTGAGAACTCTTGATTTAAGGTTGTTAAAATCAGATAAGTCACTCTACCTATACAAATTATTAAGCAAAAATTAAATATATATATATATATATATACATATATATGAATATATATATACACTTGTGTATTTATATATATATATATATATATTGATATATAACTGTGTGTATGTATATATATATATATGCATATAATCATATATTAATATATATATATATATATATATCTGTATGTATTTTATTTATATATGGACACCCACACACACACACACACACATATATATATATATATATATATATATATATATATATATATATATATATATAGGCATGCGTATTTTATTTATATATTGATAGGTGCATATATATATATATATATATATATATATATATATATATATATATATTCTCTGACCTTATATGCATTACTTTTGGAACACAACATATTACGTCGTGTATAACGCGGGATGTATTTACTTCAACTTCGTAAGGTTGGATGAATACTCTTACTCTTTAGATACTTGAGGGTTTTATATAATGTACGAAATAATATTACACATCACTTCGGATAACCATTTGTATATCAATTCTTTAAACATATTCAAGTTTGTAGGAAGCATTTTTTCGCATGCCTCCTCTACATTATTTAGCGCATGAAACTAAGTGTTCATGTTTAATTGTGTTGTCTCTCTATTTATTTTCTCACAACACTTTTAGACACAGACAAACAATCGCCCAAATATATCATTCGAATCTGATATGGTTCAGTATCTCCTCCTCCGTTAATCTTTTTGCATTCACACGTATTCTATCTCTTTATAACTCAAGTCGACCCATTATCCATTACACTCCCTCACCTTACCTTTAGAATTCCGGATACGAAATCAATATTAAAGTCCTGTTCTTCCCTACTAACCCCGAGGTATTGTTTTATGAGAGTTTTCCATGGCTTGTCGTCTCATTTACTAACCCCCAATTATTTTCCTATTTTTTAATCGTAAGAGTGTAACAGCCGGGAAGAAAAAAAGACGGTCGTTCTCAGATGAGGGAAGCAGATCTCAGTACGACAAGGACGCAAACACTGAACAGCAGAATCTGTCTCTAACCTTACGTCGTTTGCAATATCCGGATAAGCCTGTGCTGTGTCCGATTTCCTGCATGGCATATCTGGTGTCGCAAAACAGAAACTAAAGTGAAATCCACCATTTAGTGTATAAAAGATGACAGTCCCTCTGCCAGTATATATATATATATATATATATATATATATATATATATATATATATATATATATATATATATATATATATATACACGTGTATGTATGAGAATTAAAAAAAAATATGATTATTTTGCTCAGATTCGTGATGGTGTATATTATCGGATGCAACATTTTCACACATCATCTCATATATTCCAACAGAAAAATTATTTTAAAATTAAGAACGTCTCATTAAGTGCACGTATGTGTATCTTTCTTACACTTTGTGTACTGGGTATATTTTCTCGATAGCTTTTTTATTTATTTTAATTAGTCATGTATCTCTTATAAGTACTGGAATGGTAGATCTTCCTTATATACCATTTTCTGGTTATGTCATATGTGTTATTCCGTTATTGTTTTCCTCTTTGCTATGGATTATCAATTATCACTGAGGGCACTTACTTCTAAGTTTACTTCTTCCCTATCCATTTCATATATCAGTGTGTCGGCTACAGTGAAATACTTATGACATTTCAAACTGCATTTTTCTCAGACTGGAGGATGAACATCCTATCAGGTGCAAATCATTCATCTCATACAAGACAAGCGAAATGTTATTTTAAAAATGTAACCGTCCCGATACGTGGAATTGCTTGTATCTTTTTTGCACTAGATCGTATGGGTATATTTGCCAGGAAATCTTTGAAATTCGTCTGCTCCGATGAATAATAATATGGTAGATATCTTCTTTAGATTTACGTTTCTTTTCATATTGTCCATGAGACCTTGATATTTCTTTATGATTTCATCTTAACTCTTACTTTTAGAGACACTAATTTCACTAAGTTTGCTTGTCCTCCTCTTTGACCTACATCACTATGTCATATGTAAGACTTGCATAATCCTAGTAGAATGTTTGTGGATTATTTTCAACTACTATTTATGATATGTCATTCACAAAATTGGTATATTATTGATCGGTGGTTCTCAGGATGAACAACGCCTTCATTTATAAAACAGATATAGTGTCTGGAGTTCAACTAAGCCGGATTTCGTTAGTCGGAAGAGCATTCTTGTATTATTGTGTACTAATTTTGAATTCCAACACATTGCTATAAAGCAAATTTGTGTGCAGAGAGACAAATTGGCTGGGTGGAAATGAAAAGGGGTAAATGAAAATTAGAAGATTAAGATACAGATTAGCGTAAGGAATCTGATAGACTGTAGTTTAGAAAATTTAGATTGTATATTAAATCCGAGCAAGGTAAAGTATTTGTGATATTTTACTCTTACAAGATTATATATATATATATATATATATATATATATATATATATATATATGCATATAAATATATATATATATATATGTATATAAATATATATATATATATGTGTGTGTGTGTGCGTGTGTGTGTGTCTTGTAAGATTTAAACCTTGAAAACTATTAAACACACTTTGATTATGCTTATTTTTATTTTGTATATTTTTATCATTTTTAGTCAGTAAGTCATTTAATCACCTGCAATCAATGCACTAAATTGCTCATTATATCCGTTAGTAGTAGAATGCTAAATGAGATGAGACTGTAAATATTGTTAGATGTTTATGATTTTTCTTCTTAATCTTTTTAGAAGCATGTGTATATTTTTCTTTACAGAAACAATCTTTTTGTATTTTTAAACGTTCACATCATTCATGTATAGAATATAAATGTATGCATTCCAAGTAAAATTAATAATGTCTTGAATCCAACTCTCATCAAAAGACATAAAATTAAACGAAGGAAAAGTCCAAATTCTAAATAAAAAATGATTTTTTACTCTTCATTAATCGTGTGTGTTTTAGGTAAATTTCATTAGCTTGACCTATTCAAATTACAAAGGAAAGGCATAGACAAAGTAATCGTCAACTCTGAAATAATAACAGGAAGTGTTTTGTATTTTGAGTCATCACCAATAATAGTAATGCTGATGATGATGCTGAATATGATGATGATGAAGATGATGATGCTGATGATGATGATGATGATGATGACGACGACGACGATGATGATGATGATGATGATGATGATGATGATGTTACTCAGAATTTATACAGTTATTATGAAAGGATCATCAGTGTAAAAAGGAGGCCTGATTAGTGTTTTCGGTTATTCCATCCTCCGTGACATTACTAGTCTATTTGATGCCGACAATTATACCATTTCAGTTTTCCTGATTGAATTTTGAGATTCTTTGTAGTTTACTACTGTATCCGTTTCTATATGTATCTCCTCACTAACTTAATCTACTTGCAATAACCCTTATCCCTGAGTGGCTTCCGGGCCTTGATAAGAGGTGATCACTGTGTAAAAAAAAAAAAAAAAGGCTAGGATATATGTAGCTCATGAAATTTAGTCTACATATTCATGGAACTGCCTTGATATTTCAGCCGGTTTCTTTGCTGTTATCCGTTGCATATTCTCAGCTATCAATCGATTCCAATCGATTCCTTCCTATTTTTAAGCTTTATTTAAGTTTTTATCTAGTGCTTATTGTACAATTTATATCATCCATACTTTTCAACTCACATAACGCTCTAGTCTCTCTGGATAGTTCTATGTATTTCCTGACGTTTACATCACCTTCATATTTACCTTATAGCTTGATGGAACGGAGATATCTATGATCTGGCATGCTTTTTCCTTATTAACTATTGTTATTTTCGATGGATGTATTTGTGTTTACTTCCATGGCATAAAGCATTTTGTTACTTCCGTTTGCAAGTAGTGTTTTCCTCTTGTACCATTTGTTTTGTTTTTGTTCCTTTTGTTTTATTCTTGTTTCATTTGTCCGGGTGGTCGACAGCCAGCTGCCTTATAATTCCCCTATTCGATCACCTCTATTCTTGTGTTTTAAGGATAATTTGCTGCAGTTACTTATACGTTTTATTGGGCGGTTGTCACATACTTTGCATTTGCTGTTTTCTTTTGCATTGTAGATCCTTTGCCCTGGCTTAGTTTAAACGCGTTTACTTGTACGGTCGTTATTAAAAATTCAGTTTCTCTGTTTACTTGCTTATTTTTCGTGGCCATGGTCATATGTTCACGGGCATCTCAATTATTGTTTACGTTATGAATCGTTCGGGCGGCTGTTTCGCTTGCCACTTCGAGTTTTATAATTCGCATTGCTGTTTTCTCTCATATTCTTAGTTTTCATTGTCTCTTCTTGCAATAATAATCATTCCCGTGTGCTGCGTTATGTATTAGTGTATTTTTTCGTTTCCTTCACGCAGTCTCGTATAAAAACCTGCCTCCTTCTTCCGTCTTTAGTCATAGAACCAGTTTACTGTTATGCACTGTACACAATGATACGCCTCTTAGGGTTCTCCTATATTATTTTTATAATATAGGAGAAAAAATGTTAAGTTTCAAGTCAAACAAATTTTACCTACGTAATTTGCAAACCTCTGCTAGTAACATTAAACATATTACGAAGAACGGTAGAAAATAATAATTAATGAACACCAGTTTCGATTGGTTAATTAACAGTTCCGATGAGGCCACATGGTAGGCCAGACGTATTGGATGAGAAAAGTGAGAGCAACTCTGTAAAAACACAATTTGAATTCATTCAGAAAACAAAAATATAAATATCAGTTGTGAATAAAAAATCTTTTTAAAAAATGACTTTTGAAATGAAAAAAAATTGTTCAAATAGAAAAACTCAATCATGTCAAGCTCGTTTCAAAACCTTTCGAATTACGTGTTTATAAATGTCTTTTCATGATAAATAATTTTTCTATTTAATCTTTTTGCTTATTAGTTGATATATTAAAATTTGTTTTACTTTAAATTCGATATTTTGTCAGTTTGCATAATATAGAAGCGTCTTTTGATCCGGATACATTAGTTTATATTTAAAAATTAAAAACGTTCCGTATAAGTGACACTCTCTACATGTTATTAGCGTTTAATCGGTTTCTACTATATAGTTTAATGTCGTGGAGTTTCTTGTTCTTCCGATGTATTCTTTTCCATTTTTTTTTTTCATATTTGTTTCCATGATCGTGTCTGCTTCCAGAACTCAGAAATATTGTCAGCTGTTATTTATCCTGCCACACTCATCTCTGCTCGCTAGGATCTTGCGATGATTATTATACACTACTACTACTACTACTACTACTACTAGTAGTAGTAGAAGTACTACTACTACTACTAATAATAATAATAATAAATGATGCTAAGACTAGATAAATAACTCAACTAATTCATTCCCTTGCATCATACTAAAATATATATGTTGTTTTTACTTCCGACTCACGCTTACGAGACACAAATGTGGTATGTTTCAAAAAGAATAAAACAGTCACAATCTAGAAGACTTGTATTCCAGTGTAACTTATATTACATGTTTAATCAAAGCTAAAGAACATGTCCAAACAATTATCGAAAGGATCATACATTACTGTAAATGTGTGAAGGAGGAACGAAGTAAAAAGAAGAACAGAAGAAACCATTATACGGCTTCTATTTAATCATTAAATAAAGTTGTATTAAAGGATCATTGTTAACGCTTTTCTTTCGAATTGAACATGTTCAGACACAATTTGATTTCATATCTGATTGACATTCAAAGAGACACTCTTCTTTTTTTACTAAAATGATAGCAAATATTTTTTATCTTTATATTTTCTTGTTTTAAAATAAATCACAAAGAATTGGAGATGAATGTCATAAAAACACCGTCCGTATTCATATGCATTAAAAGACTATGGAAATGAAACAGCGATACATTCTGTTAATTTTCTGGAAAATCTCGCGTGATTCTGTCCAAATAAAACGTACGTCACAGGATAATAGCTACTCTGGTGTAAAGTGAAACTATCTCAACAAAGACGTCTGCCGAAAATATGAATCAAAAAGTTCATTAATTATATAACGAGCATATTGAAATTCATGTGGATATTGTTTTATCTGTTAAGATTTAAATGGATGCCTAATTACAATTCAAATATTGTTGAGCTCATGTAATGAAGGCATTTTTGAATGCACGGCCTTTTCTCTTAAAACTGAAAAATCATTTCTAAGAATAAGTAGATATAGTCATATAACATCATCCACGTGGAGATACATGCGGCCACATTATCAGTAAAGTTTTATCTGCAAAGTACTTCATGGGTAATAATTTGCGAAGACTATGCGCTGTACGCACCAAGTAAACATTGAAGCAAGGGAGGCATCATTGGCCGTTGCAATTTATTTTTAATTAATCTGCACCTGGTAAGAAAGTCGCGTGTCAAGCGTGAAAATACTGCAACGTTTTAGTTACATATTCACACTGACCCAAATATTGCACAGAGATACAGCCGAAAAGAAACAAAAATGAAAGCAATTAAACCCGGCTGTTTCGTTTGAAATAAAAGTGTTGTATTCAAGGTACTTTCCAAAGTTACGCATGGCATTATACTTCAAATGTTTTTTTATTGTATCCAGTCTACCAAGTATTTGCATAAACCTGCCGTCTCGAGACCGGGTTTGCTGCAACGGGTCACAGGTTTATCTAACGCCGACACGCACCTTTCTTTTTTGGCCTTTCCCCCTGCACATATGTGTTTCCATCGACGTTTTTTCGTCTTTCTCTGTTTTTTTTTTATTTTTACGCTTACTCGGTCATTTGCATACGTGTTGTCCAGCTGCTGCTACAAGAGTAATCGCATCTGTTACAATAAAATTGTTGCCTTTTGCCATTCTGTTGTGCGTTCTACACTACAAACTACCTGATTTGGTCTAATTTCACAGTAAATTTAATTTACAAAAAAAAAAAAAAAAGAAATATTGCATTATTTAAATGACGACATCGAAATATTTTACAATTATCCTATTTGCTTATCGGTCCCTATAATAATATCAATGATAATAACAATTACGTATTTAAGCACCTGTGCTACATTAGAGTATATATATATATATATATATATATATATATATATATATATATATATATATATATATATATATATATAATATTATGGCACATTACTATCACTTGTAATATGTTTAAAACTCCTTCTACAGTACAAGAAAATAGTATGTGTGCAAAGTGTGTTTAGAAAACAGTCCAATGTTCTGAAGAATATGAATCAACCACACAGATCAATAGCACTTTCACAGATTTATCTTAAAATCCATTAAATCCTTTGACTCTTAAAACAATGTTTTTTTTTCCTTCTTTCCGAAGACAAATGACTTATTTCTAGGCTATGCCTCTTTATTGTGAGAAGATTATTTTCACAAAGATTGGTGCAATCGAATGTAAATTGAACAGAGATTAATTTCCGCATATTGGCTCAATGATAGCGCGCCATGTTTGCCCCTGTGCACAATTTCCTGTGAGTGGATTTTGCTTGTAACACTTATTTATGTATGTCGAAAAGACACAGGAGTACTAACAGCTGATGAAAGAATTTTCATGAAAACCGGTTCATATATATGAGGACAGGGAGAGATAGATTCATATACATATCTCTCTCTTTCTCTCTCTCAATATATATATATATATATATATATATATATATATATATTCATATAGGTCTTAGAAAATATTAATGACAATACTCTTCTATAAGGACTATCCCATCTAAATAAAGATTGCTCTGCATACAAGATGGAGCATATAAATCAAATTTCAGTCATCCAATAATATTTAAAATGTATGACGTGAAATGATTAAATTTCAAATAAAAATATTTTTATTATTCTATGTAAGACAAAGAATACATTTTAAGTATTATAACCACTTATCCTATAGGATTTTGATGTCTACCATCTCTTTTCCGAGCAAATAATTATAATGATGTACACCTTATTTGCTAAAATCAGTGAGACATGGTAAACTTCAATTAAATGTTTTTTTTGTTTTTTTTTAAGTATTTAGATATAGAGTAAGGGAAGTTAATGAAAAGGATATAGATATGCACATCCGAATTACATGGTAAAATCCGAAATGAATGACTTTAGTGACGTAATAATATCCAATCTGTATTTTGAGTTATCCACATCACATGGTAATATATTATTATATAGGTCCGGTAGATCTATTTATTAATAAACATATAATTTTATATATTTAATATTTTTATGTAATTATTTTACATGAGTTTCTAATTCCACTCCTAAATAACTTAAAATTGTGAATAAAATAAAAAAATAAATAAAAGTATAAAATTATAAATAACTATTTTTTATTAATTAAATTAAAAAAAATATATCCACTTCATGTTTCATTTTTCATTTTTTTTATTTTTCATATCCGTTTTGTTTTTCTTCATCTGATTTGCTAGCCTGTTTACAGAGAGTGGTTCTAATTTATTTTCTTCGCAATCTGAAGTTATTTAGGAGGGGAATGTGAAGCTCATGTTCTATGATATATAAACATATTAAATATATAAAATTATATGTTCGTTAATAAACAGATCCAAAAGACGTCTATAATTTATTTACTGGGCTTATTATATGAAGAAAGAACATTTACAGAAGCGTGCCTATTTTGGATTGTTAAATTGTTATGTGGATTATTCGAAATATAGATTGGATTAAATGAACAAACTACTATGAAAGACATTCACTTGGGATTTACCATGCAATTTGGATGTGAATATATATATATATATAAATATATATACACATTTTATTGTATTGTATTATATTATATATACAGCCTGTATGTTCATGATTATGTATATTGTATTCGTACAGTTGCGAAAGCTTGTATTTGTTATCTTCACCTACGACACGTTTAATGCAAAGTCGAAATTGGGCCATATTATTGTAGTTTTAATGGTTTGTACAATATTTAATGTCTCATTTCGTAGCAACAAATATAGGTCTTTACAAAGTTGTTGACATGCTATTTCCGGTTTAGTCAGGTACGGCAGTAATATTAGATTATTATAAATATAAGGATGGTGCAGATATAAAATCGTAAAGTCTCTGTTTTTGGATGGATGTTGGGGAAGGAATCAGAATAATATGGCAAAGTACTCTAGGATGTACTTGGCTCTCCTACATATAGAGAATTGCATAGGCAATGAGGTTTTTCTTAGTGCGGTAGGTGATCTATTTTCCTGCGACCTTATCAATTCATTAGAGGTATGTGTTCCATTCTAGATCCAAATGATGATCAGTGCAAAAAGATTGGCAAAACATTGCGATTCTCCAGGAGGAGAGCTATCCATTTTAATTAAGGCCAAATGGGAATCAGAGGGATTATAAGAATAAAGTGGAAGCATGTGTTTATCTTCATTGATATTAAACCGCCTTCTTTTTCTCCGTTACATTTTTGTGCATTCTCCATGTAAGATTTTATATTTAAGTATTCTGTAGTTTTAGGGGCATTGATGACAACACCTTGTATATTTAACAAAAACAGATATAAGTTAAAATATAAAATCAACAATTTTCACTGATTAAACATCTAACAATCTTGGATTTTTATTTCCGGAAGAAACAACATTAGAGAAAGCATCAGTTGCCCAAGATGCCCTAGACTAATGATCATTTTCTTCTAAAAATGTGGATACTATATGAAGATAATCCTCACCAGAGCTGGATCACTTTACGTACGGAATTCCACACTGAATAATATTTATGCCAAAGGCTTTAGATATGGCAACACCAATTGCACTCAAAATGAAGCATTCATCGACAGACTCGCTAACCCTATGAGATATAACTGTAAGCATATCTGCTGTAGAGCTATCCTGATGTTGAAGTTAAATCACTTTTATGCTAAAAAACATGTTGAAGAATAAATAAACAATGCTATATGTAAACTTGGCGTAAATATCGTTATTTAGATATGGAAACCCGGCTTAACCTTGAGGAGTCTAGTGACTTCGTACGTGATTGGACATATTTTGTTCAAAATTCGATAATTACTTCCGAAGTGTCTACATATTTATCAGAAATATATGTGTTTAGAATGAATTTACGTATTGCTTTTACAAAATTGCGTGTTTAAATTATAAGCTTATATCTAACTTAACATATGAATCAGTTTTCTTACACATATCCTAACGATATTAACAGATTAATTTCATTCAATCGCTGAAACAAATACATAATTGCATAATGCCGTTTATATAACAAGCAAAATAAAGAACAAATAGTATGTATAATTTCGAAATAGTTTATAGTAAAATAATAATCTGTAGGAGCAATAATTTAATTGCTATATGTACTCATTATGTGAACGATTCGACTGATAAACTTCATATCCTTAGAACATATTATTTGTATTCAGTATCAGTCAAAGTTCTAAGGAACTGTAACAATCATTATACGTCATTTACAAATGAATAACAGTAATCCGATGAAACGCAGAGTTGCATTATCTTTTAATAAATGTCAGGAGTATACCAAGCATTCATAACCGAATTTTCAATCTTATTTTACTAGCATT
This sequence comes from Euprymna scolopes, assembly GCF_053919585.1. Taxonomy (NCBI): domain Eukaryota; kingdom Metazoa; phylum Mollusca; class Cephalopoda; order Sepiida; family Sepiolidae; genus Euprymna; species Euprymna scolopes. Next base: position 7,416,928 of record NC_136489.1, read on the forward strand.
ATGGATAAGCCTCATATATATTTTTCCTCATTGAAAAAATGTGGAATATAATAACTATTTGGTGTGATAGACAATTTTCTATGGAGTATCATGAATCTTTAAAAGGGAATAGTGTAATACCGTTCTGTTTCCACGTGACCAAACTCACAAGTATGATCTTCTTATTACGTAATTCTATACTTTATTATCTGAGTCCAAAAATGTTCATTGGAAGTTTTACTTATCAGTTCATATAATAAAACTATTATTTATTATGAATATATAGCTCCGACATTTTTTTTTATCAGAGACAAAATGAATGTAACGCTTTAAAAGTGGAGATTAGTGTTATAAGTATATAATAAATATATTTAGAAATATGGAATTGTCTTCCGTTTTCCTGCTTTCCGGCTGACTACAATATGGTTGTGTTCAAGTCTAAAGTAAATAAGTTCTTGATGAGCCGTTCCATATAAGTTATCAAATTTACCAAATTTTCATTACTAATGATTACTATATTGACCAATTTCTATTGTACACTCTTTAACCCTTATCCTTGAGTGGCCTCTGGGCCTTGATAATGTGGTGATGCCTTTGTAAAAAAAAATATCACTGCCATCTATCAAGTATATAGTTTTGCAGATTCTTAGCTCGGGTAGTTGCTTGTCTCGCTAAAATGATGAGATATGATACAGCAAATGCTTTGACTGGTTCATTATATATCAACTCATTAAATAATTTCGCCTGCAACTGAAATATGGTAATCCGAAATATTTGTTAAGAAACAAATAGAACACCATAAAGTAGCGGTCAACTCTTTAATATACTTTTGGATATATCTATGCGTCAGATGTACGCTCGATTACTGGATCGAGATGAGGTGTAATCTAAATGTTCTACAATGAAATGGTTATTGCATGCTTGTAAAATATGTTGGTTCTTTTTCAATGATTTAGCGTAATGCGAAAGTATTTGTATGTAAACAGCCTCACATATGTATCCTCCTCATGAACGAGAGATAAAATATAGTAACTCTTTTGGTAAAAAGGGACACTTTTTCAAGAGAGTACCGACTCTACCTTTGAAAGTAAACATACAAATAGAGGCACGGAATAGTAGCCTCTAAAAATTGGTATGAAGACATCAAAAATATTAACGAGCGCTGATCGCAAGATCAGCTGGTAAAACTACAACCTATTCAGGAGGTGCAATGCCCGATTTGAGACGTGTATTGGTCTAATCGCAGTGATATATATATATATATATATATGCGTGTGTGTGTGGGTGTGTGTATGTGTGTATACATATATATGAAATTAAATGGAGGTTTATCAAGTTATTAACTTTCTCATTTTTCATTTTTAGACGTAATCCACTACGCTAATTTACTCTAATATATTAATTTATTTAATCATTAAATATATGTATATAGACATCTAATTTACATAAGGGAAATACGCTGCTCTCCGCCAAATCTTCCGACTCTCAATGACCATCCCTCTTTAAAAAGCCCGCATAAATCGGGTGAAAAGTTGAGTATTCAGGTCCTTCCAACTCCATTCTATTTCATATCGTCGGAGTTAATCCCGCCTACCGAGCATATATATATATATATATATATATATATATATATATATATATATATATATATATATATATATATATAAATTTAAAGGAGATTAGAATAATAGTCTAAAGAGCTAAGTGTATTTTAATGTGATAGTGAAATTACTAGTTTAATTAAAATACAGGAAATGCTCGTTGTAATTTAGATATATAATAAGCTCGATAGTTAAATGTCCTAGAGCTAATTCAATATTAAGTAATGTGATCTATAATTTAAAAGTTTTAAACATTTTTTTAAATTTCAAAATCAACATTTAATTAAATTAAAAATCTAATTGAAACTGATTTTTAATTTAATTAAATTTTGATTTTTAAATTTAACAAAATTTTAAAACTTTTAAATTATAGATCACATTACTTAATATATATATATATATATATATATATATATATATATATATATATATGTATATATATATATATAGTAATTTATAAAATATATATAGGGATTAAGCTACACTGAATATTCGGCGTTTCATCCACTATAGGATTCGTCAGGCTTATGCGCGAATTCTATGGTTGTTTCTCGTTTTTATATATGTTGAGGATTTTAGTTAGCCAATCAGCTTTCTAGTATCCACCACGCCCCTTCCTATCAGCCAATGGATTTGCATTTTATCGAACAAAGGATATGTTTTAGAACAAGGTTAGTGGTTTAAGGCAGATGATTTTCCTCATTTCTTCTCTTTTTTTGTATAGAAAGCTGATTGGCAAACTAAAATCCTCAACATATATAAAAACGAGAAAAAAACCAAAGACTTCGCGCCTGACGAATCATATAGTGGATGAAACGCCGAATATTCAGTGTAGCTTAATCGCCATATATATTTTTATAAATTACTAACTATCTCTACCTACGTATTGAGCACTTTTGAAGTAAATACTTAAAGTTTACGCATAAATCTATACTTTCGTATATTAATTTTATGTAAGTAAATTAAGTAGTTATATATATATATATATATATATATATATATATATATATATATTTATATATATATATGTACATGGAATTTAGGTATGGAATAAACACTTCCTTTTTTGTTTTGGGGGCTGTATTTGAAAGAGTTCAAAATAAAATTTCTAGCCTTGTAGGGTATGCCATTTTCTCTTCTCTGTTACTTCTGTCTCACAGAAAGAGGTTCCTAGCCTATTTCTATTTCATCATTATTTTGATGGCAAATGCTCGGCTGAGATCCAAACTTTGCCCCCTTACTAAATTTTAACGAAAAACACTCGTATAGCTCAAAACGCGATCAATAAATCCCCAATATTTTATATATGCCTAAAACTATACGTAGAATCTATGAACAAGGCGTCTTTATTAGAAGTTCACACACGTGGAAATTTCTTTCGTTTTACTGTTTTCCTGCTGATACAACATGGTTGTCTTCAAGTTTAACGTAAACAAGTCCTTGATAAGCCTTAAGTCACCCAATTTACAAAATTTTCAGTAGTAACAAATACTATATTGTCTCATTGACTACCATTCCATCTTTAACCTTGATGCACGAGTGCCTCTCAGCCTTCATAAGTAATGGCTTATATATATATATATATATATATATATATATATATATATATATATATATATATATATAAAAGTTTCCATAATTTTACATCTAAGTAATATTCTGCTAAATTTTCCTTAGTTTATCCATACGGTACGCTCACTCGTACAAAAAAAAAGACAAAATAAAAACAAAACAAACAAACAAATTCGTAGATTTCGGCATTACAATCCAAAATTCTGTAATTTCTGCTTTTACTTTTTTGTGTGCTTGTTTTTGTATTTCGAAATAATAAAAATAAGTGAGTATTTTTGGTAATAGATTACCAAAAAAAAACAAAAAAAAACGGTAAAACTATACAAACACCGTGACAGCGAATTAACCCTACCCCTAACCCTCACCCTAACCCCTAACCCTAACCCTAACCCTAACCCTAAACCTAACCCTAACCCTAACCCTAACCCTAACCCTAACCCCTAACCCTAACCCTAACCCTAACCCTAATCCTAACCCTAACCCTAACGCTGTCACGGTGTTTGTATAATAATACCAAAAAAACTCATATAAATTCGGGCGTGCGATTGTTTTCACCGAAGAAAATAGTAAGGGAACTGTACATACAGAGAATCATTCGAAGGACAATGAAATATAGAACATAGTCTGGTACATTTTATGTTGTCGTATACAATTGATTGTATAATAATCCGTTCTAAGTATTTCTTAGTAGTTAAACATATCTTATTTCATTTAGTCTTATATAAAACAAAGTAAACGTATACTATATATTTAAAAAAATTGTTATTAAATTTTCACCCCAAAAGAAGGCACAATGACACTTTGCTCTAGGGGGCTACTATCAGGGGCAACAACTAATGAGGTACTATGTTGGGATTTTGGCAGCAATATATCGGTTCACGTTATACATGACATCCTGCATGTCAGTACAGTTAGGGAAGCAGGGACCTGGAATGCCATTCCGCAGTCTAGCGTTTCTGGGGAAGAAATTACTTGAGTAGAAATATCTTTTACACTAGGGATCTCTACTGTGTGGGGGTGGGATTTAGCTGCTTGTCGGGTTTGTCGAGGGTGTCTACGTCGTTGAGGCACACGTGTCTGCAGTTCTCTAGAGCATTCACCTCTAAAATACTTGTAGAACAGGCAGAGGGGTGCAACGTTTAGTCGATAGGACAGAGGCTGAAGCTTACATGACAGTTCAGGGCCTATCAGATTGGCGACTCTCTTTTGAACATTGTCAAGGAGCGAGAGACTAGTAGCAGATGCACCAGCCCAAATGTGACAGCAATACTCCATACATGGGCGAATGGTGGCCTTATAGAGGTACAGCTACGGTATTACTGGAAATGTTTTCTCACTCATTAAATCATTTCTCTCTGATAGGTTCATAAGAGTAGTGGTTGATGGGCAGAAATCCGACGCCTACAGTATTAATGTTGGAGTCCCCCAGGGGTCAATCCTGGGCCCAACAATCCTCCTGATCTACATCAATGATCTCCCAAAAGACGTACTTAAATCATTCGTTGACATCTATGCTGATAATACGACCACCTATGGCAACACATCAAAAGCCCGTAAATGACAAAGTTCTCTCTAATTCTCTCTCCTTTGATCTTGAGTTCGTCGTACAATGGGGAGAAGTGGCTGGTCACTTTTAATGCATCCAAAACCAAGCTTCTATCTTTACACATCAACGATCTGATCCCCATCTAGCATCAATTGAAATGGATGGATCTCATCTTGGGAAGGCTGCATGTTTTGACAAGCTTCTGAGTTTGACCTTTACTCCTGATCTGAAATGGAACACAAACATCAAACCTGTTGCCAGGGACGCTTGGAAAATAGTCGGATCCTTCTACCACTCAAGAAGATATCTCATTACTGATGCAATTGTCTATCTGTATAAAAGCCAAGTACGTCCAAAGATGGAGTACTGCTGCCACATCTAGGCAGGAGCTGCTAAAAACAGTCTATTCTGCCGTGGCAGAGTACAAAATAGACTTCATGGTTTAGAAGGGTTGCCCTTTTCTCTTCCCTGCAACCTCTCTGCCACAGAAGAGACGTTGCGAGCCTCTCTTTGTGTTTATCGTTATTTCCATGGCGGGTGCTCGTCTGAACTCCACTCCCTCGTCCCCTCTCGTCAATCTATCACGAGAAATACCTGTCTGGTTTAAACTACTGTCAATAATTTTCCCCACTCTTTATCTGTGCCTAAATCAAAACGTAGATTCAATGAGCAAAGCTTCTTTCTTCGCAGTCGAATTCCCCGCCGCTTGCCTTTTTCCCACCTGACTACAACTTGAATGTCTTCAAGTCCAACATAAACAAACTCCTGACTAACCGCCCACTTTAGAAAGACACTCTATCAAAACCCTCAATACTAATGATTACTACAATACTATCTCGTTGATTACTGTACACGCAATAAGTGTGGACTTCGGGCCTTGATAATTGGTGACCCCCATGTAAAAAAATATACTTTCGGGTGTTGTTAGTGTTCTAGCACGGTAGAGAGAGCCTACTTTCTTCACAGCGGCCCTGGCAATGCTTTCAATGTAATTATTCAAACTCATGTTTCCTGTGAACATTAGGGCAAGTAGTTTGAAAGATGGCCGACAACGGATTACAAAGTTTTTCCCAAATTTCAGTACCCTGCATACCAAATGTTGAATCTTTAGACTGAAAATTAACAGAGTTATTGCGTAGGAAATGTACACATACACACACAGATACACTCATTTTTATAGATATACTAGCATTTCAGCTCAGCTTTGCCGGGAGTTTAAAGGTGCATGTTGAGTAAAAATAAAACATAAAATAGCGGTCAGTTTTTTAAATTTACCCCCTAATCTAACACTTAATATTTATTTCTTTGTGATCGAATCAAGTTATTAATTTAGATCCATGTCCATGGAACTTAAATCTAAAATTTCAAGTGCTTGGACCCAAAATTGTCGGAGGAGTTTGGTAGAGTTCTCAAAGGTCAAATTGTTGAACTTTGACTCCTTCACAGCCAAATTTCTGGCCGAAAACCGCTGGCATAGATTTCCCCAAATGTCAGCACCCTGTATATCAAATTTCTAGTTTGTACACTGAAACATGAGAGAGTTATTTGGTAGGGAAATGTACATAGGCACACACACACAGACACGTTCAATTTTATAGATGTATAGATTGTAGTTACTTGAGCAGCTGTTGTTTCCATTGATACGACTCTGTTCTTAGTTTCATGTATACTCTGCCTACGCACTTACTCATCTTCTATTCTTATGAGGAAACATATGTGAAAGCGTGTGGAATAATTTAAGGAAATTACTTCTCTATTTATCTATTCAAATGTATTTCGGTTAATTCTAAAACAGGTTCGATCTTTTGTCCTCACTTCTTTATTCTAAACGGGTTCAACTGGATACACGCGAAATATAAAGGCAATCGCACAATAAAGCTGAATGATATTGATCAGCTAGATACCTTGTCATATAAATTAAGGAATCGCACAGATTATCTAGTATAACGACATCAATTAACGTTTCAATGAATCTGAAGAACAACAGACGGAAATTATTCCAATTATGCTTCTTACTTCAGTTTTATAAATATTCGTGATCCTTCTTTACGAGTTTGAATATTTAGTAAACATTATTTACTTAAAACTCAGAATATCTTTTAAACGTTGAATAAGTTTATACCAGATATTGGAATGCAATAGGTATGGGAATGGACGAATCGCACTTGATTTAGTGAAACACTGGCTTTTAAGCCCGGCTTTGCCCGGGTTAATGGAGGTTTTGTTGAGCAAAAAAAGTGGCAGTAGGAAGGCAGACTCGAACCCGTACTGTGAAGGAAGAAAAGAATGAGGAAAAACCTGACACCTTTGCTGTTACGACTACCCTCAAACCGCAGGTTACGTAGGTTTAAATTAAGGCTAGAAAATCGAAAATAAAGGATGACTTTCGAAAATATCGGCGAAACAAAGCAACCCCTCCCTGTAGGAAAGTGCCTAGTTGAGGGGGAAGATATTAATGTTTTTAGCTAATTGTTCGATATTCCTCGTCTGAAGGGTAGATATTCCAAACGGTACTGATCTTGTAAAATTCGTCGCCTCTGTCGAAAATTTTAGGCAGACATATAAACATGCATACATACATTTATATATTGGAAGCTCAAATTTTCCATCTAACCGATTAAAAAACGTGCCCTGTCTCTTAATACTATTTATTTAAATTTTCAAATGTTCCGACCAGAAATTTTCTGAGTAATTTGGGAGAGACCGCTGAGGTCATTGTTTTTTTAACTTTCATCCCTATTATGATCCCTTAACTTTTATTATTTTGGGCTCAAATCAAGTTTGTTTGTTTTTTTTTTAAGTTAGATTCCTGCCCAAGGAAACGATATCTAAAATTTCAATTGGTTATAATCAAAATTGGCGGAGGAATTCTCAAAAGTCAAATCATTGAACTTTGACCCTATAACAGGAACATTTCTGGCCGAAAATGGATTACATATATTCTCCCAAATCTCAATAACCTTTATACTTAATTTCGAGTCTGTAGACTGGAAATTGACGGAGTGATTGCGTATGGAAATGTACACAGACATACATATACACACAGACAGACAATTTCACTTTTATAGATATATAAATTACGCTCTCTCTCTCTCTCTCTCTCTCTCTCTCTCTCTTTCTTTCTCTCTCTCTCTCCCTTTGATTGTGTTTCGGGAAAATTTCATTTTCTTTATGATGAATATAAAATTGACATGCAGGTTACTGAAAATATTCTTTTATTATATTTTTAATGGTCGTCCCTTGGATTGCACTTTTATTATTTCACTATTTATAAAGTTAATATTTCATTTTACTCCAATTCCTTTCTGTATTTTCCATGTTTTAGGGAGTTCTTAATATGCTGAGAAATAATAGTATTATGTTAGCTTTATTAGACTAAATTTTCTCGGGCATTTAAAAATATATTTTACTCTCGTTAACATTAAACAACTCATATTTCTACTTGGGGGCAAATCTACATAGGGGAACTTCAGGATTATAACAATATGTCTGTTCACATTTCATTTAAAATCCTATGTATGAACAGTCTAGGAAGCAGAAAAAATCCTAAATCTATCACTCCGAGGGGGGGTCTGCTTGTAAGATTAGTAATGCATATGTAGGGCTAGGAAAGTTATGATTTCATCAGATTACATTTCATTAAAAAGCTAAATACAATATTGTAAAACATAGGGCAGGCCTGCAATATTGCAGGGGCGAGAAATACAGTTTGATCTTCGATTATAATTTCGGGTCTTGTAGATTTGTGACTTTTTATAACACTGAACGATTATGGTCTCTGCACCTGCACATTTGTTAAAATACTTCATGAAAAGGCAAATGCTGGTTTTGTAAATATATAGGATTGTCTCTTGTGTAAATGATTTTTTAGCATGATAGACGTGTCCCATCTTTGTCTAAACAGCCTTTACAATGGCCATAATATATATTTATTCTAGTTTATTTTACCCAAAATTTCTCATTTGTGTTTCTGTCTAATTCGGATTCAATTATGTAAAGTGGGTACGCCTCAACATATTAAAACTGATTGCAGTTATATATATGAAAACAGCAGCTAGAAATCAAAGAACCAGTGGTTGAATTCATTTAAAAACCTAACACAAAAGTAAAAACAAATAAATAGCATCACTCTTTCTCTCTCTTTCTCTCTCTCTATCTCTCTCTTTCTATATATATATATATATATATATATATATATATATATATATATAGCGAAATTATACTAACTTCGTGTGCAAGTATATATATATATATATACACACACATATATATATATATTGTAAGTATATATATATAAATATATATATATATATATATATATATATATATATATATATATATATATATATATATATATATTAGTGAGTCATTTTAAATGATGTACACAAACCTGAAAAGCCCTTTTGTATAGATTAAGCCGAAAAATGATATAACGTAACTTGGTAAATATCCAAGATATCTTCGCCGATTCAATAGTCGTTCTGCCGATTGCTCTCCTTGTACTGCCCATTTTTTTTTCATCAATAATCCTCAGAATAAATGTGCAGGGAGATTTCTGATAGACTGATTAACTTATAAATTCTATTCTAATCACTAGATGACGCTACAATCTCGGAGAAGATTTCAACAACAATTACTCAACAATTACTCCGTTTTTCTGTTTCTGTAACTCTCTGCATATATAATGTATATATATATATGTGTATATATATATATATATATATATATATATATATATATATATATATATATTCCATATATAACGTAATGCAACGTGATTTTATTTCTACATATTTTGAATTTCCATTCGTGATTTTTCTAAAAAACAACTCCTTCGATACGGCTTTGACAAAGCGAAGGCAAAGTCGGTCATCTGACACCCAAATGTTTCCTCTCTTCAGCCCATTAATTTTTTTAAAACGTTGACTTTATTTTAAATGTTTTTAAATCTTGAATTTAAATCTCCCCTTCATGATTGTTATATATAAATTTTGTACCCCTAAAAATATCATTATATATATATATATATATATATATATATATATATATATATATATATATATATATATATATATATATGAATGTGTATATATATGTATATATATTTTTTCATGCATATGCACGTGTTGTCTATGTAAATGCATGAAATTATTGGAATGACACGATATAATCATATATCTGTTAAAACTATTTCATAAACATTTGTATCAGGTGGTTGAATCCACAGTGTCAAACAGGCGCGTATTTTTGCGAACGAAACCATTTTAAGAAGTAAACTGAAACATTAGAAAAGAGAACCCACACTGGCTTCTTTATCTGTTCATATTTTTTTTATTTTTCTCATCGTAAAAAGCATTATCTCGCACTAAACTCAGTCAGCTTTAATACAGCAAAACGTTATTAATTCTTACAGTAACCATCTACTCGCCCACACACGGGCATTTGCAGCCGCTGACAATCCGACTCACCTGAAAGTATTTCACTTAGCCTAGACTTTATTTCGAATGCAACACGAAATAGGTAATGAGAATAATTGAACACAAAGAAAAATTAAACTCAAGTTTTGTCTTTTCTTTAATGATGTGTGTTTAAATGAAATCAATCTGCCAAAACACATATAAATAAACTCACACAGACGCACACACACACCCACACACACATATATATATATATATATATATATATATATATATGCACATATATATGTGTGTGTGTGTATATATATATACATGTGGCTATATATATACATATATATATATATATATATATATATATATATATATATATATATATATACGTACCGATACATATATATGCACACATACATTTATATGAAAATATGTATATATACATATATACACAGAAATATATACATGCATAAATATACATGTGTGTATATTATTGTATGTAAAACGATACAAACACACATATACATATATACATATATATATATTTATCTTCATATACAAGTAAATACATACACACATACACACACAAACACACATACACACACACACACACATATATATATATATATATATATATATATATATATATATATATATATATATATATATATGCAGCGAGTAATTATACAAGCACATCTAATTGAACACCACTTGGGTTGCATTTTTCCCGATTTTTCTGATTATCTTTTAAATTTGCCGAACGTATTTTTTTTTTAAATATAAGCAGGCATGTTATATAAAATGGCACCCAAATGTTCTGTTTAAGCATATTCTTCTCCATCGGTTTCTATCCGTGGGTCTGATTATCATCAGAAGCGAGTGCAGTTCTTATCTTTTCTCCCGTTTTCTTTTCTTTTGACGGTTGGTGTATTTATATATATTTTTTAATTGGTTATGAAGGTGGGACCGGAGTGTTGGACGCGAATTATTGTTTATTTTATTTTTTTCATTTTGTTATTTTATAGTTTATTTATTTAGTTTATTGTAAGTCATTAAATACTGTTAAAATGTTTGCCCTGATGTTTAATGAAACCGGTTAAAAAAGGGGATGCAGGTTTTTGATAATATGGGTTCTAGTAATTTTTTTTGTCGAATGCAGTTATTGACGTAATGGATTTTGATATTGTTAATTAATATATGTCTAATATCGGACGAATGTATATTTTTATTATGTGATGTTAGCCGTTGTTTTATCGCTCTATTTTCAGCTAAATGATAAGTAAGTCGTCGGGAGAGCGTTATGGTTGTGTGGCCTAAGTATGCGTTGTATGAGTTTATAGCATGGGTTCAGAGACATTCTTCGAAGGGACAAATAAATGTATACACTACATTAGTTTAGTCTAGGGAGGTGTTAGTATTGTTATTATTTCTACTTATTAAATTGGACGGTTTAAATTTATTATAATACATTATGTTTGATCTTATTGTTTGGTTTGGTGGCTCTGAAGTATCTTTTAATTAATTTTGGTAATATTTATCATCTACTTTTTAGTTAGTGTGTAATTGATTTTTATATTATACTTGTATGGTGTCATTATTTTTGCAGTCTTTTTGTAACGTCTTATGTTTTTTTATAGAGTGAGTATAAATTGAGTTTATTTACTTATCTATGATATTATTGAGAACGTTTTTGTTTATTGTTTGTTATATTTTTATTAGTTCTCTTGACAATATTGGTCGGTATGATGCTACATTGTATGAGCGATGAACCGATTTTTTTATCACATGAAAAAAATCTCTAGTCGTTCGACATTAAAAAAAGAAATTAAATAAATACACCATAAAATAAGACAATCGACATAAAAAATAAATAAATACAATAACATTCACTTCATATTTTTTTTTTAATTCTTAACAAACCAAGCATCAAAAGAAAAGAAAAACATAACATCATCACTCGCCCCTGATTAAAATAGGAGCACCAATAGATAGCGATTGAGAAGAATATGGTCAAACAATAAATCTTGGGTGCGATTTTATATAACATTGTAGCTTAAATAAAAATACTGCTCGGCAAATGGAAAAGATAATCAGAAAGATCGGAAAAAAACATAACCCAATCTTGTTTATCAGATGTGTTTGCATATAGTATGATAGGTCATGAAAAGGAAGGGTTGTAAACAGATAGCGTCGACATTGGGGGGTATCAAAACCAAAGCAAAATATGATGAAAGTAAAAATAAAACAGATAAACCCCATAATTTATTATACCATACCTGTTCACACTGAAACAGGGAAACACTTATCACAGTATTCTGTTAATTATGTTATTAAACAGCATTGTTAAACTTTGTGACATGTTTCCATTCTATGGAGGTCAGGCGCGAACGAACACCTCATACTTTTATTAAACCATATTTATTCAAACTGAAACATAATTAGTAAAGTATGCTTACGCACATAGATATGAAAAGTCATTATTAAAGTATGTGCCTATTTCCATTCTATGAAGGCCAAGCGCGAATGCAGACCACAAAATTTTATTATACTATCCCTATATAAGTTAAAACATTATCAAAGTATTCTTATGTACATCTATATCAAAAACACTTGCAATGTTTTTCTTTTTTAATTTTTTATTTCCATACTTTGTGGATCACGCGCGTACGCAAACCCTACAATTTTAATGAATCATCATTATGCCAGATAAAACACACACATTCCTGTGTCATGATACATTTTCCATCATTATATGTGATCAGTTTTCTATAATAGTCAACCATATAGGAGCCTATTCGTGACCAGACACACACGTTCAGCTTCATATTTTATATATATATATATATATATATATATATATATATATATATATATATATATATATATATATATATATATATATATATATTATGTTCTTAATAACACATGTTTCGGTTATCGAAACGTATCACCAGTCCATTGACTTTATTAGACGTTACAGAAATGGTTATTATCATTAGGAAAACAATAGTCGAAGAAGCACAAAAAGAGGGGAGAGATTTTATTTATAATTCGACGACAGTTCGGTTTTTAGATTAAAGAAACATTAGATAGTTGTTAAGGTGCGAGGGGGGTTAAAATATTGAACAAGACACGGGTAGGAAGAGAAGAAGATACGGAGAGATAGGGTGCAAAAAAGGGGAGTAAGGTCGATAAAACGTTGAGGGTTGAGGTAGGAGCGTGTAGAAGAGGGATAAGAACTTAAAGGAGAAGGAGAGAGACGAACAGTTAAGGAATTGGCGCTAACTTGTGGAGTGTCGTGCTTAGTTGTTGGGTATTTTTCATATGGAGTTTGACATGTACATTGACATGTTGTTTTGAGAGAGGGCGTTGTTTGCAATAACGAAGATACGCCCTCTCAAAACAAGGTTGGCTCCATACACCTTAATTGCATTTATCTCTTTAAAGGCATGGAATATAAATGGTTCCTAAGAAATTTAAAAACTGCCAGATATGGATTGGATTAATATACATAGATATGGACATATCAAAATATGCACGTGGAAGGATATAAATAAACTGATAATAATAATAATAATAATAATAATAATAATATTAATAATAATAATAATTATTATTATTATTATTATTATTATTATTATTATTATTATTATTATTATTATTATTATAATATATATATTATATACGCCAATAGCGTAATGGTTTGAAGCCTTGACTGCCGTATAAACGGTCGGGTTTCAATCCTGGCTTGAAGTAGTTGCCTGTCTAGCCGCACTGATGAGCTGTGAAACAGCGAAACCGTGCTGTATGTGGATGACTATAGTGCTCCTCACCTTGAGTTGAGCATATTGAGAAGTGAAAAACGAATTACCATTAGCATATAAGCGACGCTCTTTGTGTAAACAAATCGAGCGGAGGTATTTCGGACGATATCAAAACATCGTTAAACTCACTACTCGTTCAAGCAGCCGCCAATAGCGTAATGATTTGAAGCCTTGACTGCCGTATAAACGGTCGGGTTTCAATCCTGGCTTGAAGTAGTTGCCTGTCTAGCCGCACTGATGAGCTTTGAAACAGCGAAACAGTGCTGTATGTGGATGACTATATATATATATATATATATATATATATATATATATATATATATATATATGGTCATTTACCTACGTATCCTAGGTGTTCATGCGTTTTTTTCACCTGCATAGTTCTTCATTGTAAGGGTGAGAAATATAAACGACTGCGTTAAATCGGCGTCTTTAAACATACCGATTTGTAAAGGTGTAAATAAATAACGCGTTTTGTAAAGACAAGAGATAAGCCAATTATATGATCAGATGTCTACAAATAGCTTCGCAAGGCATTCTCAGCTTATGAAGAGCTGTTTGCTTACTCATAAGCGTGATGTAAATGAAATTTTCGGCGTTTTTCGTCAAGAGATCGGAATGGCATTTGGCTTCGAGAAATGCAGATGCTCGCCAAGAATGAGGAAACAATAAAAACAGCAAAAGAAGTCACTCAACCGAGAAGATATGAACGTCCTTAGCTAAAAAGAGAATTGCAGACACAAAAGAAGATATACTTGAGAATAGCAAAACAAACAAAAAGAAAAAAAATTACCCAGAAAAAATGTAAATGAACGCAAAACGAATATTATGAATAAGTAAATCTAATTTCCCTTAGAGTAGAAATCAATGAATAGCAATGAAGCCTCTCAATCATTAATATATCTGTTGATAAAATATGTACATTAGTTACAAAAAAAAAATTATATTCCAAATTTCAAGACGTCGTTTATCATACTATTATTTTCTCCAGTATTTTATTATGTCTAGTTCTTAGCATTTTTTTTTCTGTAGCGCATAAACCCCCCTTAAACACTGGGTGAATCCTTTAATACCCTCCACCCTACCACACTATAGTAAGAAGAATTTATTTACGTTAAACCAAAATAAAAAATATCTTACATACATGTGTAATGATCGGAAAATTAATTGAAACTTTTTATGATATTTACGACATCTATAAGAATATGCAGAATACACGTATTGCAATTTATTTATAATACTATAGAGGCTCAGAAATATAGTATTGGCATAAATCACATGTGAAATATACGAAAATATTAATATCTGCTAATGTTATCATATTATGTATTTATGTATATATATATATATGTGTGTATATATATGTATATATATACATATATATTTGTGTATATATATGTATATATATATCTACACACACACACACACACATATATATATATATATATATATATATATATATATAATTTCTGAATTTTGGAGCTAAGGATATGTCTGAACCTTTATTGGGATTAATCATTCTACTGTTCTCATATTAAGTGTCCTTTTCACAATGTTTTAGTTGATGTAATCTCCGACCTTGAGGTGTATTTTGTCGAATGTTACTACTAGACTCGTGTATTTCGACGCTTTTTGGAGCAGAACAACCTTATGTACTCCACGGGGGTAGCGGGCTCTCATTCCGTTTGTTATGGCATGATAGAGGTCCTAATAATTTGCAATTGTGTATTCGCTTGCGAACAATGAGAAATTAAAGTTATACACTTTAGGGCAATATCAGGTTTACAATTGATTAGTCCAAATGCTCTCACTATTTCACTACGAGACTTATATACGTGAAGAGTGATTGAGGTTATTTCAACCAAAAATTTGTGAAAATGTAACTTAAGTAGTGCGCTATAACTATATAATATTTAGATATACATATAGTAATTTATAAAATATATATATAGCGATTTTGCTACACTGAATAATCGGCGTTTCATCCACTATAGGATTCGTCAGGATTATGCGCATAAGCCTGACGAATCCTATAGTGGATGAACTGCCGAATATTCAGTGTAGCTTAATCGCCATATATTTTTTATAAATTACTAACTACCTCTACCTACGTATTGAGCACTTTTGAATTAAATACTTGAAGTTTACGCATAAATCCATACTTTCGTATATTAATTTTGTGTGAGTAAGTGAAGTAGTTATATATATATATATATATATATATATATATATATATATATATATATATATACACACACACGAGGGGCGTGCGATAATAATGCCGCTGACCCACTTCTCATATCAGTAGATCAACGAAACTTGGCACCGTTATTAGGCTTTTTTCTGCATAGGAAGCACACAGACATGCATTTCTCCCATCAGTAGATGCAGATCTGGAGACCGTTTTTGTAGAACACCCCAGGTTGGTCCTTTAACCACTACGTCACTTCAGAAATCAAGGCTGCATCATCTGGCAAGACTCTTTCTTTTCAAAAAACAACTTCATGGCTGGGAAGAGGTGAAAGTCAGAGGGTGCAATGTCTGGAGAGTAGGGTGGATGGGGAAGAATTTCATATCCACGCGCCGATGCTTCTTATCTGGCGACATACGAGTTGTGGACCGCAGCGTTGTCCTGCAGGAAGAGGGTACATTTGCTGATCTTTCCCCACCTTCTGATTTTGATAGCTTCCCATAATTTCCTCAAAAGTGAAGCATAATAGGCTCATATAATTGCGGTACACTTTGCCAGGAAATTTGTCATCACTACTCCGTTCTGCTTCCAGAATACTGTAAGCATGGTCTTGCGAGCGGAGGGCTGCACCCTTGCCTTTTTAGAGGTGGTGAGACCAAGTGGTTTCACTGCATTGATTTGAGGTTTGTTCTCTGGATCATAGGGGTGGATTCCGGATCATCCTGCATACACAATCTTTTGAAAAACTTTAACTCACTTTCTTGGCACATCTCCAAATTCTTCGTCGGGCACTCGACGCGGTCTTGCTTCTGGAATGGTGTGCGCAATCTGGGAATCCATCGTGCAGACATCTTATGCATATGCAAATGGTAATCAATGATAGTTTCCACAATCCCTGTACTAATCTTGATATCTTGAGCTATTTGGCGAATAGTAATGCGCCGATTTTCCAAAATGGAACCTCAATTTGACGGACACGTGCATTATCAATGGCAGAAGGGGGCCGACCAGACTTCAGGCCATGTTTAAATTCACGATGCCAGCATTTTACTAGGTCATATGATGGGGCATTATCACCATCAGTTTCTTTCATTGCATCAAAATTCTCCTGTGGTGCGCGTCCTTTCAAAGAAAAAAACGGATCACCGCTCGACATTCAATAGGCTCCATTACACACCTGACTCAGTTCAAACCCCTGTAAAAAAAGAAAACACAATTAGTTTAGAGTAGTAATTTGCCACATAACCCGTAGAGATATAAATTATTGGTCATGCAAAATTTCAGCTAGATCAGACAACTGAGGTTGGGTAAGGGGCATTACTTATTGCACGCCCTTCGTATATATATATAATATTAGTAAGATATATAAAGAAAGAGGTGTGTGCATCTGTGTTTTAAAATGTATATTCCAGTTAAAGTAAATGATGTTTAGTATTATAAATGTATTATATTTATTAGGTATTTATTTGTATATTTTTCGATTAAAAAATAGCATCCCAGTAAAATGTAATATTCCATTGACCGTATTAAGAATTACATATATAATTTATTATTATTATTATTATTATTATTATTATTATTATAATTTATTATTATTATTAGTAGTAGTAGTAGTAGTAGTAGTATATAATTATATACATATATATATATATATATATATATATATATATGAGAGCAAATAGTTAATAAAACATGTTAAAAGGATCGGATTTTGCATAGAAACGTATTTGGTTAAACTGCAAGTAAGTCAAAGATCTAAATTGTTCCATACACAAGCATGCAAGCTGACTGCAATTGTTCACGAACGATTATCATACTGAGAATATTTCTGCAGCTGTTTTTGAGGCTCACTACTTATTAACTTAACTTATATATGTGCAACTATGAGCTAGTTGTGGTTGTGACATATGTGATTTCGGACTGTCACCATGAATATTCCAGGCGTGAAATAATAATACAGGAAGCTTTAAATAGTGTATTATGCAGCGATATAACATCAACGTCGGATTGTAGGTTTCGAAATCAGTGTTTTGTCATGTTTGAGCAAAACAAGATCGAATGAACAGATTTAAAATGTGATCAGATTTTAGAGGAGATACACACGCTTGTAATAACAATTTATAATCAATCTCTCCCGAAACTTCGTAGCGAACGGACACTTTTAATCAGGCTAAATAAAACTACAAAACAGAAGGAGAGTCACGTCAGTCTTGGACTAAGAATCAACAAGGCGCCGAGAAAACCCAATAACGAGAAATAGTCAACAATAACGCGACAGAAAATAAACAAGAAAAAAAAATAAGTAGGCCCCTAACAAGCGAAGACAAGATTAAGAGAAAAAAAAGAGGAACTACGCTACAGACGCTTTTTATCAGAATCGATAGATAGAACAAACAATTGCTACACATTTCACACGCTTCGTTGGAGGTATTTAAGAAAATGAAAGTGAAACAGAGCAGATACATTCAACAAGCATTTGACATTAAGAAAAAATATGCATCAGGACGGGGAGCTCATTGTTAGCTTCGAGGGATAATGAATTATACTAGAAATGTTACATGCAATATTTATAGAAATATTTATTTTACAAATATCATTTGAAGGAAATAAATAAATAGTTCTGATCAGATACACACTGTTGCTTTTGAAATAATTGATTTAAAATCCTGAAATCCTATGCAAAATAATAATTATTTGTTGACGTTTAAAATCATTGTAAAACAATAAAAAAAAATAGAGCAACCTGTTTCTGAGAAACGCTGCGTTATATTGTCGATTCAAGTGATGCATTTATTATACTTTTTTCTTCTGTTTTTTTTTTATTTCTATTTCTGCAATTACTTACCCCTTCATTCAGTAGTTAAAACTTTTTTTTAAAAATATGAAAATAATCCAAATACAAAATATTTTAGCTTAGAAATATGGGAGTGTGTGATTAATGTGCAATATGTATACGAACCAGCTTGGGGCACATTAGATGCCCTAGATATGACCTTAAACTATATCCGATGGTGAGGCCCCAGCTTGCGGATTTTGGGGAGTGTGGAGTCACCTCTTAATTGTCATTGCTCCCAGGGAAACTCTGACCCGGAGTTAGGGTTCCAACTATGGATTTAATAGAAACCAACGTAAACGAAATATAATAATAATAAAAATATATTCTATTAACATATTTAATTCAAAATTACTGGAGTTGGCATAAAATAACATTAAAATGTTTGATACGCCGTAAAACTAAAACAACCAACAGCATTAGAAGTAATTTGTCGATTGAGATCTAAGCTAAATAATTGAATAAAAAAACACAAAACCTTTAACTGTTGTCGCAAACATACCCCTGCAAATAAAAACATGGGGTTTTCTCATTAAATTTATTGCCTTAAGCTTCTAATGTAACGGGCAATTTTAGGTACCGTAAACTGCGATGAATGTAAATGTCGAAAATACGATCTCGACAATCAATCTGGTATAAACTGGACTATTTTTGTGTTATTTTATTAGTCCGGCGAAACAACATTGTAACAGAGACCAATGGGATTTACTTCCTCAAATGATGTAATATGTAAGATGGAGTTTGATTATCGCTAAATGCCTGGGACCATCACCCCCAGTGCAGGTAGGGTTTATCAAGCAATATTCACGAGGTTATAATATTTCCTCATGTAAGGGTGCTTGCACGATTATAATCGACCTTTTTCGCATGTGATATCTTCTTGCACGGCGGAAGTAAAGTGATGGGCGAACTAATTTGTAAACTCTCTCTCTCTCTCTCTATCTCTCTCTCTCTCTATATATATATATATATATATCACTCACTCACTCTCTCGCTCTCTTCATCCCATTCGTATGTATACGCAAATGCGGAGTAGCTATATTGAATGGTAGTCTGTGGGTAGTAAAGACTCACATAGAGGTAAGATTTTGGATAACCTCACTCAATTAAGACGTCACCCATAATACCTGATATCGGAAGAAATGGAACATTTCATGATAATAGATGAAACGCCAGGAAATATCAAATTAAAAATTACCTTTTCCGGCATACAATTGACTGGTTATAAGAAGAGTATATGTATGTATGCTAACAACAACCATCTTAGGTTAGTTCTAACGGGCTATCCCGAATGAGAAAAAAATCATGGGAATATAAACACCACAAGCGAATAGCACTCGCATATATACCCTATTTGGTAAGCCCTCTGCTATTTACCAGGCACAACATTACTTAACTAAAGTGATCTAATCGCTCGTATACAGACGTGGGTAGCTTTCATATTTAGAGACATTTTTTTTTCATTACTTTTTCGTAAATTTCTACCTGCATGTATACAAATAATTCTGAAAACGCTAGAATAGTTAAGCCCATGAATTAATCAGTGTATTTTCCGAAACGGATTGAAAATATTAAATTCATCGAGCAATGGGTTATGCGGTAAAGGGTGTAATAGTTGGTAGTCTATTTTAGGATTACTATACAGATTATTTATTGAAATGACCCCTGAGATATTACCGATTTTCATGTATCTAAACTTTTTACCTGGAAAATAAAACATGTTTATTAGATTTTTAATCTCGTTAAAATGTTAAAGTGGCTTATAACTCAGCTGCTTCAATATAAGACAACTATGCCATTATATATATATATATATATATACTACATAGTATAATATATGTACACACACACATATATATATATATACATTATTTATACTACATACGTAGAATATACATACACGCACACATATATATGTATATATATAGGTATGCATATATGTATATATATATATATATATATATATATATATATATATATATATATATATATATATATATATATATATATATATGTGGGGATGACTATCAATTCTTTTTATTTTGTTTTGAGCATTTAGGTAAGAAAAAATGCCACTTTTTATAATGCGCTTTGTATAAATAAATGGAGTTTGAGCGTTTTTACAATGCTCGATCATTGTTATCTCACATGATTATTTTAGTAGCAGCAGCTTATAAGTGTATCAACGATAAACCAGGAATATTACCAAGGTTTGAGCCATTCTTTATTTAGCCGCACTGAAACACAACAGAATATCTGTGAATGCTCATATATTTATTCCGCCCATATACTGGTTAATTATCGAACATATTGAAAATTATTAGGGTACAATTATTCTGTAAATATTAAAATTTGTTTTCATTTGTTTTGTTTAAATATTGACTAATGTATAGAAAACCCCACCCAATATATTTGATGATAAGGAGACTTTGTTTCAAAAAACTATGTTAAAATTATCGTCCATGACTTAATGTATGTTTCAATAAAAACATCGTGCCCGAAACGATCGTACAATTTATTGTCTTTGTTTCGGTCTTTCTGATGAAACCGATTTTGAGTTTTTAATTTTAATTTTAAACCATCAATCATCTTACTGAATATTAAAATAGATCTAGGATATATGCCCATTGAGCTTATTATATATCTGCATTCCAACGAGCACATTTCTTTCTTGTATTTTAATTACATTGGTGATTTTAGTATTACATTTACATACACTCTGCTCTTTAGACTTTTGCTTTATTCCCTTTTATATATCTATATATATACATATATATATATACATATACATATATATATATATATATATATATATATATAATTCGAAAATATTAAAGAAATTTCCGTAGTTGTTACTTTCACGAGCGCTTTCGATTTTCCACGAATAATCGCAGGTGTTGAGGAATACAAGCGAGAAGATACGAGACTGGAAAAAAGTGAAAAGCAAAACGTACCTTGACTCACGTTAGGTTATGTTCAGTTAAAATATATGATATCGATGGAAGGTTGATTAAAATATAGGTCGATTACAATTCAGCAACTTCGTGGGCACTATTGGCAAAGTTCGATCCATTACGCGTTACGCAAGCCATTTTAACAGATTGCTGATTTTTTTTCTCGAATGCAATATTATTTAGAGAAGAGTAATAAATTTTAATATATGACGCTTCAAATTTTTTTAATTTTTAAAAATTATTTTCACGTTGTATAATTTTTATGTTGTCGACGTCGATTTTTCTAAGATTGGAGTGAGGTAGTTAAGTTCTTTTATTAACCGTTGATATACAACGCTAGTATTGTTTCAATGCATGCTGATTCGCTGGGACAACGTTGTCGTTGTATGCCCAATTTTTGTATTATTCTTATATTTATTTTCGGGGTTACGTTCTTCTAGACGGCATTAACATGCATACAATACATTGATTTGCTCCAACGTTTTTCTAGCCGGTGATGAGTTGTTTCTTACCACTGAAATAGGGACGAAACGTTGATTTTATTTTTGTTTTTACTCTTTTAGGTTTTTCCTTTTTGTTCACATATATACATATGTATATATTTATCTTAGTTTTATCTCTTCGTTTGTCGGCAAATCAGAATTATGTTTTATGAAATAGATTGTTTAAATAAGTAAGTTTTGATTGACAACGTATTTATTTTAATTTATAGCAGAAAGGTTTCCTTCACGATTGTTTACTGTTATTTATTATTTACTTTTTGTAAAATTGAACTCTGCTTCTTTAGAGTGAGTTTATAAATGATATTTTTATATCATCATAAAATTGGTGACCGGAAACAGTTAAGGCAAACAGACTAACCACGGATTGCATTAGTGGATACCCTTTCTAGGAGCCCAAACGTTACACTCCTCACTTTTGTATTAACAGGTAATATCAATGGACAGAGAGGTTTTATATAAATGGCAGTGACATTACTTGACCTCACTAAAATTAAACCAAACCTGGCAATATCCCATATATTTAAAAACTTGCGTTCGCTTGTTTATAGAGCATTATTGCAAGATTTAGGGGGATGTACAACCACTATAAAGTCTTCACGTTTCACCTACAATCTAATCGGCATTATGTATAATCCTTGATTTTTATTTGTATCTTTTTGATTATATTAACTAAATGCCTTATGTGGTCTGAAACCTTATCTTTTAATGAATATTTATAAATCATTTTTTAGAAAAATAATTCATTTACATTTCATATGTAGGTGCGTGTTGACCTCTGTGTAAGTTTATAGAATGTAATAGATTAATCAATTATATGTTGAACAGTGTTCGAAATAGACAACAGTTGAAGAATTTAATCTAAATCAGATTGATCGCAAACGGCAGATGGGCAATGTATATTTCCGAAGGAAAGAGCACGTACAGCCAATAGCTTAAAATAGATACTTTTTAAAAATATTCTTACTCGGTGCGCAATTATCGAACGCTGGCTCTGATTCTTGTTCGCTTAAAAATAAGTAAATAAAATAAATCCTAAAAAACAAAATGTAACAAAATTTACAAAACAAAAAATCATGAAACAAATTCAATACACTCTCTGATGTTGTTTTGTTTCTTTTGAAGATCCGGTGTTGCAGGACCGTCTTAATCCACCGCACGACATACTCGAACAATTACTTTGCAGTAGACAGCTGCTTGCACAAAAAAGCCAATTAATTATTTGCCATGGTGAAAAAGAAACGATGTTGCTGATTATTTTAGCGCGTATAACATTGACTGCCTTAAGACATAAGGTAATATACATGATAAACATATAACACTATCAAAGTTTTCAAAATAGTAATCACTTCGTGTCAGAATTTATTATCCATGGTTCTATCAAGATTTCACGTTCAATAAAATGTATAGAAAAATGTATAGAAAATCAAATGTACAATTGGCGTCACCAAAAATGCGAAGTACATTTTTTTACTCATTATATCGAGAAAAAAACAATATGTTGGTATCAATTAAAAGGGCGTTAATATAAATAATACACACAAATAGACTAGCTCTTGATAATATGACTACACGGATCATACACTTTTATACACTTTTATATGAATGCGTCTGCAGAGCTATCATTTTATGACCATGCATATATACTGGTGGCAGTGCCCTTGAATCTTCTTATGAAAAAAGATCGTTTTAGTTACTTTAATTCACACGAAAAACTTCATAGTCTATGATAAGCGTTCATTACGATAGATGTTGTCCAGTAATTTGCTCTAAGGGTAAAACAAAAAGGCAGATGCGGAATATTACTTCTTAGAAAAAGGGCCTAAAATAATCGAAAGTTTTATGAATATAGACAATGATCCAACGCCAATAGTTGTTTTATTTTACACCATGCATACTACATATGTATCGGCGTACAGTTTTCACACATATAAAAATGGTTGAATAGTCACCAAGAAAAAATCTAAGAAAGACACATCAATAAAAATTGTATATTTCACATGCCAATAATGATAAGTATACAATAATTTGATAAGAATAGTTATATCTGTGTTTGATAGTTGGTCCGATATTTACAGAAAAGCAATAATATTCCTGCAAATTTCAATACGGCTTTTCTTGTGATAATTTGTCAGTACATTTAATATTGGATTTATAAAAAAAAAGCTAAATGACTCCAGACATAAGGAAGTACGTGGTAGCAATGATGTTGAATGTGACAGATCACATAATCACACACAGAAAATTGTTCTTATACATTTATAGAAACATGTTCTTGTTCTGTGTGTATTTTTTGGTATTTGAAAATCACCCCTTCTCAGGTACATGCAATTATAAAAAGCCTAGACACATCAAAGGCATGTGAACCAGATCTCATCCCGGCTGTGCTATTGAAAAAATGCTCTGCTGAGGTTGCTCGAGTTCTCTCCAAACTTTATAATACATGCTTTAACGAATCTTGCTTTCCCAACTGCTGGAAAACCGCCTCTGTGGTACCAGTCTTCAAGAATTCTGGTGAAAGAACTGACCCACTAAATTATCGCCCCATTAGCCTCCTCCCGCTTTTCGCCAAACTATTTTAGTCCTTAGTTAATCAAGCCCTAGTCCAGCGCCTAACAGCTGCTAAACTCCTGACTGACAAACAATATGGATTCAGGCAAGCCCGTTCAACAGCAGATCTCCTCACTGTAGTTTCTGAACGTATATACCGTTCATTGGACAAAACAGGGGAGGATAGAGCGGTAGCCCTTGATATATCTAAGGTTTTTGACAGGGTATGGCACGATTGTCTTCTAAGGAAAATTAGATCATATGGAATCACTGGAAGAATTCATAATGTAATTAAATCCTTCTTAAGTAAGAGAAACATCAAAGTTGTCCTCGACGGTCGTACATCTAAACAATATGACATAAATGCGGGAGTAACTCAGGGGTCTATCCTTGGACCTCTATTATTCCTGATATTCATAAATGCCCTCGCTGATAAAATTGTTTCGGAGATGTGTATATTTGCCGATGACACCACTCTCTATAACAGATATGAGGGGAAAACAAATGAACACCTATCCAAGGAAGTGGCAGAAACACTACATGATTACCTCCAATCTGTAGTGGAATGGGGGCAAAAATGTGTGGTGACATTCAATGCTGCTAAGACTAAGCTTGTTTCCTTCAATAACTACAAGAAACCTTCTCTACCACCAATAGCAATGTCCAAGAACACATTGCCTGAAAGTACTTCTTTTAAACTCATCTGCCTAACGTTCACAGGGAATATGAACTAAAATAGATACATTGAGAGCATTGCCAAGGCTGCTGCAAGGGAGGTTGTTTCCCTCCACCGTGCTAGAAAACTACTTACACCTGACAGTATCCTATACCTCAAGAAGGCCACCATTCACCCATGTATGGAGTACTGTTGACACATCTGGGCTGGTGCATCTGCTGTTTGTCTCTCGCTCCTGGACAGGGTTCAAAAGAGAGTTGCCGACCTGATAGGTCCTGAACTGTCATGTAGGCTTCAGCCTCTGTCCCATCGACGAGATGTTGCATCCCTCTGCCTGTTCTACAAATACTTTAATGGGTAATACTCTGACGAACTGCAAACGCTTGTACCTCCCCGACGTAACTACCCCCGACAAACAGGAAAAGCTACACAGCCTCATCCCTTTACAGTAGAGATCCCTAGGGGCAAGAAAGCCTTTTACTCCAATAGTTTCTTCCCCAGAACTGCGGGTCTTTGGAACTCCCTTCCGGGATTCTGCTTTCCCAACTGCAACGATATGCAGAAGTTCAAGTGTAATGTAAACAAACATCTTTCTACTCATCTTCCCCCTGCTTCTAAGTGGCACTGTGCCTTGTTTGGGGTGAAAATTGAATAAAAAAATAATATATATATACCATTATATTTTATTTGGACACACTGAAACATAATTACACAAATAACAGAACATAGTCGTTCACCTGAATATGTATTTAAATCAGAAAAAAAACGTTATGTAAATATGCAAATAAATACGTAAGTAAATAATAGCATCCGTGCTTATATAATCAATGACGATATAATATGTATGTATGTATATATGATATACGTTTATATATATATGTATATATATGCATATATACATAAATATATATATATATGTATATATAAATATCTGTGAGCGTGTGTGAGTGTACGTGTGCGTGTGTGTTTGACCTGATGCAAGCAAACAAAATTTTATCGTATTATCGATTTCTGTATGCGTAAGCCTGAATGGTGTCGCTAGGAATAGGGATCAATTTAGATTTGTTTAATCGGACCAATTATATGTGGGTTTACGACAAATATTTTCTGGCACACGATTAATACTTTGAGATATGATTTTTATAAAAAAATGCTAATATAAATGCAAATAGCCGAAATATATATATATATATATATATATATATATATATATATATATATATATATATATATATATATGTATATATATATGCGCGTGCGTGTGTATACATCTGTAATACACGCAACGATTCTTTACTATATATATATATATATATATATATATATATATATATATATATATATGCCATAATACACGTTGTATGAAGTCTTGATTTTGCACACACAGTATATATCTATCTATCTATCTATCTATCTCTCTATATATATTATATATATATATATAAGTATATATATATATATATATATATATATATATATATATATATATATATATATATATATATATATATAGTTTAAACCAAGAAGGACACAATCTGAATAACAAGTAGTGTAACTGAACTTGACAGATTTCTGTATATTTTTATGCATCTATTTATCTATCTATTTATCTACTAATCTATCTAACTATCTATTTATCTCTCTCTCTCTCTTTTAAAATTTTTTTTTGTCCACATATCACTAACTCTAAATTAAGTACACTATATAATTATTCCTCACGTTTTTATAAAGTCTCGTCAATTAAATGTGTGGATAAAAGCAAAATGGAGGTATTTCTTGTGAAATCTGTTTTTACGGTTACCAGTTAACTTAAATAAGCTGGTGCGGAATTTTTGCATCCATATAAATTCTAAAACATTCATCTGATCACATTTAATTCTATTAAGAATGATATTTTAGTTATAAATTAACAACAATAAAAATGCACTGGTATTTATTTTAAATTAAAAAATGTCTACAAGGGCGCACGGCGTTTCCCGGACATAAACTATACTTTAACATGATACTTTACTGCTCGCAGATTTCGTATTTATTATTATAAAGTCAATTCAATATCAATTTCTTTATATTATAGTGACGATCGATAAAATTGTCGCCTAGAAGGGACTTGATAATATTGTGTAGCTGCATGTGCATATCGGGAACGACGTTTATAACGGAAAGACGATTTATATATAACAGGCTACACAGTAACCACGATAACGCATTTACTTGGCGAGTTAATATTAATAATATGATATATATATATATATATATATATATATATATATATATATATATATATATATATATATATATATATATAGAGAGAGAGAGAGAGAGAGAGAGAGAGAGAAGTGATACAGTAAACATTTTGGAATGAGTTTATTTAAAGGTTTTTTTTTTACAAGACGAAGACAAAACGCATTACCTCGCGGTTGTAAATGACGGCGAAGACAGATCTTTAAAAATAACATAAGTACATTTATTCCGTCTAGTGATGAGAATGGTGGGACTCCCATGCCTGTTAGATTTACTACATTGCCTTTTCCTATTTTCTGACTCACTACCGAAAGGAACTTAGGCTAACTCACCTCTCCTTTCTCAACTGTCCACTTTCCGAACTATGACTGCGAACCTCACTGATTTTGAACACACATTTAACTGAATATATATATATATATATATATTTTTTTTTAATTCAATTTTCACCCCAAACAAGGCACAGTGCAACTTTGAAGCAGGGGGCTACTATTAGGGAATTAATTAGCGGGGGCATTATGAAGGGAGAAGAGTAGAAAGATGTTTGTTAACATTACACTTGAACTTCTGCATATCATTGCAGTTGGGAAAGCAGAATCCCGGAAGGGAGTTCCAAAGACCCGCAGTTCTGGGGAAGAAACTATTGGAGTAAAAGGCTTTCTTGCCCCTAGGGATCTCCACTGTAAAGGGATGAGACTTAGTAGCTTGTCGGGTTTGTCGGGGGTAGTTACGTCGGGGAGGTACAAGCGTTTGCAGTTCGTCAGAGTATTACCCATTAAAGTATTTGTAGAACAGGCAGAGGGATGCAACATCTCGTCGATGGGACAGAGGCTGAAGCCTACATGACAGTTCAGGACCTATCAGGTCGGCAACTCTCTTTTGAACCCTGTCCAGGAGCGAGAGACAAGCAGCAGATGCACCAGCCCAGATGTGACAACAGTACTCCATACATGGGTGAATGGTGGCCTTATAGAGGTATATGATACTGGCAGGCGTAAGTTGTTTTCTTGCACGGTAGAGGGAGCCAACCGTCCTTGCAGCAGCCTTGGCAATGCTCTCAATGTATCTATTCCAGTTCATATTCCCTGTAAACGTTAGGCCGAGGAGTTTAAAAGAAGTACTCTCAGGCAATGTGTTCTTGGACATTGCTATTGGTGGTAGAGAAGGTTTCTTGTAGTTATTGAAGGAAACAAGCTTAGTCTTAGCAGCATTGAATGAGACCAACCATTTTTGTCCCGATTCCACTACGGATTGGAGGTCATCCTCTAGTGTTTCTGCCATTTTCTTGGATAGGTGTCATTTGTTTTCCCGTCATATCTGTTATAGAGAGTGGTGTCATCGGGAAATATACCCATCTCCGAAACAATATTATCAGGGAGGTCATTTATGAGTATCAGGAACAATAGAGGTCCAAGGATAGACCCCTGAGGCACTCCCGCATTTGTGTCATATTGTTTGGATGTACGTCCGTCGAGGACAACTTTTATTTTTCTATTACTTTTGAAGGATTTAATTACGTTATGAATTCTTCCAGTGATTCCATATGATCTAATTTTCCTTAGAAGACAATCGTGCCATACCCTGTCAAAAGCCTTAGATATATCAAGGGCCACCGCTCTACCCCCCCCCTGTTTTATCCAATGAACGGTATATACGTTCAGAAACTACAGTGAGGATATCTGCTGTTGAACGGGCTTGCCTGAATCCATATTGTTTGTCAGTCAGGAGTTTAGCAGCTGTTAGGTGCTGGACTAGGACTTGATTAACTAAGGACTCAAATATTTTGGCGAAAAGCGGGAGGAGGCTAATGGGGCGATAATTTAGTGGGTCAGTTCTTTCATCAGAATTCTTGAAGACTGGTACCACAGAGGCGGTTTTCCAACAGTCGGGAAAACAAGATTCGTTAAGGCATTTATTGTAAAGTTTGGACAGAACTAAAGCAACCTCAGCAGAGCATTTTTTTAATAGCACAGCCGGGATGAGATCTGGTCCACATGCTTTAGAGGTGTCTATGTTTTTTATAATAGCATGCACCTGAGAAGGGGTGATTTTCAAATCGTCAAGTGTGGCGTCTGTTCGCAGAGGAAAATCAGGGAGTGAGTGGTGTACCGAGTTCAGTGTGGAGTTTGAGGCAAACCGACTGGCAAGCAGATTAGCCTTGTCAGTTACCGTGCAAGCAACCTAATGATTGTTTGTTAGTGGGGGAATAATTGACTGTTCATTATTAACTACGCTGTTGTAGATTTTCCAAAAATCCCGGGTTCCTAATTTCTGTGCTTCGATGCGCTTTCTGGTGGTTTCAGAGTAATCTGACTTAGCTGTGTCTATCACTCTCTTACAATTATTTCTAGCTTCTATAAACTTCTGTTTATTTGAGCTGGACTTATGTCGGTTGAATCTGCGGAACGCATGCTGCCTTTGGCAAATGGCAGCTGCACAAGCAGAAGTAAACCATTGGGGGGAGTGGGGCTTGCTATAGTATTTCCGTGCGGGTACATGTGCTTCAATAGCAGTTTTGAACCATTCAGTTGTCTCATTTGCACACTGTTCCGCTGGAAGAGTAAAGATATTTTGCCATGGGGCATCTCTGATGAGCTCCCTGATGGCTTCCCAATCAGCCTTTTTGTAATACCTCGTTGTTTTGAGTAGTGGGTCTTCAGTTTTAGGGCGAGAATTTAGGCTGATTTCTACCATTATCACAGCGTGATCAGCATTCCCGAGTGGGCTATGGGCATTTGTTGTACAGTCATTGGGAACCGTTGTCAGAAAGAGATCTAGAAGTGAGGCATGTTGATCGTGCTGGTCTGGGAAACGTGTCGGAAATGTAACCATCTGAGATAGGGAATGAGATATAGAGAAGCTATATGTGGCGCTACCAGCTACGTCTGTGTGATTTGAGAATCCTAGCCAGTTACTATGGTGGACATTGAAGTCACCAAATACATGTATGTGTGCGCTAGTATCGAGGGAGAGTGCTATATCTATGCTGTCTGAGACTATGTTTATTAGCGTACAGTCTTGGTTTGAGGGAGAGCGGTAGAGAAAATATAAGTAGCTAATATTGTGTTGCATATTTAGTCTGAAGCACATAAAGGCCTGGCCCTCTGATTCTAGTTTTATTTCTCTAGTTAGGGGGAGGGTGTTTCGAATATAGACTCCAAGTCCATGCATATGTCTGTCCGAGTCCTTACGGTAGAGTGGGAGATAACCAGGCATGTTAAAGTGGTTAGAGGGAATGGAGGAGTGAAGGTTAGTTTCACGTAATGCTAAGATATCCGGGATGTTTACAAGGAGAAATGACTCAACATCATCTAAGTTAGTTCTAAGCCCGCGGATATTAGTAAATACAAGCCTCAAGGGAGGAGGCAGGTTGGTTTTCTTTGAATTTGGTCCTGGTTTAAACGTAACTTTTGCTTGAGCTGTCATTTCATTTTATTTTATTTAAAAGTTTCAGTTAGGGTGGATGAGTGAGGGGGTGCTGGACAAGTAGTTGTGCAGAATACCAGACATGCAATACAAGTAGACCATCAGCTGTCCTCACCCAGAGGATTGTGGCCTCAGGAAAGCCCACCGGGAATGAGTGCAGGGTCCCTTTCCATATCGCGACATGGCACTACAAACATCCCGATATTTTACAACTGTTGATGGAGCAGCCGCTCTAAGCGCTACCAAAGAGTTAGGCCCCCTGTACTATCAGTCGGAAACAGCAGCCAGGAACTGTCAATCCGGTACCCTCAATCCATTAGGCAAAGCCAGCCCAGTCCAACTGCACCGACATATATGACACTGAAGCACCCCACTGTGTCCAGTTTAGGGGGATGGGATGTGGCGGGAGTGGGGAAAAGCCGCGTTCATTGCCCTAGTCAGGAAACAAGGTCAACCACTGGGTGATTCAGGCGAGTCCCTGTGATAGTACCTCTACGCCTGGCCAATAGGCAAAGAAGGAGTATGAAAGCCGGGCGATAGACAGAGTCTTTTTCCTCCTTAAGCAGTTTAGGTTTGCCAACCGGTGATTTGTTTGAGTCACCAGCTCTAGGAAGGTTGTCGTCCAGGACTGAAGAGACCTCCCTCCCCTAGGTTTAGTTTCAGAGTTTTCCTTCTCCTAGACGGATGGCCTAGGAAGACCTACGGGTCCATCAGCTCCGAGGGGGTTCGCCCCGCGCCTGGGTCCTAATCCAGGTATTTCTGCGACCCCGCATGGGTAGTTAATATTTATTGGTTATTTAGGTTAATATCTCCTGGAAAAATCGGGCATTTAGGTTAGCTTCTACAGAAGATTTTCACTCCTCAAGTGTGGTTTAAAAAGGGCATTATTATGCTGTCTATTTTCATTTTTACTGAAAGAGGTTATACGTAAAAATTCATGCAGTGGAAGCAGCTAAATTTGCTACAGTATTGGATCGAGAGAGTCGAGTTAATGTATGGTTAGATATAGTTTTGTAAGTTTAGCAATGTATGGTTAGATATGGTTTAGTAGGTTTAGGAATGTATGGTTAGATATGGTTTAGTAGGTTTAGGATTAGGATAAAGTGTTAGAGTATGATCTACTTTCTATTAGAAATTCTGATTTGGTGCCCAAACCGGACATTTAGTAAGACTGAAAGATTAGATATGCTCAGTATAGAGACAAGAGAACATTTGATATGGAGTACAGTTATACCTGATAGATATAGGTTATTGCATATTCTGTAAGTATAGTTAAGGTATAGATGGATGGATAAGTAGTATTGTATACGAATGCATGGAATTTTAGACAATTTGTGTAAGTTGCCTTTAGACTACAACGAAGGAGAATGACTTCGCCTTTGTCTTAATATCCGGAAGTTTTTATTTCAATTTCAGTACCGGTTTAGTTTGTGTAATAATTATTGCAATACTATCTCTTAATAAAGAGATATTAATGGTTACTGTTCATTATAGATTACTTTAAGTCAATGTATTGGACTATGGCTAGTAAGTATTTACTTAGAAGCTTGGTTATGGGTTGGGAGTTATAATCAGGAGCATGCCTAGGAAATTTTAGGTGTTAATGGGTATCGATTTACGAGTTTGTTAGGGTCAAGGGCGGAGAGCAAGGACCCATCTAAGTTACGTGAGAGGGATTAGGTTTAGTGTCGACTTAGGAAATAGAGCAGTTTTGATTTGTTAGTGATCAGGAGAAAGAGAATTTAAGTAAAATATAATAAGGTTTGTCATGCAAAACAGACAAGGCAGCCATCTTGGAGGTAAAGTATCTATAGGAGGTACTTGTGACGTCAGCAGGTGACCAACATGTGTCTGATTATTTCACATAATTCCATCACTTGTCTTGCAACACAAATACATTGTCCTATTCTTCTGCTCTGGCCTAAGTTTGCTATATACTTATTTCTTACTACAATGGATAATCTTTTACATTCCTAAAATCGCAATTTAATAGAAGTATGTATTAGCTTTAACTTTTCCTCACTACGTTCGATTCTAGCATTCTCCTTTATTAGTACCCTTTTCGATCCTACTTACTGTCGGTCCATAAATACATGGAGCTGCCCCATATCAAGACAGAAATCTAACCTTTGACCTTTTCATCTCTTCCCTTTCCACAAAATGTATATTACTTTTTTTATTACCTTGATATTTCGATAACCATAACAAATGCCATTGACGTAGGTTTAATACAAAGGTGTATTTACACAGGGTATACAATCGATAGTCTTTCTATCTTGGTGTCTTAGTACTTTCTGATTGCCGGTGAAATACATATTCATTTTCTGTATATTATTCTACGGAGGGTTGCTAGTTCATTTCATTATAACACCTTCCCTCAAGTTAAATTCTTCCCTAGAATTTGTGCTTAACTATTTTGTTCTTTTCGAGCTGGAATTTAAGCGTTTAGCTCTTCTTCCCGTTTCTTTTACTTCTTACAGTTTGCATTTTTGAATTCCTTTGTTTCTGAGAGTGTGAATTGTTCTGGGTTCCTGATACTTCTCTGGGTATTTCCCTGTTTTTAGTAGGTTTTATTTGGAAAGTTTCGTACACCACTTCCATGGTTCGCACTTTCGTGTAATATATACAGGAGTCTTACTACGACGGCTCCAAATAGATGTACGTGTATAGCCTATTACTTTTAGAGTTCATGTGTACATTAAGAAGATGATTGATGTGAAGAGATAGACGTTTAATAGGCAGTTCTTTTTAAACACAGAGAGTGATACATTATTGGTGCGGACTTACAGTTCACAGGTAGTAAAGAGTTTATTTTAAGGTTCTTTTACAAAACGAAGACAAAACACATTCCCTTGCAGTTTAAATGACGACGAATAAAAACGCGTGCAGACAACATTTATTTTATCTGGTCATGACAATGATAAAAATTCGATGCATATTAGATTTACTACATTGTCTTGTCTTCCTTTGCTACTCACTTCGGAAAGGAGCTTAGGCCCACTCAAATTTCCTTTCTCCAATTACCAACTCTCTCGACTCTGCTTGTTAACTCTACTCATTTTGAACCTTTACTTCACTGAATATATTGAATTCATCTTTCTTTCGTAATACAAAAGCACTCCTTAATTTCTATTGTCATGTTTTCCTTATCTTACTTTACTTTATTTCTTATAGTTATTTTACCTAAAATAGTTAATTCTTTATATTCATAAAACGGCCTCCAAATAGCAATATATATTCTTTCTAATTTTGTATCACTACTTTCGATTTCGGTATTCACATTTAATAACTATTAATTTCGATCCTTATTATTACATTTCTCTAAATACTCGAAGCTTCCCCGTTACATAATGATTTTATTTCCTTTTGATATAAACCGATATTTGTTTGCAGCCCATCTACAAGTTGGCCAGTTTTATACTAATCCTGAGAGCATATTAGTCTTCTCTCATCTTGGACGTTATACAATGCTCAACGAGCGATATTGCAGATGCACCACTCTACAACTTGTGCTTTCTATCGATCAAACTTTGACAAGAATACCTCTAAATGCATCGCTTGATTGCAACGAATAATAGAAACGTATCAAAGGTCATAAAAACGCAGTTTACGACCACGGTTACGGTTTTTGGTATGGTTCATGTGAGGGTCACATCGTACCACTTCACATCTTCGAAGTAGACTTGAAAGAACTGTGTGCGCTTTATAATGTGTTGATACCGCAATGCAATGAAGTTGCCGGTGATGGCCTCTAAGTGTGGCAGCTGGACTCAGGGGCCGCTAAAAGTCCAAAGACACCTAGGCTTGGGATCAGTGCTACGAAATTGTAACTTTTTCTCATTGGTCTCTCCTCCACCTTACATGAATCCGCTGGACTACAATGTTTGATTATATATTCAGAACATTACCAGACTTACCTCCTACGATACAAAAGCTAGTATTATCGCCGCCATCCGCCGGCTATTAGCTGAGCATCCGGCGGACTTTGCGGAAAAGGCTTACTCTTAGTTCTGGAACCGTATTTAAAGCGCTGATAAGGGCTGAAACAGCTCCATAAAGTAGATGTAAACTCTACTACAAAACCATGTCAAATTCATTGAATTTTTACTTTTGCAGCTGTGAGAAATTTACCATAAATATTTAGACGTCTATCGATATAAAATTTGAAGTATATTCTTTTTTTTACGTTACGTGGTTACGTTAGGAATTACATTTTAAAAACAAATAATTGTTGATTTCATCATTCATTCTAAATATGAAACTTAGGCTGAAACGATTTATTCATGGCTGTCAGGATTTATTTGGATGGGATATATATATATATATATATATATATATATATATATATATATATATATATATATATATATATATATAAAACAGGTGCATTTTAAACAATGATCACTTTGTAATCGCTTGGTTGAGATGTACACTACAGTGGTTGAATGTCTAGCATCCAGTACGATGACGGATTTTCAGGTAGAACACCAAGCAAAAGATTAAGAAAAGAAAAATGGGGAAATCAGTTAAGCATAGTCTTTTCAGTTTAACTCTATACGCGTGAGATTGAAAAAGCATGTATGCCATGTTATGTTTGATATAGAATTCAATTTTACTACCACGATATTGTAGAAAATTTCATATAGTTATATTTGCGATTTTTGGATGACTTCCATGATATTATTGTCTCTAATGCGAACTTTTGAAATATAATTTTTCCCATTTTCAGACTGTTGTTGACAGGAAAATACGTTGTTTCAAGATAAAAGCGGGAGTCAACACGTTTTTAGTTTACACACGAAAACAGTCCATAACTTGGAAATATAATTTGTACTTTCTTTTACTTAGTACAATGACGTATATTTGTCCCTTTTCTCGTAACTGTTGTGACGTCCCTCACTTGATCGTCTTCTTGAACTTCTACCATGCCTCCAACTTATGCGCGAACTGCGTTTTCGTCTGATCTTCCTTTGACGTCTATATTTTTCCCCACCATTTCGAATGCATTTGCATGCGCGAGTCTGAACTGCGTAAAATGTCGCCAAGGTCGATGGTAGAATATTTTGATGGTGATATCGTTCACTTTAGACGCAATCCGATACCGGATAATATACGTCCAAATTAGAGTATTTTTGCAACATATGAGGTGACGCTATATTTTTCTTAAAGAAGCTCTACAACCACCTCCGTAGCATAGTAGATTGCGCCTTTTTTTGACACTTCGGAATCTCTTTCTGACAGACGTAATATTATCTGTTCTACAGTTACTTTTATGTCAAGTGATAGACTGAGCCCCAATCTCTTATCTCCCATGCAGTGCATTCCCAAAACACGTTTGTTTAAATAGAGACATTTGATGACAATTTACCCCACAGTAAATTCTTGCCGAAATCTTAACGTAAATTCTGTGAAAATGTCTTTCCCAAAACTACACCCTGTGGAATTCTATGGTGTGTGGCTTCTTTTCAGCTGACTACAACATCCCTGATGTAAGGTTCAATGTTACCTTGTTTGATCGTGTCGTCAATTGTAAAAATCAAATTCTACCGAATTTGTATAACTAATGAGCATAACTCCGTTATCGCACCGACCAACATTTACCGGCATGTTCTAGTGATTATTAAACTTTTCTAAGTTTTGCTTATTAAAAAAAAAAAAAAAATATATATTGCCAGTTTTGTTTTTGATTTTGATATAGTGATATTTGGATATTCGTTGTTGCGCCACACTTTATTTAAAAACTATCGGACGCATCTTAAAATTACCTGTACTCGTTTTTGAAATATTTTGGCATTATTGACATTCTTAGTGTCTCTTGGAAAGACAAGACGCCCGATTTTAAAAAGACAAAAACACATGCTCTTATTTTAATCAGCTTATTTCATGAGACACACGAATCTATTCCCTGTTACTTTGCATATCTTTAGAATCTAAATATCTCTTTCTCTCAATTGACAGTTTTACCGATACCTTTTTGTCTTGTGTCACTCGTCTTTGTTCAGATGCGCAAAATATTGTATTGCAGAAACCCTACATGGTTCTTGATAATTTTATACTTTTAGAATGTAGTTAAATATAATAAGTATACAGAAATTACTTATGACATTCTCACAAACTGGTTCTTTTTTCATATTCTTACACATGTTAATTTTTTATATATACAAAATGAGCATTAGAAAAATATACATGCACTCATACATACAAACACACACGCATACAAACAAAATACACATCCACCTATATATATATATATATATATATATATATATATATATACGTATATATATATATATATATATATACAGCGAGAAATAGAGGGGGTAAAAGAGAAAGATCGGGAAGGATTCAGTATAAAACATATATATATATATATATATATATATGTATATATATAATAAAATGACTCATATTTTCATTCATAATTCACGCTGCGTATTTCATTAATGTTTTATGCCTAATAAAGGATTAAACTAGCACTATATAACATATAAGTACACATACATTTTGTAAATGTATAAACACAGAAGAATATACATGCATATGTATATATATATATACATATATATATATATACATATATTATAAATGTTAATTAATCAAAACTGAAGAAAGTGCTCAATACTCTTGTAGAGAAAATATGCGTTTTATTTTTATTACCGTATCTTTCTGTTAAGTTACATTATTGTTTCAGTTACCGGCCGTTTTTTAGCCGTCTGTAGCTTCCTCAGACTTTTACAGAAAAGTCAAATATATATATATATATATATATATATATTTATTTTCTCTATATATATATATATATATATATATATATATATATATATATATATATATATATATATCGGGTAATGTAATACCTAATTTTCAACTTTGAATTATTTAAATTTAAGATCTAATTTCGAAAAAATGTTTTTTTTTTTAATATATGAATCGATTTTAATTTGAACCCCATTTAATTTTAAAATCTCTTTCCTTATGTATAAAAACTTTAAAATCTGTATTGGTATCGGTTAAAAACTTAAAAATTCGTTTAATTATATCGAACATTTAAAAATTTCCAAAAATACGTTTAAAGTTTTAAAAAATATATTTTTAATTATATCGAATCACGTTTAAAAATTTCGAAATACGTTTAAAAATTATTACGTCCAGGAATTAAGTCAATGCTCACTCTGTAACGCAGAGAAATACTACATCCTCCGGTCCATTCATGACCCAAAAATAAAATGTTTAAATGTGAGGAGTGAAGCTTTGAAAAGTTGCATACATAGAAGGAAGGGTCTCCTAATAAATTGGATCAATGAAAAGAACAACACTTAGATGTTGTTTTTATATATATATATAAGGAAAAAAAATTGTAAATACATAAATAATTAGTCGGTAAACTTGGAT
Organism: Euprymna scolopes; assembly: GCF_053919585.1. Classification (NCBI taxonomy): domain Eukaryota; kingdom Metazoa; phylum Mollusca; class Cephalopoda; order Sepiida; family Sepiolidae; genus Euprymna; species Euprymna scolopes. The sequence continues at coordinate 7,455,621 of NC_136489.1, forward strand.
TTTAATCGCAATTATATTATAGATTTTTAATTAATGTCATATGTATATATATATATTATATTTTATAAATGTAATTTATAATCTATTTCGAATTTAAAACTATAGAAAAATATAATAATGTTAATAAACTAGGGAAATCACTTAGGATAGATAAATACTCACTTCCCCAAACCTTGAAAGATTTGGGTTTTTAAAAAATAATTTTTAAACGTATTTCGAAATTTTTAAACGTGATTCGATATAATTAAAAATATATTTTTTAAAACTTTAAACGTATTTTTGGAAATTTTTAAATGTTCGATATAATTAAACGAATTTTTAAGTTTTTAACCGATACCAATACAGATTTTAAAGTTTTTATACATAAGGAAAGAGATTTTAAAATTAAATGGGGTTCAAATTAAAATCGATTCATATATTAAAAAAAAAAAAAAAAAAACATTTTTTCGAAATTAGATCTTAAATTTAAATAATTCAAAGTTGAAAATTAGGTATTACATTACCCGATATATATATATATATATATATATATATATATATATATATATATATATAGATAGATAGATAAAAAAAAAAAAAAAGGGGGGGGGATTAAACAAAACGAGATTTGAACGTGGACTCGCGAGGTATATATACTTCACACTTCCGGTTATAAGATAGACGAATATTGGCTGAAGAGAGCTCGATAAGGATACCTTAAACGGGCCTTATTATCGGGCTTGAAACCGACGGTACCAATGACCTGTCTCAACTAACAACTTTCTGTACACAAAATATAAGTACGCTCTTAAAATTTGGATTTTCCTTTTAATTGAGCACTCTGCTGGAATTCTTTTTCCAAAAAAACTAATCATATATATATATATATATATATATATATATATATATATATATATATATATATGTGTGTGTGTGTGTGTGTGTGTGTGGGTGTGGGTGTGTATGTTTATGTGCGGGTGAACCATGTGTTACTAAGCAAATAAAACATCTTTAAAAAAGTTATCTACAATAGCATTTAGTACTTTTGAGGTTATAACTTATTACCGTATAATTACTATGTATACATATATATATATATATATATATATATATATATATATATGTATGTGTGTGTATATAAATTTTACGACACATTTAAAAAAAACGAAATATCAAATACATGATCACAAACGCACACTGACACAGATACGCACACATACCCACAAACGCAAACACACGCACACACACACACACACATATATATATATATATATATATATATATATATATATATACATATACATATCTATATAAACTTTACAACACATTTTAAAAAAACCCAGAAAATCTCAAATAGATAATCACAAACGCACACATGCACAGATACACACACAGAGCTTAAAACACAAACGCACACACGTATATATACATATATATATATATATATATATATATATATATATATATATATATATATATATAGTGGGATGCCAACGCCACAGGGGAGATAACCGAGGTTGCTAAATTTGAGCCTGAACACTATATTTACAAATATACGTAAATTTGGGCATATACTGTTTTTTTTTTTTTTTAAATAATTGTCATAAAATTTTAACAGTAGCTTTCATAGCATATACAAAAAGCCTAAGACTATTCATGTAGTTTTGTCTCATGGAACCAAATATATGAACTTTTCAATATTCAATTTGCTACCAGTATATATATATATATATATATATATATATATATATATATATATATATATATATATATATATATATATATATATATATATATCTAAAACCTCTGACCTTGATTGAGGGGAGACTAAAAATTTCTTCTATGGGTTTAATTGATCTGAATACTAGAACAAGGGGGCTTGGCTACACATATTTTTCATATGGTGTATTCCCCTTGGTTGTAAAAAGTGTACAGTAATAAACGGCTCCAGTATCAAATTATTATAGAATCAATTTTCTATCAATTCTTATATATTATAAAGTTGTGATTTCAAAATAAAAAACGTATATCCATATGACTAGGTGCATCAGCTTTAATCAAAACCAATTATTATGTATGACAACCAATGAGGGGAGATCTAACATATGTAAAATACGTTAAATACATCTTCCCTTGCTGTTAATTAGATCATTTAAATCATAACTGCAACTGTTAGGTTGTTCGTCTATTAATATTTGATATATTGGGAAAGTATGAGATATTTTGTAATCCATATAGAAAGCTAGGATTATAAATGGCTATGATTGAAGTATTGGTAAAGTTGCAGTATCTTTCGACCCATGGAAATTCCTTTAAAATTGGCACTATGACAATTGCCACTCTTGAAGTTATTTGAGAATTCTGAAAAAGAAAACAACAGTAACTATCCCATGAAACGAGTAGTTCTGAAGATCTTACAACAGTATAGTTGTAAGAAGTGGGCGGTCAATCGAGTATATAAGTTCAACGTAAAAAGTACGTCCACTTTTTAGGCAAGGTGGCTTTAAAATTGGTACTCATTTTCAAGTTCACTCTATATAGGTGCATTGTATTCGTACCCCCTCGTTGAAGTTAC
>NC_136489.1:7463174-7533174 GCF_053919585.1 Euprymna scolopes
TACGCTCGCATACGTTTATTGTGAAACCGATTAAATCACCCATTTTTTAAAAAGTAAATCGATTGAGTGCATGCGCAGCTAGCGGCCAGAAACGATTTATCGGTAGCTCACAATACAATGCAGTTTTTCATTGTAGAACGTCCTCTTATTTTTTTACATTTTTTGTAAATCTCAGCTTCGCTTAATGTTTTAAATGAAAAAAGTCAAGTACCATCCACAATAGAGTGCTTTAAATATAAGCACTCATCTCGAAAAAGCCGATGTAATATTAATTAACCTACTGTTAATTACATTGGTTGAGCTCCAATGCACTTGTCCTTTAACTTTCATAACGTGTTAACGTTAATCCAAATATTTTGATCGAATATTATAATTATAGATTTTAATATTTATCAGATCCACATACAGCATTGTTTCGCTGTTAAACACACACACACACACACACATATATATATATATATATATATATATATATATATATATATATACATATATATATGCATTCACACACACACCCATATATGAATATATATATATATATATATATATATTTATGCATACACCCTTCTTTTTTCTTTTGGTAGAGCATTGTCCTACATGTGTCTCGCCAACTATCTAATTAGCTATGAACCGAAGTCCGCTGTTTGTTTACTAGTTTGTAAATAAACAAAATGTTTAGCCACTGTAAAAGTACTGATCGAGTGTTTGTTTAATGGAGATTTGAAGAAGTTATTGGCACACATCGACCCAATATGTCAGTAGTTAGAACCGCTGTCTATCAATGCGATGGTTATAGGAAAAATTCTCGGTTAGGGAGACGTTCTCTTCTAGCTGGCTTACGCAGTACTGTATATGTATAACCATATATATATATATATATATATATATATATATATATATATATGTATATATATATATATATGTATATATATATATATATGCATATATATATGTATATATATATACATATATATATATATATATATAAACTAACAAATCGGAATTCCCACTTAATCAACAATGCTTCCAAATAAAATTCGTGTATATAGCTACAATTGCACCTACAGAAAAACAAACGCCAAACATTACTATATTGGGGTGGCCGGCACCTCTTTTAAAGATAGATTAAGAGTAAATAAATGCTATTTGCAAACCCCACCCGCCCTAACAAAACCTCACTAACTTCCACCTATCTACATCTAATCCAAAATTACCTTACACCAACCATTACGTGGGAACACCTTAAAAAATGTAACATATGTCAGTCTTTAAATTATCCATGTCTCCTCTGCCTGAACGAAAAAACTTTTTATCTTCAGTCTTAAAGACAGAGACAAATTACTAAATAGACAAATGAAACTACCATAAACTGCCTACATTAATAATCCCACCTCCCTATAAATTATTCACGTTTCTGAAACATCCCGCAGACAACATCTAAACAATTATATCGTCTTACACCACTGCCCCTTGACCCTATATTTCCTTACCCTCTTGCCCTAAACCCCCTTAATTCAAGGAAATAACCTCCCATATAATTCATTTACACAGCACATAATTTTATCTACCATACCATTACCTTGTAATCTGCATCTTTTACTCTTTTCTAGCTAAATTTACCAACCCAACCCCAAAAATAGCCCACACAAAATGCGTTAGATGATAAGGACTTTTCATGTAATTGAAAACATAGGGAATTAGTTATATCTAAATATTAAATAGGATACTCAAGGGGTTGAACTTGCGAAGCTAGACTTAAATAAATACAGAATGTTATTGAAAATACGGATTGTGGAATCGCCATTGTTAAGCTCACACCAAAATAGTTAGATATCTGTTATCTAATAACGGACAATGGAAAATGTTATTTGAAAAGTGGGTTACGATAATTAGGTTAGAGGGTCGACTTTGTAAGAAACACGGGAATAATTGCATGCTTAAACACGGAGGCATGTCGTGCCATATGTTTTCCTAGCACGTGAGTCATGCAGTGACGACATGAGTTATGATGTTAGTTAGATAAGTCAGAATCAGAATCAGTCAGTTAGAAGAAGCGAGAGGAGTCAGATCAAAGAAGCAGAGGAGATCACACCAATTCTCGGTTAGAGTCGAGGCACCCTCTGGAATGTAGAGGGGTTAGAGGTAAACATGTAACAACTTTGAATCACTTAAATACAAAATCATGTCCGGTCGGTCGAAGAAGAAATAAGCGCATCTTCATGTGGTTTTCTATCTTCGTGTTCGTGATGTTATTCAACAGAAAAGGTTATGCCCATTTATATTATAAGAACTTTGTGAAAATCATCATCATCAAAACAAAGGTAAAGTATAATATATCGCTTTAAAATAACAGCGAATAGTGATAACACTATTACTACTACTACACTGCTACTACTACTACTAATAATAATAATTAATAATAATAAATACTGATTATAATATTAATTAATTATAACATTAAAATAAAAAAAAATATATTTTTGGAATTATATTGCTCTTAAATTCCTTAAAACACTTAGATCCTTCTATCGAGTTTAGAAAATTATTGCTTACTGTTTTACACCTTTTAGGTGTTCTACTTCCGCTACCTCACGTTGCTTATGTCGACAGTATCTATAAAACAAACAACACGTTTCGAGTTTTTTTTTATTTCCCCGCACAAGTAGATGAGAGCACACCTCTTGTTTCATTGAGCTGATGGTGTTTGTATCGTTGATATAACATTCGCCTTACTAGTATGCACTTGAAAACATCTGGGTTAATCAGTGTTTTCGTTAATTTTCCTATGAGTTGATAAGTTGATTGATCAGCCTATTCTAATTCAACAAACTGTTTAACGGAAAGACCAACAATTGCTAGGTATAGATATTCTCAAACTTTCTAATTCATCATAATTGTTACATTCTTCGCGGCTTAAAACTTAAAATCGTGCTTGAGATAAGCCTAAAAATATTCAACATTATTTAATGATGATCAACGCTACGTATATTAATCAAGGAAAATATGTTTCTATTACCTGACTCATGTTTCGTAGCCCAAAAGTTAGAGTCCTTGTGAGGTATTCGATTACAGTAGATCAGGAAAAGTAAACAAAGTCTTTAACTGTATTGATTTATCCACATCATTTACTTCATGTGCAACTCTGACGGTTGGTGTTAGAGAGTTATTGTTATTGAGATTTTATGCTTCCACTAGACTAATTTTTTTTACCAAGAGTAAAATGTTGAGTGCAGGCTAAAACTTAATGCATTAGTTAGATACTATATTTTCAAATGATCCTAACACCTTCATAAATTTTCCGCCCATCATCACACTGCTATATCAGCGAAATTAAAAGCCATTGTCAAAGTCAGATTTATAATGCAATATTAAAGTATGTTTAAATTGGAATATAAATCACAAATAATTTGTATCGTAAAATAATATGTTTTATATGTAATTATATCGTCAACATTCATAGTAGTATCTAAGCATATATGATGAACTTAAATATATTTACGATGATTAATGATGAAAGTATATAGGGAAACATCTCATACAGGGCGTCAGTAAAATTTGGACGGATGGGATAATTATATGTGCCATCGTTAACTTGGATTTTGCCTGGTACTTGAGCAATAAGAGATTTCATTATTGGAATAAGGTTAGTTCGCCTTACTCTCAGGCATTCCATTCTACACGTCATTACCTTCTCCATCCGGAAGAGGATGTTTTCGACGTGTATATTTTCGGTCATTTGTGCCTCCGACAAAGATGATACTTTGAAGGATATTCCTTTTATCACATCTTGGTCAGGTGCCATTTTTTCTCTGCAGTTCACATCAACGAAAACTAATACTATTTTTTTTTGTTTTACCTTTGCGCTCATAATGTACAAATAATGTTATTTTTATGTTCGTTGCTCTGCTTAGTTTACATTTTTGTTATAATTTTCGTTTCTTGGTGTATGCTTGCTTTAAGCATTAATTCCAGTGTTTACCGTGCAAATTAAACAGACAAATCTAAACGATCTTCATGCTTGTGACATGTCTATAAAACGAAGATACTATTCAAATCTCAGCGGAATATTCCAATCAGACAAATTATACCAGTTACAAAGGGTCATATATATGATAAAGAACACGTATAACTCGTGTAAAACAAATATGACACCAATTATATTCATAAACAGGTGATGATTTATAGAACTCTTATTCAGTTGGTTTATACAATGTATTTGTTACTGTTGTTATATGTGTTTCCTACGAATGATCTTAGCAGTGCCCAATAAATACCACAAGGAAAAAAAACGTATTTATTGAATATTGTATTCATGGAACGTTTTCGTTGTTACGCTTGAAACAGAGTTATTGCATTTATTTATATATTCAGGCTACAATTTAAGTAAATAATGTTATTTTATTCAGAACATAATACACTGTCTAGATTTATTTAATATTATGTATGTGTGTATGCTTATTTATTCCCATGGTAAACACCATAAAGAATAAAGGAACAATTATAATATGATAACACAACTATTTGACGAAGGAGATTCTAATATAAGCTTTTATTCTTTAATTTAGTGTTATGCAGATGGATAAAAGAGATTGAAACCCTTTTGAGAAAATGTATATATCTTCTGCACCTGTTAAAATAATAACAATAGTTCTCCGATTACATTAAAATAAATCGTCCTGTAAATTTAATTTGTTTGAAGTATTTTGAAAATATTCAATACATTAGTTACAGATATCTGACAAATGTTTTGAATGGCATAATATCAATAAGCATTTGGCACATAGTTATTAGAATGTATTGAACCATGGTATCCTGTGTTTCAATAATATCTCATGGCTTCTTTAAACTTTAGCTTTAAACGTAATGACTTCTTTAAACTTTAGATTTAAACGTTAGACATTTACTGAAATCAAAATCATGTCATAACTTTGAATAATTGTTTTTTTATAATTCTTTCAAAGTTAATATTTGGCAACGTGAAACCCATGTTTTATAATTTTTTAGATTATATAAAATGTTGAAATATTTTGCGTGGACTTACACACAACATTGGTAAACTTTTATTGTTCATATAATCCACTTTATAAAATGATTGATATTTCGTCCACCCTTATTAGTCAAATCAAGACAAATTAAAATATTAATCACGACGATTGACTTTGTTACGAAACGAAAAAATATGATCCTTACGCAGAGGCTCATTGGATGTGCGCTAAATTTTCACAGCGCCATTTTTATTAATTACGATACGCGTTTCAGGGTAACGCTAGCAGGAGGACATGACTGATTTTATATTCAATATTCAAGCAACCTTTGACATTTCTGCTTCAATTAAGATCTGATATTTCGAGGCAAACCATTTCTTCTTTTGTTCTTGCGAAACTAAGTTAATGTAATTCGATGATGTCTTCGAATGTCATTATTCACTATTTGAATGTTTAGCCTCGTTCGCTGGTTTGGTAATCTTTTAAAGACCCATCTGCCTCTATTCTCCCCACTCCCTTTATATTTATTTCTTTCGCAATGCACGCCTTTAATTAGTTTTTTTACCCTTTTTTCTTCTATATTCGGGGCTAGGCAATCTTTTAAGGATTTGATTCATTCTCTCTTATTGGCCACCCTCTCTCTCATATAAATACAGACACCCTTTTGCTCTCACTGTCTCTATTATCACCCCTCACACATAACATGTGCATTTCATTTTTTTTTTTTTTTACTTTTTGTCTTATTTATTCAGGGATCGGTTAGACGCTTAATGTACACTTCTCTCTTATATTTGTTTTTAACAGTCACTCTCTGTGCATTCCTATCTAGATCCCCCTCTCCCTCTTTCACATTTACACACGCTCTCCCTCCCTTCCCCCTCTCTCTCTCTCTATCTCTCTCTCTCACACACACTCCCTAATAATGCGTGTTCGATTTATTTTACATTTTGTGTTCTATATTCAGGTCTTTGTAACCTTTTTAAGGGTTCACCTACTTCTGCCCTATTAACAACACGCACTCTCTATTTATCTTCCCCCGCTCTCTTTTTCCCTCTCTCTCCCTCTCTCTCTCTCTCTATCTATCTCTTACCCTCTCATAATATACGTGTATTGTATTTTTATACTTCGTATTTGCTGGGTTGTCCACTTTCATCTACAAAACCTTTTTATGCTCCTTTTTGCTACTCTACGCCACTGCGATGCGCGCCATTAATTCTAAACCCTTCAAGTATTTGTATTATTCTTCCCCTTATTATATCCTCCCTTTCCTTTATCTTATACTTTCAAAGTAAAATAATACAATGACATTTTATCCAGGGAAACAATAAATATCCACCCAATAGCCTTTCAAGCAAAGGAGCCGCTGATGGCAAAGCAGGAGTTACACAATAACCGATCGTACTACTCCTAATGCGATAATAATTATCCATCCGTGATAAAAAATCGAAAACATATAGATTATTTTTCTACCGTTCCTTTATTATTTACTTCACTAACTAAAGGTTCACTTTCTTGCATGAACAAGATTAAGTTTAAAAGTTACCTACTTTACTACCATTATTCAGTTGAAACAAGCACCGCAAGAAGAAATATAGGTAAAAGTACAATCAAAAGGTAAAATAAATGTGCACATGCACATCGGTGCTATTGCTTGTATTGCAAGCATATATTAATGAGTCTCTGTCAAGTTATATCCTGATCCAAGATTAAAAAAGTATATCAAAATATAAAAACCTTATTTTTCCCTGACGCCATTGTCTTTCAACAGATTTACTCTGTAAAACTTATTAAGCACGAAGGATTGACTAGCTTATACTCCTCACAATATATGAAATTGTATTTTCCTATTTTGACTCGCAGGCAAACCATGCAGTTTGTCTAGAAATACCACATAATAACTAGGCCGGTAGCTATTTGTCGCGTACTCTCGTGTAATGATTGAATGCGTGAATGTAGGATTGACATGAAATTCTTAAAGATAGACTAACATGACCGAAAAATGTGCTGAAATGACTTAAATAAATGACCAAAAGGCCGAGAAAAGCTGAAAACACTAAGAACAACATCTATTAACAACATACCTTTAATTTTAACCAAAAAGGCCAAGCACAAAAGTGTTACGGATAGACCGATCGACAGACCGACCGACAGACGGACGGACCGACGGACCGACGGAGTGACTTTAGAGTCGCTTACACGCGACTGAAAACACAAAACAAAGAAAGTATTCTCCTCGACAAACATATATGATCTCCGTAAACTATGAACACTATTAAATTAATCTGTAGTAATAACCAGATAAAATACTTCATTATTATATGACGCTCTATTATTACTGAACAACAACGAGGAGATAATCATACATGAAACAGTAAACTAAATAGAGCGATTTTGTGAATCTTCCGACGCGGTTATTAAAGATACTCAAATATTTTAAGCAATTTGGATTAACTTACATACACTTATTACACGATATGATACTGAACTGTTACATATATTCGTCTTTCACAACAACGTGGTTTGTCTGGGACGCAACATAATTCTATTTACCATGCAACATAAAACACACATGCTCTCTCGAGGATATTGTGCACGCGTCTATTTCAATACACCTTTTACCAGATATGAAACTGCATTATTAATTTAATCACTCCCGGATTTCCTTTATAAAACAAATCATTGTGACAAGGTTTTATTCTCTCTCCAGGATATTTAGCACTTTTGATTGACTAAGTAATATACCTTTCCATATATGATTCTCGGCATTTGGAAATAAACTATTTATGTTCTATTTCAAAATTGCATTATGGAATAAGATGGAATATATACAGAAAGAAGCCGTTTTCTTTTATTTGTTTGCATTAACGATTACAATTTTAAATAAAAATTAAAAACTAAAAATTTTTAAAATTCTCAGGGATAGAAACTTCTGTTTATATTATCAAGAAGTGGTGAGGCGTTAATTGAGATCTCTATGAATGATTCAACTTTTAAACTATTCAAAGAAGATAATCTCTGAATTTCCAAATCTTCATTGAAAAAATATCCAAATAAAGATATAGTTTCTTGCATAACAATTTGTCATTGATTTGAACATTCTCAATTCATGTGATACTTTAAATTAACGTAAAGCTATAAACATATTTACAGCCGTTATTTAAATAAATTGTATAACTAATATTATTATTTATTATATAGAATAATGTTTTGTTTTGTGATTATTATGTACTGAAAATTTGCCATTTTTGATTACTCAAGATATCCAGGGAATAGATTTTTACTATTACCGTATTCTAATTTAATATATGTTTTTTTTTTATTCAAATGGCATATAAATTGTTGATATTTCTTAAAATCAATAGATACCTAATTGACATTTGAGAATAAATTCATTTGTATGGAGTTTCAACAATTCATTGGATATATTCTTTTGGGGGGTATCTAATCCTTAACATAGGTTATACCCTCTTTTCAAAATGTTCATAGGATGATTATACGTCATAATTTTATACAATTTTGTTTCAGTTTAAGATATTTATCAAATAAATATTCACGGAGTGTCTTTTTCCATTAGAAAATTATTATTGAATTCTATTTCACTAAAATCTAAAAATTACTTTTCATGGATATCAAAAGCCTTTTCTCCAGAAAACTTTTTTTTAATATGGTATGAATTTAATTCATGAAAAAATGAAATAATTGAGAAATATCTTTTTATACGTCTGAATTGTTTCAATCAAAACTGAAAGGATATATTTTCATTACCAATGATTATTCGTTGTGTGGAGACATTACATTTTAAAAGCCAATGCACTAGATCTTTGCAAGCAGCTTCTTTACAGTTTTGAGAGCTGATATCCCTCTTTTAAAGAATAATGGCAATCCTGAATACTATCCTAATGTCGTATTGAATGTAAATTTTGCAATTCAGTCAATCATTATACATTTTCAAGATAGCAATGAAAATAAGACTAAAGTTAGAATAATATGAATAACAAAAATAAAAATAAATATGTGGTTTGAAGTTCACATAACTGAGATAAGAGAACACTTACAACCATTTCATATATTTAATTTCATAATGAAATAAGACAATTTTTTTATTGAATACATTTCAAGTGTTGCCATATTATCTACCAAAAAACCTACCTTTTTGATTCTTTAACTAAAACCCACGAAACATACGACATATTTATGCATTCCATCCCTTTGGAAATTTACCCTCATTTTCTTAACATTATGAAATATTTGTAAAAATGCTGAGATGGCGCATGTGTCTATCAACTCTTATTACTCACATGTCAAATTATAATATGCTGTAGAAAAGATATTAATTATTATTAAGTTACAAGCTACTTTAAAAAAATAACATCTCTAGATGTTTCAATGTAGTGCGATTTCTTGCAATAATCTCATGTAGTTCTCTATATTTCTCGACAAAATATATTGTTTTTATTAACGGTCTGATCCGAACTGATATTCCACTGATTATTCAATAGAATAACACCATCATTCTAATTCTTTGCTAATGTGATGAGAACATATTTGCTAATGTGTAAGTCTACGTTTTCACTCACCGTGGAATTTCCAGGGGTACTGTTGTAATTATTATTATTATGGCACTTTTTCTGTCCAGAATATAACCTGATTGAAAAAAAAACAGAGAAGTTATTTTCCAGAAACATAGCATTTTAACACGCTTGCTTTATCGAGAATATTAAGCACCCTATGATTTATATATATATATATATATATATATATATATATATATATATATATATATATATATATATATATATATATATATATATATATATATACGACAAACCAGATAAATTAGTGTATCCTTAGTATTAATAGTACGGTTAGTACCATGTAATGCCTAGTATATTTTCTTGTATAAAATAGTAAAATTAAAACTTAGTGATGATTTTTTTTTAATTACGGACAATGTGTCTTTAAAACTTACCTGCTGCCTTCAAAATATTGAGCAGTTAAGATTATAGTATATGTACCAATTACTAAATATAATGTTTGCATACTTTTACATAACATGCAACAAAACCGCGAAAGACGAAGAAATTCTTCTGTTTTTATTTACAAGGTGGTCATCAATTATCAAGGCCCGGAAGCCACTCAGGAATAAGGGTTATTGTAAGTACAGTACGTTAGTGTGGATATTTACTGTGTCTACTTAAGGGGGCGGTTCATCAGGAATTTACTTATGTTGGACTTGAAGACATCCCAGTTGTAGTCATGAGGGAAGCAGGCAGACGGAACAGAGTTCCACAGGCGTGCAGTTCTAAGAAAGAAGCTTTGTTCATGGAATCTACGTTTTGATTTAGGCATAGATAAAGAGTGGGGAAAGTTTTTGACAGTGGATTAAGCTAGACGGGTGTTATTTCTGCTGAGGTGGTTGACTATTTCTCTATTTAATATGGATTCCAGCAACTTATTCATGACACACATGAGACTTATTGGTCTGTACTGAGAGGGAGATGACTTATCACCTGACTTCTTAAATACAGGGCATATTGATGGGGTTTTCCAAGGTGTTGGAAAGCACTTCTCCTTAAGGCAACGTTTAAACAGTTTCGTAAGTATGGGAGCATGTTATAGTTGAAGCTTTTTTAAAACTACAATAGGGATACCGCCAGGGCCAGTAGCTTTACTGGAACCAAGGGTCTTGATTAGTTTGGTGAGCTCATGCACAGATATTTGCTCTGTGTTCTAGGAGGAAATATGGGGAGTTGATGGCCTTCGTCGCATAGGGTAGCATTAGCTGCACATTTTTTGGCAAATAGTTTGGCCTAGTCTGAAGCTGACGAGATGACCTCTGGACCGTTTATAATGGTTGGGATATAACGCACACTTCTTGTCAGGATCCTATTTGTTATTTGCCAAAACTGGCGGGAACCAAGCCACTGATCAGCTACCTTGGATTTAACAGATTGGGCATATAGCTCTCTTGCATTTTTATTACTCTTTTACAGTGTTTGCTGGCGTTCCTGAAAGCAGCTTTAGTCTCAGTGCATCTATTACGTTGGTAGCTATGGAAAAAGTGATTTCTGTGCGCGATGGCAGCAGCACATTCTGGGGAGAACCATGGCTGGCTGTTAGCTTTTTGTTGGAATTTTTTAGATGGTATTAATCGGTATATGCCTACAATTAACCATTCGGTAAGGCTGATACTATAGAGGACACATCATTTTTAAACATGGAATGCAGGGGTAGATCAGATATAAATGTACGGAAGCTATCCGAGTCATAGACTATCGGTATACAGTACGGTGGAGGGGTACGTCTGGGGACTTATTACATTTCATTTTTATCTTAACTGATTCGTCGCATTGGTCAGATTATTCTAGAGGAGAAAGAACGGGAAACAATACTCATAAACACACCTACTCTACCTAGTGTATTGTACAGTTTTACTACTTACTAGTCTTTATATTTTAGGCTACTGTATATTTCTCCATGATAATCAGGAAACGCCGAGTAGATTTTATTGTAAAAGAACACAACATCACATAATAATGCTGTTTTTTTTCTAGTAAGCCTTTTAACACAATATTCTATCTAGGATATTTTGCAATAGTGATTGACAACCGTATGCCACTCACCAGATTTGATATTGTATTGTTACTTCTATTGATACGCGCAACAATATATGTTTTGCCAGTATAAAGCCAAGTAACAACATTCAAATAATTTATTTCTGTAGGGTAACTATTTTATTTTATCACTATTAACATATAATGATATCATAAGATATTTTTCAGATTTGTATTTTATTTTCTGTAGGGCAACTATTTTATTTTCTTTCGGGCAACTATTTTATTTTCTGTAGGGCAACTATTTATTGAATGACACCAGCTTTCTGTTTAAGATATTGAACACTGTTTAATGACTATTAACATATAATGATATTCTGAGATATTTTCCAGATTTGCATTTTATTTTTACTAATTTTTATGTATTTCTCAATTTCTGTTTCTTTTTTTCGGTTTTATATTTCTTACTTTATTCATTAATCTGTTTGTATTTGGTTTTTATATTTCATTTTCCTGCTTTTTTCATTTATTTCTTTTCTTTTTACACTTTTGAATATATTTTCGTTTACTGTTCTCTTTTGTCTATGTCTGAATCTTTTTTTCTTTCTTGTAATCTATTTTGGTATTTTTACCATAAGTTATTCGAAAATCTATGGTTTTACTTGTCCATTTTTGTTTTTCTTAATTGTTCGTTTATGATTATTTTTTTGCAGTTCTGTCCTTCGATTTAAATAGGTTTCATCATTTTTCTTTTTTCGTAGATTGTGTACTATTTTTGAATTATTTTTAGATTTCATATTTTCTCTATATACTTTCTGTATTTCATTGTGTGTAATTATCGTCTTTTTTCTTTTTACTGTTTCTCATGAACGTACCGCCCACCATGTTACCCTTTTCTGAAATATCGCTACTTTCAATCTAATCAACCTACACTTACAAAAAAATAAATAAAAATAAACACACACACAATGCAATATGAAATATATCACACGAAAAAGGGCATAAAACATTGGATAGAATTTACATATCCTACAGCGAAAAAAGACTTAATCACAGATTTTCATTGGCTGATGTTCTACATTTTTATTCATTTTTGTTATTTATTTCTCGCCCGAAGACATTATCAACCAATGATGCTCATTTCTGGGATGTGACGAAGCAGAACAAGAGCGGGTCTGCCTGCATTATTTCGAAGGAGTCGTTCCGTAATAAATATTTCTCATTTTACTTCAAGGATTCCCCGAAGAAAATCGGCGCGCTGTAGGCTGAGAAAAAGCAGGGAAAAGACGAAACAGCCAGTATGGTGCAAGCAAATCGATAAAATAACGTGGGCCAAGAGAAAGGCAACGCACATGGTGTGATGAACAATAGTCGAATCCGATTAAAACAATGTTCTTTCTCTCTTTGCACCCCGACCATCTCGAGTGCACCAGTGTTAGCGGCCAAACCCAAAGTCGGAAAACATAATTCCTTTGTGTGCTGAAAATTGGGTGTGCCAAGCGGTAGAAATTAGCCTGGTCTTAATTCCTGGCAACTCGGTAAATTTAGATAGATAGATAGCATCCTGCTTGTAGCAGATGGTCGTTCTATAATTTATCGCTTTCGGTTTACATTTCAGATCCGACTGTAAATATAGACATCATTAGCCAAAATATGAGACAATTCAAAACTCACTTAAACCAAGGATGAATCGTATATGTCGATTGCTGATATTTTAATGCAATATAAGTAATGATAGAAAAAGAAATACAGAGTGTATTTCAATTGATATTGTCTGTTTATAAACTAACATTTTTTTGTTGTTTAATATTAATATTATTTAGTAAACATGTTTTGCACCTATCATTTTTTATGCCTTTTCAGCGATTTTGATTCCATTATTTACATGCGGTTTCTCGCTGTTCTATCTTTATTATTTTTAATTTAATTTTTAATGAACATTTAAAAAAAGTAATACAACATTAACAATAATTCGTCTTTAAAATGAATACGCACATGCTCCTGTACTACTTATTTTAAATCCGTATGTATATGGCTATTGATCGAGCGTGGTATAAACTTCCATTCAAGATCTAAAATTAAGGAATCCCTAGAAATGTTCCTTAATAATAAATCATTCGTCTTTGATAGGTTTCCAGCGTAGTGGTTGATGAGCAGAAAGCAGATACTCACACTATAATTGCTGGCGTAACACACGGTTCCATAGTGGGTCAACCTCTATCCCTGATCTTCATAAACTATCTCTCAAATAACATTCCTAAAGAAACCGTAGACATTTATGCAGACATTCTATAGCAAAATTTCTTAGGCCAGAAATGACAAAATATTACTTAGATCCTCTTTTTTCAAAACTTAGGTTTGTTCGGAATTGGGGAAAACGATGTCAAATTAATTCTAATGCATCTAAAACAAAGCTTATATCTTTCCATTGTCAAAGCTCTGACCCTGAAAAAAATCGTGCAAGTCTCTAATTTTAATTCAAGCGGGACCGAAACGTAGCTGAAACTGCTCGCGATACAAGTTTTGTGCCCATAAACGCCTACAGAACATATAGCAGAATGGTGGTTTATGAAATTTTATGGCTGCGAAAGGGAGCCTTTAACATGAAGAGCGTAATGGTCAGACATCGAATATTAAGAATTATAAATTGGGAATCTTAGTCGAAGCCAATCAAAACACAACTGTTAGAGAAATTGCCTCTAAAATAGACGTTACGTTTGCGATGAATTTCAAACATTTGATAGATTTAAACAAGGAGAAGAAATTGATAAACATACAACGCAACCCAAAAGAAACGCCGTTACGGAGTGTAATATTCGCTTGTTGTATGAAACCTTACTTTACTGGTTGTGTCTTGCGATTAAAAGTGCGTGTTTACAACAAACGGCAACGCTCAGTAAAGGCCGATGAATCTCCCGGACACTCCTTGAAGCAAAAGTTGCACCAGAATCAGCTTCTACTTACTGCTTCGTAGCCTTAGACCGGCCTTATTCATTACAGATTTTCGAATGCAGGTGAAACTGTTACTGCGGACAAACACTGTCACCAAATGAATGAAGGGCATCAGAAAATCACTAAGCATTAGCCAAAAGAAAATGCCATACTCTCCTCCACGACAATGCCAGACCATATGTTGCTAAAGCAGAAGTTGAATAAACTCTGCCTCATTTGCCATACTCACAAATCCACTCACCTACCGACCATCAATTGTTCAAGCTCCTCGAAACTCTTTGCGCGAAATGCTCAAAAATTTTAAGCGTTACCAAAAACGCCTTCGGGAACTTCAGCGCAAACAGAACGCAATATTTAAAGGTGTCTGGCATAAATATACCTTTGTTACGTTGGCAAATACGTGTTGGTTCTGATGTATTTTGGAGTTGAGATATGTTAATTTGAATTTAAATATTAAAATCCGCAAAAATATTCTTGTCGACCAAATATTTACATATACTTCTTTTCGCCGATTATTCATACACTCAAAATGACAGCAATTATTTAAAATAAATCATAGTGTCACCATTGATGTTCCGCCGTATTAATTGAAATATATGGACGTATATGTAGCTATTGGTGTTATATATATATATATATATATATATATATATATATATATATATATATATATATATATATATATATATATATATATATATATATACGAGCAAACAGTTAATAAAACATGTAAAAAACATTTTGAAATGTGTTAAAAACATATTTAATCTGAAGAGGAAACACTAGATAAGTGGATAGTCCTCAATCTGCGGAGTTCGAAGAAATACTTTCCTTCTCGTCAGAGGATAGGTATTAGTAAAATGCGGGATTGGATATGCATGCAAAAGTATTTGATGAAAGAACAAGTAAGTCAATGATCTTACTTGAAAACAAAACAAAAAAGTGAAGCAGATGCAATATGGTGAATAAAAAGGTGATTACACATGAATGGATAGTCTGGTGGAAGATAAATATCCTAGTGACTATTTCTTGAAATTATATATTTGGATTTTACCGTCACTGGATTAATTATCTTCCACCAGACTACCCATTCGTGTGTAATCACCTTTTTCTTCACCATACTCCCTCTGCTTCACTTTTTTGTTTTCAAGTAAGATCTTTGACTTGTCGTTTCATCAAATACTTTTGCATGAAAAATCCGATCCCGCATTTTGCTAGTTCCTACCCTCTGATGAAAAGGAAAGCATTTCTTCGAAACTCGGCGAATTAAGGACTATCCACTTATCTAGTTTTTCCTTTTCAGATTAAATATGTTTTTTTAACTCATTTCAAAGTGTTTTTAACATGTTTTATTAACTGTTTGCTCGTATTATAAGGTCTATCTCCTATTTAGTTTTTATTGAGCTTTTACATCAGGCTGAGATAACTTTATAAATATTAATTCTGTAATATTTATAATATACTTTAATTTTAGCATCTCGGATCATTTTGGTAAATTTAATTGTAATTTATATATATATATATATATATATATATATATATATATATATATATATATATATATATATATATATATATATATATGAGGGGTGTATGGATTTATATGTATGGGTTACGTTGGTGCATTACTTAAAACAACGAGGCATGGCATAGAACCAAATAAATATATTGTGTGCGAATTACTTATTGTATTAAATCTTTATTTCAAAATGTCGGCCACAATTATTGAATTGTGTTGTAATTGACGTTTTTTAATCCAACTAAATGGTGTCTGTAATCTTGAATTTGTCCGTGACATTTAATCGGATTCTCTTTAACCGAACTAAAAAGTTTTAATATCAACTTTTTATTCGAGAATGAAGTAGTGACGCTAAATTGACGAGATTGTCAAGCTATTTTTTTTGTTTTTTTTTGTCAGCCATTACTCTTCGAAATAAAAACGAAATGTAGTAGTTTCTGAACGTGTCACATATATATGAATAGATATGTATTTTTATACATATATATAAACTATAAACACATTTCCGCCTGTATTTACGTATTATGTATTCGTGCATCAATAAAATGAAAAGTAATTTAAATTAATGCAGATATAAGTTATATTATTATTTCTCTTCTTGTACATACTGTCGCAAGGTTTTTTTGCATAATTAATGGAGAACACTAAACTTTTAAGTTAACGAAATGCAATGTCCTTTGTCAAAAAGATTCTAAGTTATCACTTCTCCTATTCTTTCTCTCTCCCTCGTTGTTTCTCTATATGAATATACACGAATAAACATATATATATATATATATATATATATATATATATGTGTGTGTGCATATACACCCCCATATATATATATATATATATATATATATATATATATATATATATATATATATATATATATTAGCATGGATGTCCGGCGTTGCCCGGGTGTTTGGATGTGTATGCAGAGGAAAAAAAGGGTCAATTTTGTTAACCTCTATTTTGACCTCTTAACATTTATTTTTTTGGGCTCAAAGCAAGTTATTAAGTTAGAGCCATGTCCCAGGAACCTATATCTAAAATTTCAAGTATTTAGACTCCAAATTATCGGCGGAGTTTAGTAGAGTTCTCAAAGGTCAAATTGTTGAACTATGACCCCCTAGCAGCCAGATTTCCAGCCGTAAACCCTGCATATAAAATTTCGGGTCTGTAGACTAAAATTTGAGAGAGTTATTGCATGAGAAAATGAACACAGAGAGCCAGACACACAGACTGACACAAAAATACACTTATACCTTCACTTATATATATATATATATATATATATATATATATATATATATATATATATATATATATATATATATACCAGCATTTCAGCCAGGCGTTGCCCGGGTGTTTGGAGGTGCATGCTGAGCGAAACACAAAAACGAAAAAAAAAACACAAAACGGTCTATTGTTTTTTACTTTGACCCTTTAAACTTTATTGTTTTGATCTCAAATCGACTTATTATGTAAAGCCATGTCCATGGAATATATATATATATATATATATATATATATATATATATATATATATATATATATATATATCTACAATTTGAAGTGTTTAGACCCAAAATTGTCTGAGGAGTTTGGTAGAGTTTTCAAAGGTCAAATCGTTGAACGTTGACCCCTTAAAACCCAAAGTGATGGTCCCAAACCAATTATATAGATTTTTCCACATCTCAGTACTCTGTATATCAAATTTCGAGTCTTTATACTGAAAATTAACAGAGTTATCGCGCAGGAAAATGTACACATACAGACAGACACAGACACACAGACACAGATATACACAGACACGTTCACTTTTACAGATATAGAGATATGTGTGTGCGCGCGTGCGTGTGTGTGGATGGTGATATTTCATCGAAAACAATAGGTATTTTGTGTCTACTGATTGATTAATAATACTATGATTTATCACTCTAATAAAAATCATCTTTTCTAACAATAGGTTTGAAACTAGTCATAAGTAATACGCCCTTACCTTAGACTAGATTGTGAAACCTGGTATATGAATCCAAATGGGCATTGGAAAACTGTGCAGCGACCATGAAATAGAAGGTGATCGGCCTGTCTCTGAATCATGAGAATGTCGAGAGCAAATGTCAATATCATAAAAAAGATTAGGAAACAAATACAAACATTAAAAATAATAATGTTCATCAAGCAAGAAAGATTTTATTTTGTGTGTGAGATATATGCAAATCACCGTCATCTTGAATGTGCTATTTCTCACCATGTGCATGCTATTAAAAAGATCCGATTCATTAGTAATGACGTGATATGAATATTTTTATAAGACGAAAGTTTGAGAACATCATTCAAGTCGGAAAATGATATTGCACGATTATATAGGTATTGCTGGAAGTTTTTAGTGCATAAACGACCATTCAGAGACTGAGCAAATTAATATTGTCAGCGTATTTTTTGCAGAAAAGCCCTGGAATTCGAAATACAAGGAAAGAGCATAAAACATTTACCCATTGTTTGTTTTTTTGTTTTGCTTTTTTGTGAGCTTCATTAGAAAGAAATCGAGTATTTTGTATGGTTACAGTATTTCATGGGACTTTTAATAGTGCACATTTTACGTTAGTAGAAATAGTCCGAATGGTGATAATTTCAAGCAGCGGGTATTCAACCTGCGAAAAGTTGTCTGGAGATCTTTGCTGAGACAGTTTTCATTTTGACGCGCTGGTACTTATATACGGTCTTTCTCCAATGTTCCAACCTCTTCACTCTCTACATACGCGAATGGATGAAAATATAATCGAAGGATTTGTGTTTAAAAGCGACGTATTGCAGACGTTTATCCAGGCGCTAACAGATTTGCATCAGCGACCAGTTAAAAAAAATCAAATGGTTCCTGAAATGAATACATTCTGCCGTATATATTCTAATGTTTACTTTACGAGTGACTTAATAAAACTGTTCACTACAAAAGCATATGCATAAGCTTAACAACCACGACATTGCTATAAGTTGTTGATTACGGATCGTTTCGTAAAAAAAGTTTAATATTAAGCAAAGAAATAAAGAGACAATATATATATATATATATATATATATATATATATATATAAAAAGACAAAAAGCACACAAAAAATGTCATCATTTTTTTCCAGAACTAGCTTGGTTAATTATCCAAAAGGATGTTTGGATACGAATCCGTGAATACTGACGCACACATAAAATATGGTTAATAAATCAGCCAATTCGTACAAAAAACAAAACTAAAAATGAAGCAGTTGCATAGAATTCACATATCAGTAGGCACAAAAACGTATATTTTATGCAATGGACTATACCTAGAAGAGTGTGCTGCTCTAGTACACCCCTGAAACACACTGATAAGGCAGAGAACTTTGTATAGTATATGCTATATATATATATATATATATATATATATATATATATATATATATATATATATATTATATATATATATAGTTTGCTTGTTAGATAGATTGACCTATATGTATGTATATATATATATATATATATATATATATATATGTATATATATATATATATATATATATATATATATATATATATATATATACTAGCTGTACCTTGCCACGCGTTGAAGTGGTTCAATTTGGTGTAATGTAAAAATTTGATAAAAAGAGAAAAATGCATATTTCTTATATTCTTAGTACTGCAATCCACTTCAAAAAGTGAAAAAAAGGCGAAAATGAAATAAAAATGGTACTCTCGCAAAATTTCATCTTGATCCTCGGGAGTTTCTGTAATCATTCATGGTTTTGACTCGACCAAAAATCAGTGGATAAAGCCGAACGTAGCAAAAATGTTGAAACGCTATTTTTTTCTTGTTTTCTGTATACAAAAATGTGAGTAAGTAATTAATATTTGGTTGATGGGGGGGGTTACTATACACAGATTCGAAAAAGTTGTCCAAAAACAAATAAATGAAAGCAAAGGTAAGATAAGTTACGTTTCTACCTAACAGATAATTGTTTATTGTTTTTATGTAATGTAAAATGTTAAATCGGCTCGAAAAACAGAAATGGTCGCGGACTCTGTTGAATACGTTAAGTTTGGGAAAGTAAGTTGAAAACTAAAAACTATACAAAACAGTGTCTGAAACCCCACAAATATATTTTACCATGACATAGGCTGGCATAATCGGTGGGTTTCTGACAGTATGTTGTATAGTTTTTTTTTTTTAGTTTTAACTCACTTTTTCTAACTTAAAGGAATCAACAGTGTCCGCCACCATTTGTAGCTTTCATATACCCCGATAAGCACTGTTTTTCAAGCCGACTAAACGTGACCTTTAATTACAAGGAATCATATTACTAAACACAGATACAAAAAAGTTGTCAAAACATAAATGTATAACAAATAAATGTTATCAAAGGCAAGAAAAGTAAATGTTCTACCTAACTGGATAAGATTTTAGTGTTTTTATTTAATGTATAATCGGTTCAAAAACAGTCAATGTTTATCGGTATATCTGAAAAATACAAATGGCGGCAGACTGTATCGAACACGTTAAGTTTGGGGAAATTTTGGAAAATGAGTTTACACTAAAAAATCTATACAAAATATTGTTAGGAACTCACTCAATATATGTTATCATGACGTAGCCTGGCATATAATCGGTGGTTTGAAACTTTTGCTCGATACAGGCGACGACTGTTAAAAGTCCCTTTTAGTGATTACCTGTTTGAGGATATTTGTACAACAAAACGGCAAATCTGCTCCAAAAAAATCCGGTATTATTTTACTTTAAGGCCCGTTTCACATTCGTATATAACGAAATATTTTATTGTAGATTTTGGTGTGCTAAAAACGAATCTGCAAACCGTTTCCGTAGCAAACCGAAAGTTTTCATGATATTCATAACATTACTTTTTCGAAAAGTGTGTGATCACTTTTCAATGTAAAGTTAACTTAGAATGAGCACCCACTTTCTTGCCACCTGAGAGAGGGGCATTTTTCTGTGTGTTTCTCGGCTAAAATGTTTTTTGTTTGATTTCTTTTGCTTGGTAATAACGCCTGAACTCTGGGACTTTTTTCCATTTCACAGCCGTAGCCTTGGTTTATGCTATGCGTGAGCATAAACGAAAGCTGTTTAGCCAATAAACATGGGAAAACTCCTCCCTCTCTCTCAGGTGGCTAGAAAGTGGGTGCTCATGTAAAGTTAAATTTACATGGAAAAGTGATCGCCCACTTTTCGAAAAAGTAATTTCTTCATATCATAAAAACTATTTTTGCAACGGAAACGGTTTGCAGATTCGTTTTTAGCACACCGAAGTCTACAAAAAAAAAATTGTTATATACGAACGCGAGACGCACGGCCATTAATGGAAAATTATATAAATAATCCGGGGGAAAATAGTTTTCAATAAAAACAGCAAATGAATTCGATAGAAAAAAAAATGGATGCTATGTTTTTTTTTTCTGTGTGTTTCTTGGCTAAAAAGTTTTTTGTTTGATTTCTTTTGCATGGTAATAACCCCTGAACTCTGGGACTATTTTCCATTTCACAGACGTAGCCTTGTTTATGATACGCGTGAGTATAAACGAAAATTGTTTAATATGCACTCGCGTACCAAATTGCCTTGTCAAAAAACCTTTAAGCCAATAAACACGAAAATAAATGCCATTTCCCCGGGTAGCCAGAAAGTGGGTGTTCATTGTAAGTTAAATTTACATGGAAAAGTGATCACCCACTTTTCGAAAAAAAATCTTCATATCATAAAAACTATTTTGGTACTCATTGGGCGTTGATTTCCATTGCGACCCGCAGAATTATTGAATGGTCGTTCCCTTAGTCCCCCCTCTAGTCAAGGCTAACGCATGTGCACGTAAAATTTGTTATTTATTTACTTACGTGGCGGAGTTATACAACCATAATCCCCATGCCAATTTCGATACTGATAGGTTTTTTGAATTTTTTTCACTGGATTATTATTTGTTGACTACTAACCAGATTATGAAAAAAAATTGAAAAAAAAAAATTATTTCAGCATTTGAAAGGGGTACTCACTTTTTAGTTACCACGTTCTGGTAAATCGGTCACCCACTTTTTTTTTTGGGGGGGGGCTAAATACGGAAGTCCCTTCGGGAGATAAAAAATGGTCGCATGTTGACGAAGCAATGTATCGGGAGGCGTACGGGATGGAAAATTATTTGTAAATGTTTAAATTAGGTCCACCTTCTCAATTTTCTTTTAAATGACGACTTGTAATGGTGTTTGCCTATGCTGAATACGAAAATCGCATTGAAATTTTGCAGAAATAAGTAGTTATCAAGATATAAAAAGGTGTATTATGCATTGTAATCTTTGGCGGCCATCTTTTTGCGCGCGTGCATTTGTTTATGGTGCGTGCGCGCTAAAAAAGATGGCCGCCAAAGAATACAATGCATAATATAACTTTTTATATCTTGATAACTACTGATTTCCGCAAAATTTCAATGCGATTTCCGTATTCAGCATACTCGAAAACCTTCAAATGTCGTCATTTAAAGGAAAATTGTAGAGGTGGACCTAATCTAAAAAAATACCAAATTATTAAACATTTCGGTACTCATGCAGAGAGTGATCCGTGCTGAAATGATAATGTTATTATTTTAAAGCCATTCTTAACATGGGGAGGGGAGGGCGTTTTGTACCTATTCTGTACTTTAACCTTACAATTGGATAAAAAACATATCATAAAACTTTAATTAAACGATTTAAAAAATAGCGCGGATCACTCACTGCATTAGCACCAAAATTTCTCCAGCATGTTAGTGAAATTTATAATACTTAAAATTTTTTTTTAAAAAAACCCTCACCTTTCATAAAAACAAATTATTAAAAAAAAAACACCCACAAACTGACTTTTATCTAAATAAGTAAAAAAAAAAAAATGAAAAAAACTCGAAACTTTATTTTCATAAAAACAATAAAAAAGTCATGTTCAATCTATTTTTTCTTTGAGAAACAAATATATTTCTGATTTATAAATACGGTAGAGACTCATATTATTTTTACTTTCTATGGTTTTGATATACCGAGTTTTTATTGGTTACAAAATGGGTGACTGATTTATCAGAACGTTGTAACTAAAAAGTGAGCACCACTTTCAAATGTCAAAATAATGATATTTTTTAATTTTTTTTTTAATAATCTATTTAATTAGTGTCCAATCAATAATACTCCAGTGAAAAAAATTCCAAAAACCTATAAGTATAGAAATTACGCATGGGAGTACAACTACGGCACTTACGGACTTACTTTTACAAAGTTTATTTACGTTAAATCTTTTCATAAATAATTTTTAAAAAAGTAACTAAACCATTTATTGATAATTTGTCACGTGTACAAACATGTATTTATTTACGTAGGCTTAAATCTTTTCATGAATAAGAAAAGTGTTACTCTTTAAGAATAATAAAAGGAAAAAAATGCAGAGAGTGATCCGCGCTATTTCCACGGTTAATTAATGTTTTACGATATGTTTTTTTATTCAATCGTAAGGTTAAAGTACATAATAGGTAGAAAACACCCCCTCCCCATGTTAAGAATGGATTTTACATAATAACGTTATTATTTAAGCACGGATCACTCTCTGCATGAGTATCATAAAAATTAATGCAAATAATACGTATCTCAATAAGTGAAAGGCTCATTTCTACCGGAAATGAAATGGGTACAATCTCGCAGTTACGAAAAATATTTATAATTTAATATTTTTTTATAATTCACAATGTTACATTATTTTAATAACATGCAAACATTCTATTACTTTAAATATAGAGTTTCTGAAAATTTCAATTAAATTGGTAATGTAGAAATATGGTTCTATAGACTTTGAACGAACCAAATATTACATTTATATATATATATATACTTGTTTATTGTTATAAAAACATGGTCACATCCTGCTGCTACAAATAGCCACTTGTTTCAATCAAACAACAGATATCATCAGGCAGCGACTGGACTATTCAAAAGTTCAATGAAGGTTATTCATTGAACTTTTGAATAGGCAAGTCGCTGCCTGATGATATCTGTTGTTTGATTGAAACAAGTGGCTATTTGTAGCAGCAGGATGTGACCATGTTTATATAACAATAAACAAGTATTATCAGCTCTTTTTATTGAGCACTATCTAACAACCTCATTGAATTCATTAGTTCATTACTTTTGAATAAAAAACCGGAGTATATATATATATATATATATATATATATATATATATATATATATATATATATATATATATATACACACATGCATCTCTGCCTAACTATCTCTATCTAACTAGGCGTGTATATGTATCTATATATATATATATATATATATATATATATATATCTACCAATGTATCCTTCTATTTACTATAATATAAAAGTAAATTAATGAGTACGTGTTGATCTGTTCATTATGTACCCTAAACCGCTTAGTCGCCTTTAAAAATTAAGTGCTCTTCAATAAATATCCATAAACTTATGTTTAATATCTATAATCTAATGTATCTGATAAACAGAATTGACAAGGGATTTCGATTAAAGTTTATACTTATACACCCTTACATCAAACGTGTATTTGAAAAGGAAAATTATCACCCAAGCAGAAAGGCCCAGCACATAATATCATATTAATTATTTGATATGACAGAGGCGCGTTTGAATAAACGTTTCTGTTTCGTGCATATTTGAAATATGATACTTGACTTTTACATTATAAAATTAATTTAAGTCATTAGAAAAAAAGTCTTATAAAATTAACGTAAGGTAATAAATATTTGTTTAAATATGGTTACTTCGGTAGGTTTCGTCCTGGTGTACTCGTGTCGTTCCAAAAGTATAGCAAACAATTAATGGGTTATTTCACAGATTTCGATGACAATAAAATATGGGAAGGAGAGACATTCGTTTATCATCATTCAATGCCGGCAAGCATCGAATTGCTTTGCAAGTATACTTTAATGGATGCACGTTATAATGAAAGAAATACTGTGTTCATAAATTGTATAGCACTAATATGTGTCAATTTAATATCCCCATTATTCTAATAACTTTATTCTATATATGTGTATGTGGCTATCATAATATAATTGTATCTGAGTATGTGTATATATATGCATGTATATGGGTATATATTTTATTTGTGTGTGCATGTATTTATAGAAATACCCACCTACATTGGCAAACATAATGTTTTCCAAAGTGTCTTACAGAAGGACCCGTGGAGCAGGGGAAAGTGTACTGCCTGTAAAAGTGATATTCTCCTGAGAGTTGGACGTTCAATTGTAAGTGTAGGTTACCTAAAATATTATTGCGAATTATTTACGACTTCTATATGGGCATGTATGTAGGAACAAGTGCATGCACCCCCTAATCGTTTCCGTTCAGAATTCGGTCCATATTACCGAGCTTGACAGAAGTATTATGTAGTTCGGCAACATACACATAAAGAAAGTCGGAGGTCACACCAATCGAACGTTGAGATAATGATACTCAAGATGAGAACAGCAGTCCGATGAAATCGAATTTTCGTAGTTTTGAATATCACGTATATATATATATATATATATATATATATATGCATACATATATATATATATATGTGTGTGTGTGTGTGTGTGTGTTTTATGTAGAGTGATGTGATGATTGGTTGATTAATTGTGTTTAACTTTGTCGGATATATATTAGAGAGTAAAAATACAAACACAAATGCTGATGTCATAGCTCTACTTATACGCAATCCCAATCCCTAAAATTCAGAACCCTTTTTTCATTCAATATGAATAAAAATTCATATTTTTATCATGATTTCTACTCGTCTTTCTGTAGGATAAACATCGCATGAATTGGGAAGAATGGCCAGAACAAATCTTGCTCCAGTGTAAGATTATTCCTAGTAAATCTACGGGAAATTCGGAATGTTCCCATGACCTATTCTATGACCGAGATGCCATATACAGTAATTGTTCTTCATTACATCTCTTTGGTAAAAAGAATGCGTCAATTTTCTCTTCATGTAATAGGAGACGTCGGGGGAACGGTGTCCCATAACACAGCGAGCAATCAATGCTGACGTGACTCGATTAACTGTTCCAAACTCAAACTGACCCAGAATTTAAGCATGAACGACAAATAGTGAATCATAGAAAAGAATCTGGCATACAAGCAGATTATTATGCATATGAGGTTCTCCAAGTAATCCATTATATATATATTATATAGAAAAGGTTCGCACTTGTCGGCAAATTTAAGCTAAATTAAATGTAACTGTTTAAGCACCCGTACACAATTTGGTTCACCTTTAATTCGTCTAAAATTTTCCTGTTCATATGTGACTATTAACTGAATTATCTAAATAAAAATTAACTTAAAAAACAATTGAAAATGTTATTTAAATGGAACTTTAGAGCATTTATTTGATCAAAGTAAAACATGTATTAGTTATATTTAGTAGCACAGTATTAATGCAATCTGATATCCTGTAATCTTTTAGGTAATTCTTGAATTAATATGCCGAATATATATATATATATATATATATATATATATATATATATATATATATATATATATATGATTTATGGGAAATAATTCCTTCAAAGTGCTCCATTACAAGGAAAAATTTTTCAATATAAGACCGTAATATTTATTTATTTGAAATGTACAGGTCAGAAAAAAATTGGTAGCGTCGTTTTCAAGCCTAACATAAAGTTAATATTAAATAATGTTAGGCTCTCGCCAGTCATGTTGTTGTTAAACAGCATGCCTGACGAGTATCAACATTACCCGTTGTTGATTGGTTCAAAAATAGCCTACAGAAAATTGACTCTGATTAGGATACGTTATGACTCTGAGTAGGATACGTTATGAAAAGGAATGGTTGTAAACCAAAGCAAAATATGATGAAAGTAAAAATAAAATAGATAAACCCCATAATTTATTATACCATATCTGTTCACACTGAAGCACTTATTACAATATTCTCTGGATCTATATTAAAAAAAAACAAACTTATTAAACTCTGTGACATATTTTCATTCTATGGGATCAGGCGCGAACGAACACCCCATAATTTTATTATACCATATTTCAAACTGAAACATAATTAAAAGTATGCTTACGCAGATTGATATGAAAAGTATTTATTAAAGTGTGTGCCTATTTCCATTCTATGGAGGCCAGGCGCGAACGTATACCCAACAATTTTATTATACCATCCCTAGTTAAGGTAAAACATACTTATAAAGTATTAGTATGTACATCTATATGAAAAACACTTGTAAACGTGTTTATCTTATTTTTAATTTTTTTCTTTCTATACATTGTACAACAGGTGCGTACGCAAACCCTACAATTTTCATGAATCATCATTATGCCAGTTCAAACATATCCATTCCTTTTTTCTTTTTACACAGTGATCACCACTTATCAAGGCCCAGAAGTCACTCAGGGATAAGGGTTATTGCAAGTACATTACGTTAGTGTGGAGATTTGATGGAGTGTTTACTTAAGGGGGCGGTTAATTAGGAATTTGTTAACATTAGACTTGAAGACATCCAAGTTGTAGTCCGGAGGGAAGCAAGCAGACGGAAAAGAGTTCCACAGGCGTGCAGTTCTAATAAAGAAGCTTTGTTCATGGAATCCGAGTTTTAATTTAGGCACAGATATAGAGTGGGGGAAATTTTTCACAGTGGATTCAGCTAGACGGGTGTTTTTCGTGAAAGATTGGGGAGGGGGGACCAGTGATTGAAGTTCAGACGAGCACCTGCCATGAAAATAACGATAAAACAAGGATAGGCTCGCAACGTCTCTTCTGTGGGAGAGGGGTTGCAGGGTAGAGAAAAGGGCATCCCCCACTAAGCCACGAAGTCTATTTTGTACTCTGTCAAGGCATGATAGGCTGTTTTTGGCAGCTCCTGCCCAAATATGGCAACAGTATTCCATCCTTGGACGTACTTGGCTTTTATATAGATAGAGAATTGCATCAGCAGTGAGATATCTTCTGGAGCGGTGGAAGGATTCCTGTGTTTCGATACATCTTCTATCATTATATGAGATCGGTTTTCTATAATAGGCAACCATATAGGAGCCTATTCGTGACCACACACACACACACACAAACACACACATTCTTTTCAATAGCTTTATATTATATACACACACACACACACACACACACACATATATATATATATATATATATATATATATATATATATAACTACTTCATTTACTCACGTAAAATTAATACAAATGAACATATATCCAAAGAAGTGGCAAACACACTAGAGGATGACCTTCTATCTGTATTTGAATTGGAACATAAACGGATGGTAACATTCAATGCTGCCAATACTAAACTGGTTCCCTTCAATAATTACAGGAAACCTTCTCTGCCACCAATATCAATGACCAGTGACTTTTTTATCTGAGAGTACATCTTTCAAACTGCTTGGCCTAACATTCACAGGAAACATGAGTTGGAACAATTACATTTAAAGCGTTGTCTACCGTGCTAGAAAACTACTAACACCCGAAAGTATCCTGTTCCTCTATAAGACCACTATTCGCCCATGTATGGTGTATTGCTGTCACCTTTGGGATGGTGCATCTGCTACTAATCTCTCGATCCTAGACAAGGTTCAAAAGAGAGTCACAAATCTGATGACCCTGAACTGGCATCTAAGCTTCAGCCTCTGTCCACTCAACGTAATGTTGCATCCCTCTGCCTGTTCTACAAGTATTGTAATGGTGAATGCTCTGGCGAACTGGACACTTGTGCCCCCTCGACGTAGACACCATCGACAATCGAGCTAGGCAGGTAAATCCAACCCCCACACAGTAGATATCCCTAGATATAAAAGATCTTTCTACTCCAGTAGTTTCTTCCCCATTCCAGGCCACTGCTTCCCCAACTGTATTGACATGCAGACATTCAAGTGTAACGTGAACCGACATCTTGCTGCCCAAATCCCAATATAGTATCCCAGTAGTGGTTGCCCCTGATAGTATCCCACTACACCAAAGTTTCAGTGTGCTTTCTTTGGGGTGAAAATGTAATTAAAAAATAAAAAATAAAAAAAAATATTCGAAAGTATAAATTTATGAGTAAATTTAAGTATTTACTTCAAAAGTGCTCAATACCTAGGTAGATCTCGTTAGCCATAATACATATATATATATATATATATATATATATATATATATATATATATATATATATATATATATATATATATACAGAGATAGAGGGAGAGGGGGAGAGGCAGACAGGTATATATAAATTAATAAATCGATAGATAAACAGTATTGTTTGAATGTCATGATGTTTTATCATCTTTTTCTCTGTGTAATGTCCTTGATGCCTTGATGTAGCGATGAAGCCTGTTGGTTCCAATTACCAAAAGTTTTAATAATGTTTTATATCAATCTTTTTAGCGAATTTTAATTTCGGGTGTTGCCAACAGGAGTAATGAATAACTTCTGCAGAAATGTTGATGGGTATATGTATATATAGATAATCAAATTAACCTTTATCCTTATTATAAGCTAAGTTATATTATCATCGTTAATGCTACACACGTTCAATGCACTATTGCATAAGAATATTAATTATTTTTATCGTAAAACACATAAAGGAGACAAATTGATTTGCAGCATAGTTTTCTTTATTCTATATATGCAATTTGGTTTTATCCCCGGATGTACAACAGTACGCAAATCGATTAAATATCAAATTGGGTTCCGATTTAATTTTACAGATGACAAAAGTATGATTATCAATATCACCGGATGGAGTATCTGTAACTCAGTAAGGAGTACATAAACGATAACTGGAGTAAGAGTGTTAGGTAATTTAAGTTGATTCCTAGCATAGTGCCATAAGCAGAAAACATGTCATTTTACTAATTAGGTAGAATAGGCAAAACTGTCTCACACATCGTAGATCTATATACATTTGAAACTTTTATCGTGGTTACTATCTAATTGGAAGAGGTACTTGGGAATAACGTACTTTGTAAATTCGAAATGGAATACTCAGTTTTACTATGACTTTTATTTATAAACATACATACCCGCATTCATATATATATATATATATATATATATATATATATATATATATATATATATATATATATATATACACACACATATATATATATATATATATATATATGTATATATATATATATATAGAGAGAGAGAGAGAGAGTAAGATGATTCATAATTTTTAATTAAAATTAAAAATTAAAAATCGGTTTCACAAGGAAGAACAAACATCAATAAATTGTACGATCGTTTCGGAAACGATGTTTTTATTGAGATAGAAAATGATTCTTTGGCATATAATTTTAGCATTTAGTTGGTTTCTTCTCATACCCAACTGGGTGGGTTTATTTAAAGACACCAAAAACAAAACTAACATTTTTTGTAATGTAAAGCAGCTGTATCTGGAAAATATTTAAAATAATGGAACATCAAAAAAGTAACTGTTTTCCTTTCAATTTAGATATTTCCCAGATACATCTACCTTTCTTAACTTTAATATGCTGATTTGTTGATGATTTTAACTGAGATTAAAAAATTACAACTTAATTTAGTTAAACTTTCTTAATATTACACTGCCAAGCAGGACAGGAAATACGAGTTGATTACAACTTTAATTCAATTATTTTTTTTTTAAATATTAATATATATGTGCC
Organism: Euprymna scolopes; assembly: GCF_053919585.1. Taxonomy (NCBI): domain Eukaryota; kingdom Metazoa; phylum Mollusca; class Cephalopoda; order Sepiida; family Sepiolidae; genus Euprymna; species Euprymna scolopes. The sequence goes on from NC_136489.1 coordinate 7,493,878, forward strand.
ACTGTCTGTTGTCAATTTTCAATTAAAACTTCAAAATTCTCATGCATCCAGACATTAGCTAATTTCCACTATATGAACTGGCCTGAGGAGCTTCATCCTTACAACTAGAACAAAGCTCTTAGGTATCTTGCTGATTAACCCCTACGCAGCTGAAATGGTACGAGCTGTCACAGGAATCGCAGAACACCATTGGCGATGTTTCCTTATTAAGAACAGAACAGGATGGCAGAAAAAGGAACCACCTTCTTCTATAAACTCAGTTGATGCAATATCCTCATTACCCTTAATTTCCAAGGGCACAATATTTTTTTAAGGAATCGACCTGTTCGCACCCATCCTTAAGAACAACCGCGGAACTAACATTATTGTCGCTTCCAGTAATTAATTTGAAATTTTTACCAATATTTCAAAATTGTCTGGTTTTGTTTGGGGTCTTAATAAGTACTATCTATGCAACAGATAAGTTTGGGCACAATTGCTCCTGATTTTAGTATCAATTTCTCTTAATGATAATCATTATGCCAGAGGCGATTGAATACTTCAACAAATTTGTTCCTCATTTAGAGGGGATGTAATAAGGCAGTCCTATTTGGAGGGTCAGGACATAATTCAGCATCATAATTATTAATAAGCAAACGAAGTTGATATCGTGTTTGAAGAAAATGATTCGGGGTTAAGATACTAAAGTCTTTGTCGGCAGAAACAATATAAGTGAGGGGGTTGTCATTTATTGCCTTTTGCACATCAGAAAGTGCAGTCAGAAATTCAAAATAATCCAACTCTCTTCTTGCCAACAGTTTTCTAAACCGTGGTTTGGCAGTTTTAATTAGTCTCTGCCGGGCAGAGTAAAGAGGAATTCTTCGATGGGTGATGTGTATGGATTTAAATTGTTCCTTCATTTTTTTCCGATTCGAGCATGTTTGATCACAATATTCCGGACGCAAGAACAGATTCCGTGTTATCGAGATAAACATGCATAGGGATACCAAATAAAATGGTAAAACTAAGAAAAGCCAGCAAAAAAGAGCGGGTGCTCATATCGTGCAATAATTCCAAGTGAATTGCACGCAAACTCATGCATGTAAAGAGTATTATGTACATTTTAACTGCTACCCCTCCAACTTTTATAGAAAATTGACCCGTGAAATCTACACCGATTTGTTTGAATGGGCGAACAACGTTCACCCTATCATCAGGCAATTCTGACCCTGCAGGTGCCTTATACGACATTTATTTATTTACACACGGTGTTAGTACACACGAAGGCTTTTACGGCTTGTGTTCCCTGGGGGATCCAAACCCCAGACAACCTTAACTTACTGGGGGTTGAATAAGCCCCATGTGGCAACAGTTTAGATGGGCTTCCTTAGTCGCCAGTTTTGTTAATGATGACTTTTTCTCAACAAAAGGAAAACTTAACCTTGAAGGGGAGTATATCATAATTCTTTATCCTACCTCTGGTTCTAATTAACCCATCTTTATCGAGGAATAACCCTACCGCTCTTACCCTTGGGGGAGGCACTTTACAGGAAGGTTGTTTCAAGTAACCTTATTCATGAGAGAAGTCCTCCATTTTCATATTAAAAAATAGCAATAATGTGGCCCTATTATAATTTTCAGTACTACGGTGACGTAACAAATCATAAAATGTTAGCAATTTTCCAAGACGCTGATTGCTTTATATAAGCTTGTAATATCCAACTACAAAGGTATTCTCAGAAGGACGTGTCTCCTGGGAGTACACGCATGATACATTATTTTTTTATTAGTTTCGTTTAGAAAAGGTAAGGGTGAGATTGGCCAATTAATTTCATCTCTATTGAGCTATTCCGGGCCATACAGCCTGAAATGGAAGAACTGGAAAATTTAGAAGTATTGATACCTCTAGTGATACATCTGCCAGATTTTGTGAGGAAGAGACATATTTTAATTTCGGTAGAAAGCCAAATTTAATATTAATATCTTCTGAAATTTTTTGGATCCCTGCAATCCTGTTATTAATGAATATATTTTTCTTGGATACTTTACGGTTCAGGACCCAGGAGAGGGCAACTTGGGAATCAGACATCAGGAAAAAATTATCCATGTTAAGGGATCCAGACACCTAAAACTTGAGGGGCTACCTTAAGGGCTTAAACATAGCCAATAGTTCCAACGTGGAAATGACTTCCCTTTAATTGGGGCTACTTTTGCCTTTGCAAACAACGGAGTACAATTCGCTCCCTGTTTCACATACAGGGTGAATTCGTATGCGTTTTACGACGCGTCACAGAAACAAAGAAATTCGACAGACTGATTTTCTGACAATACCCGCCTTGGAACTCAAACTTGAGATCCTTCGCATTGGTTTGCCACAGTTTATTGAGCTCTTTGGGTATCCGCAAATTCCTATTGTTGGATTGTTAGTTCGTTGTTCCATTGGAAGGATCAATGATGATCATGGAGAAGAGAGTGGAAATGATGGCGCCTATAACCAGGCATAATGTGATCCCCTTGTGACTCAAGAAGAAATGAGATGAATCCAATATTTGCACAATAAACATGACGAACAGATTCTTAAATGACATCATTGATCTGAATAGATTCAGCAATATAAGTTCTCTTGATTGTTTGGCTGCCTAGAGAGAGCACCGCTGGCTGCGTCTCTCCCGTTTCGTGTTTTTTCTTAGACTGAAAAATAAACGCATGAATACAAAAAAGGCGCCTAGTAAAATCACATGATAGATAAAAATTTAAAACAATCAGAGACCGGCTCTTAGAGCTGTATGGCATGACCAAAAGAAAGATGGCGGTGGTATATGGAATTGCTCACCATATATATATATATATATATATATATATATATATATATATATATATATATATATATATATGTATATATATATATATATATGTAGTATATATACATATATATAGTGTTTAAAAAATAATGTAAATTATACCATACTAACATATAATAATATGCTCTGTCCTTCTCTCTCTTTTCTCTTTCTCTCTCTCTCTCTCTCTCTCTCTCTCTCTATATATATATATATATATAGTGTCAGACTCCTACGTTAACTGTACTAGAGATAAGTTTACATTACCACTTACAAAACCGAGTAAAATCTTATTGTTTATTAAATATGCTCAATAAATTAGTAAGTTTTTTTTACTGTAAAAGTTTTATCCTGATTTGTTATTTTGTATCAAATAACATTTGCTAATGTTTATGTGAATCAACTATTTTATTGTATATTTTTTAGATTAAACTTAATTACATAGAATGTGTGTATAATTTCATATAATATCACCATTAATAGTTTAAAGTGTTTTTATAACGACCAATTTTTTACACATCTAAATAATGTACGATTTGGAGTATCGAAAACTTATCTTGGCAAAAGCAACAGACATTAGACACTGTATTGAAGCCAACATTCATCTCCCCGCAGCATTAAAGCGGCCCCCATCGTGATGACCGAAATCACCACGAATAACTGCTAGTGTTCTTCCTTGATGATGATGACAATGGTGATCTTATAATAATAATTACCGCCATTGTCGTCCTTGGATTTTATCTATTCATTCATTATAATGGCAATTTCCTCTGGCTCTTTCGGCTTCTCTAACTTCCCTTTCCTGTAGTTCTTTGTGTTGACCAGCCATCTATCCCTTTCATTTGTTTTCCCCTTTGCCTATTCAAATTTCTGTCCTGTAATTCTTTTGAATCAAATCACAGTCTCATTCTGCATATTTCATTCTACTCGGCTGCTTCTATTCTGCGTAAGCCATTCAACCGCATCTTACGTTTTACAAACAGCCGCCTTTCTTAACTCATATCTTCCTTACCGTTATTTCGTCTACAGTAATATAGGCATTGTTTCTGCCTCGTTCGACTTTAATTTGGCCCTATTTCCCGGAGTGTTTTCTACATCAATTGTCTTATATTTGTGTAATTCATTTTCATATTTGTCGGTTGTCCTCTTTAAAACTAATAGATATAAGATCGGACTAGTGATACTTCAAAGATTATGAGCGAGGACAGCGCGATACGTGTGTATTAATGTAATTCTGCAGACAATAGTAGATGTGAAAAAGAAAAAAAATCTCTTACTCACACAAATAAATAAGAAAGTTTAGGGTAAGAGTATATAAGCGATTCATATTACGTGAGGATAAATTTTGGTGGAACTTGGGTAGTACTTGATGATACCAGGCAGACTATTGACATCAGACCTGAAAACGGCCATGGCTAGTGAGCGTTAAAACAGCGGTATTCTAATATAGCTTTGTTTTACTTAAATACGCTTACATATCATAATTTCATTAATGCACATTTCGTAATTATTATTAAACTAGCGAGGGGTACTCGGCGTTGCCCGGGTGGTTGTAGGGGTGTGTGATTTTAAATAAAAAAGAAACCGGGGGGGATAGGATCGAAGCCGAACCCCTGAGGCGAAGTTTGAAAATACAATCAGCCAGTCAGAGATGAAAAATGTTTGAAAGTCGTCGAACGTTACGACGACAACCATGACGATGTAAGCAGTGTTATAAGCGAAGTAAGAAAAGAAAACAACGTTCTAATTAAGCGGGGGGGGGGGTAACACACAAAAACATAACGTAAGGCAAACGAACGATTAAAACAGAAAACGAACGAACGTTAGGTGAAAAATGGCTTAAATAATACAGGGTTCAATATTTAAATTTTAAAAATCGAAAAAAAAATCTCACACCACGATTCGAACCCAAAATTTTAGATAATGAACCAAGGCCTTAACTACCTGCGCTAAAGCGGCGTATATTACGTTCGGTCGGTTTATCAACTATTTACAGTAAATCAGGTCACGACGTCACGACGTCATGACGTTGTTGACTCTCCCCCCTGTCGATTTCGGGGTGAAAAAGTTAACGTTTTTCTCATTTTCTGTCTAGACATCTCTCTCTGTTTGCTTCTCTCTAACTCTCTCTCTTTCTGTTTGCGTCTCTCTCTCACTCACTCTCTCTCTCTCTCTCTCTGCCTCTCTCTCACACACTTCGTCTTCCTAACTCTAAAGACTGGAAAATGGCGTCTGGCTGTTTTTATTTTTAAAAACATCGTTCGTTAATATTTTTTGTAAGCGTATTATTTTTTAATTCACATGTTTGTCTTGTTATTTTTCGTTTAACTATCGTATCTACCATATGTTGAATGTGGTAATAATTTTGGCAACGTTGCCATAGCGTAGAAGTTCATAGTTTTGCTTTACTTAATTATTTTTATGATAACAACATTTTTAAATTGTAAATTAAGACCGCCATTAGAGCTTGCTGACGTCAAGATCACGTGACATGACCCAGCGGGTTTTAAATGCAAGTTGACCCAAAATAAACGGCCGAGTGTATACTTTATGTAGAAGAGTTGGCTGCCGTATTTTGGGGGGCAGTTATAAATCGATTTAAAAATATGTAATGTTTAACATAAAATGCCAGTTTTTGCCCCCCCCCTGCAGAAAATCTATCAGTTGACGCACTTCTCATGGTCACTTTCGGCCAATTTTTCGTTATTTGTCGTCCGGACGTGGGTCTTTAATATGAGACCAAGTTGGTGAATTATTGCTGTGTCTGTCGAAAGTTTTTCGCAGACACACAAACATACATACACAAACATACATACACATACAAACATACACACATTTTCGCTTTTATATATATAGATAGATTAGCAGTTCAGCCCGGTTTTTCTCGGGCACTAGGTACTGTTCATAATTTATGTGCATATATATATGTATATATATATATATATATATATATATATATATATATATATATAAGAAGTTTGACTCATATGCAGGTATATATATGAATATATATATATATATATATATATATATATATATATTAGAAGTTTGATTAATATGCAAGTAATCTTCATCTACAATTTCAAGTGTTTAGACCCAATATTGGCGGAGGAGTTTGGTAGGGCTTGCAAAGGTCAACTGTTTTAATTTGACATCTTGGCACGCTAATGTTAGCCTAAATATTGTTTAAAAGATTGCAGCATATTTTATTACCGTTTATGTAAAATTTCAAATATTTAGACCAAGATTGCCTCAATAGTTTGCTAGAGGTCGCAAAAATCATATCTTTTAACCTGGATCCTTTAGCCGCCAAAATATCGGCAAAAACCGATTAAAAAGTTTTTCTTATGTCTGAATACACTTAATGTAATATGTCAAATGTTTACACCAAAAATTGGGTAAGGCATTTGGTATAGAGCGCAGGCATCAATTTTTTTAAACTTTGGCCCCCAATTTTGACCCCCAAACATTGGTTTTTTTGGGGACCAAATAAAATCTAAAAAGTTTGAACTATGTCCTAGTACCCGACATCTATAATTTGAAATGTTTAGACCCAAAATTGACGGAGGAGCTTAGCAGAGTTTTCAAAAGTAAAGTTGTTGATCTTTGACTCCTTAACAGCAAAATCTCTGGTCGAAACTCGATTAAAAAGATTTACCCAAATTCCAATAATCCTTATATCAAATCTAGAGTCTGTAGTCTGAAAATAGAAAGAGTAGTTTTGTAGAGCCATGTACACACAGACACACACACCCACACACACACAGATAAGCACGTTCAGTTTTATGGATATATAGATTATAAAGCATCCAATATATATTAATGAATTGAAAATTTAGGAAAAAATTACTTGCGACTCACCATTGTGAATCGAAATCAAAACGATTTTAAGTTACCTTGTACATCAATGTTTTAGTCATGGAGACATGGTTTGCAAAGCAAAAAATAAAAATATGAACCAAAAATATTACGTTACGCATGCATAACCATAATGCCGTCGTTAGACTTTCACCTAGTAAATTCAATGTCTTTAATTTTAACATATTAGCATCGATTTTGCATGAGTTCGAATACTCTGTATAATAAGTTTCGTGTCGGCAGATAAAAAACAACTTACAAAGGAGTATTGTAGGCAAGAATTTTAAACAAATATATATATATATATATATATATATATATATATATATATACATATATATACGCATTCATTTTTTTACACAGTGATCACCACTTATCATGGCCCGGAAGCCACTCAGGGATAAGGGTTTTTGCAATTACATTACGTTAGTGTGGAGATTTGATGAAGTGTTTAATTAAGGGGGCAGTTCATTAGGAATTTGTTAACATTGGACTTGAAGACATCCAAGTTGTAGTCCGGTGGGAAGCAGGCAGACGGAACAGAGTTCCACAGGCGTGCAGTTCTAAGAAAGAAGCTTTGTTCATGGAATCCGCGTTTTTATTTAGGCACATATATAGAGTGGGGGAAATTTTTCACAGTGGATTCGGCTAGACGGGTGTTTTTCGTGTAAGATTGGCGAGGGGGGGACCAGAGATTGGAGTTCAGACGGGCACCTGCCATGGAAATAACGATAAAACAAGGATAGGCTCGCAACGTCACTTCCGTGGGAGAGACGTTGCAGGGTAAAGAAAAGGGCATCCCCCACTAAGCCACGAAGTCTATTTTGTACTCTGTCAAGGCATGATAGGCTGTTTTTGGCAGCTCCTGCCCAGATATGGCAACAGTATTCCATCCTTGGACGTACTTGGTTTTTATATAGATAGATAGAGAATTGCATCATTAGTGAGATATCTTCTGGAGCGGTAGAAGCATCCCACCATCTTTCCAGCGACCTTGGAAACAGACTTGATGTACGTGTTCCATTTCAGATCAGGAGTAAAGGTCAAACACAGAAGCTTGTCAAAAATAAATATATATATATAGAAAGAGGTTTGTGTTTATTATGATCTTTTTACGCAAATATTTCGCAATTATAAATCATGTAGATAAAGATAATCATTCCATAAGAAAACAGAAACGAAAACTGATAGGTAGTTAATTGTAATGAATTTTAAAAGTGTATGTAAATTAACTAGATGTTTTGCTAGAGCACGCAATGTAACGACCCATATATAACAAAGTTATATTCTCTTATTAAAAAATTAAAACATGATTTTCATATGAATATCAATACACAGAACACTCAAATTTATAAGGGTATACATTGCTTCGTGGTTCCCCAGATTCAGAAGAAACTTAGAAACATTTACACTGTCTTAAATATAGTTATGTTTCAGCAATTTTATTCATTAAAAATCGAAATGTTTGGAAATATATTTGCCTCGAATTTGAGATAACATTAAATACGGCTATTAATACATATTAAAACAGCACCACATTACCCAATAGTTGTCGCTTTTAAATATTTTGTCTAAATAATATACAACTTATAAAATAATAATTCATTAATAATGCAGGAACTTCTTTTTTTTTGTTTATTTAACGTGACTCTAATTAATAGAAAAGGTTTAAGAACATTTATCTAATAAACGAGTATCAGTTACAAAAAGTTTAGTTTTTTTTTCCCTCACGTAAACCTAAACGTTGCCGTGAGAAATAGCACAGTAAAATCAATTCCAAGAATTTGACACTTGCCTGACTTGCCACTGTAATAGATCGTGCGCACGTATGCAAATGCATGCGTAATGACGTAACCAAAAAATTACTATGTAAATGAGAAATAGCAAGTTAGAGAAGACGTGACGTTGGATATATTGATAACGTTTCGAGATCATATTAGATACATGGATGCCGTTCGAAAGCATGTTAGCGACGTGGGTGACGTTACAGCCGTAAGGAGAAATAATGATATGTTAAGTCTATGGTTTTAAAGAAACATTGTTTAATTGATGTTTAATGAGACAAGTGTGATGCAGACCGTCATATTGGAATCATAAAGGGAAGGTGATACACATACACTGTTACCTGAAATATCCCTGAGAATAATTAAAGGAATCCGTGATTTTGATCATATGTATTAATTGATGTTTAATGGCTATCGTTTACTTTTAAACAAATATCAGATCCATTTGAATTGTTACAACATTCACCTTTTCCCTTTCTGTAATTTGCATAGGAGAACATTTAACTGACTCATACAAAATGTCTTATACTTACGCGGTTGTTTTCCAAATCCCATACTCTTCGATTAATTACTTTGCCGGGGAATCTATTACATGCGAATGTATATACACCCTTAGCTTGATATAAATAGAAACTATCATATTTATTACGCATCTTTTTTTCAAACTAAACGCTTGTAAATCATGCAGGAAATAATGTCTTCAATTACATGCTACATAGGTGTGTCTTGCAAAGAAAATATGAGTCGAAATAGGATTATAGTAACAGCAGATGTGTAATATAAAAGACAAAAATAAAATATCTAACTCATCTATTTTCACTTATCTAGAGATATTCGATTCAAAATATCGTCTTTTTATTTGTGTTAATCAATAACAGGGCCATAACAAGAAGGTATTCTCTTTGGTGTTTTCACTCTCGAGTATATATCAATGTATACCTTATATGCTTATGTGGTTCACGATTGATTAATTGTGTCTTACGTTGTCAGCTATATACTTGAGAGTCAAAACAATGATAAGAATATTCTTTTGTCATAGAACTAGTCATGCACTACGGTCAAATCAGTATTAATGAATGTTACATTCACCTGCTACTACCACGTTCTCGGTTTGGGTAAAGGCCGATTTTATTGATAAATCTGTGTAGTCTATTGTTTAATATTCAGTCATCATATCGTTTGCATCATTAAACTTAAAAGCGCGTCTCGCAAAGATGTTGACATACGTCCCCCTGCACTCATCCGACAAATCTGAGCTATAATTTACAAAACTTTCCCCTGGTCTAATATGATCAAATATAAATTCTTTAGAAAATGTTCCTTAGCAGTCGAGCATATTGCTTATTTTCTTTCTGCATATTTAATCTCAACAGTCGCTCATAGGCATCCAGCTGTCACAATTGTCCGGCAGATATTCCCTGTTACATTTGATTAGAAATGTACTAATTATTAATTACATTTCAAATACCTGAAAAATATATCCGGTGTATTTGTTTATTAAACGTTTTATTAATTTTGTTTTTAATTCTCTTTCTGTGTTTACTTAGTTACTAACCAATTATTATTACAATATTTCAAAATATTAATTGGACTGTGTTGAAATGAGACCTGTAGAGGAATGATAGCGGGACTTTTATGTCTTTATCTGTATATAAATTTTAGAGTCACGTGAATCTATGTAAATATTATATATATATATATATATATATATATATATATATATTATATTATATTATATTATATTATATTATATTGTTGTAACTACACGGACGCACGTATGCAAACGTATGCTAATAAATGTTGAAACCGGTAAAGAAAATACATGTTGGAACCGGTAAAGAAAATACATGTTGGAACCGGTAAAGAAAATAACAATAAGAAAGAAAAAGAGCATATTAGAGAAAAGAACCACACTAGAGATGTGGCCGATGGACAAGATTACATAAGAGACATGCATGACGTCGAGAGCACGTTAGCGACGTGAGTAACTTAACAGTCGTAAAAGGAAATCACGCGTGGAAAGAAAGTAAAAAAGGTGTTTTTGTGTTTTGACAACGGGAAAAGCGAGTTGAATTATGCCCTATTTTTTGTCTGCAACATTTTATGTAACGATGTATTTCTTTAGTTGAATGTTCAAAAAACAATGGGAACCTCGAAAGGGCTAACATATAATCCCTATATCACATACATATTTATATTAGGATATTTTATAAAATTTCCTTTTAATATAAATTGAAGAGTTAGAAAAGAATTCGATAATTGTAAATTTTCACCCCGCAATTGATCAGTTAAATATTCTATAGTATAGCTTTCTTCAGTCTCTTAGATTTACTAGAGTTCAGGATAAGAATATATCTAGTCTGGTTGAGTGTCCAGATACGAGATTTTACTATCATCAACTTTATTTCAATAAGATGCACCATTCATTTTATACGTCAATTAGAGTTATCCATACCAAGGAGAGTTATGTGGGCTGTGAATAATATGGGAGTTGGAATATTTAGTCGGTGTTACTTGTAGTAAGATAAATCCTCATGCAAAGTTGTCCTGGCAAACCTTTCGAGCTAGGATACTCGAGGATAGTGACTAGTAGCAATTCACATTTTCATGTTCATACATACGCAGAAAAGCAATGCATTTATATGTATATATATATATATATATATATATATATATATATATGTATGTGTGTGTTTTTTGTGTTTGTGACTTATAAGGATATGTATAAACTCGGAGTTTTTTCGTGAGGTGACAGTGACACAACTTAGACAGGTTATATGTATCTCCCTTCCAGATTAGGATATACAAGATAATTGGAGTTAAAAATAAACTCATAGAAGCATACTAAGATCTACAATTATGCTTGTGCAGAACCGTTAGTTTCTACAGTTGTTGCGTTTGAAAGAATGAGCAAAAATCTAAACTCTGCTATTTGAGAATCTAAGGCGTGAGAAGGGAGAGCTCTCATGATGAAAGCGACCTATTTATGAAATGGAAATGAACAGATTGATGTTTCAATGCAGAGCTTTCTTTAGTCAATAGATGAATTGTTTAAAATCATTTAGTCATTTAGACATATTGTGCAGTTTATATCAAATGCGTATTTCTCAATATATATGACAATGCTGTTACGCATGTAATACTATCATGCGATTTTTTACAGCTTCAAATTTGTATGCCTATTATAAAAGCACATGTATATATTCTATTCTCATATCTTTTACTGTAATGTTTTCATATTCCTTCATGACTAGACCGATTCAAGCACCCAGTGTCTACACGATTATACCATTTTCTAAAAAAAGGCTCATTAATCCCTTCTAATTTTTATGGGTTATTTTTGTATTGCATTTTTCATTTGTATTACTTTTTTTAATCAACCGTCCGCGACATCCTCCCGGCCCGGGGCTGACTTTCCAGCCATTTTATCTCTTTTGTGCCTGCAGAATAGATCCGATTCTGGGCTAACTGACCTCTTCCTTCCTCTTTATCTCTGTAATCGCGGCCAAGTCTACTGCGCATGATCGACCTGTTCAACTACAAAAGCAAAGGCACACACGATCTGTCAATGCTCTCAATAAATGAAATTGCTATCTTCAAAGATTTCCTGTGTCAATTTATTTGAAGACCCGAGCTTGAAAAGCGATTAGAGAGATCAGTGACTAATTAATTCCGGTCTGAGGTGATCGGTTGACGTGGGGATATCTTTGGTTGTGCAGCTCGTTGGACGGCAGGAAACACACGTGACATAGGGCGACGGTAAAGTTCGGCAAGATGGCTGCGAGAACGCGGAGATGTAATGACGCGTGACTTTATGCCGATGGCCTGTAAAAACGAACACAGGATAGTAGAAAGAAGAAAAAAGATTAAGCTCAACTCGAGTCAAATAATGTCAAGATTACTTTACGTATATATATATATATATATATATATATATATATATATATATATATATATATATATATACATATATATATATACATATATATATATATATATATATATATATATGTGTGTGTGTGTGTGTGTGTGTGTGTGTGTGTGTGTGTGTGTGTGTACAGCGTTGCTTCTTGTGAATTATATTCAGATTAAAAAAACAAAAAAAACACTTTATTTTCTATTTTCTTTACTTGCCTCCTCCCGAGGCCAGTTATAAAAAATGTCGGTTTTTAATGTGTGGATACCACCCCACAAAAGACGCACTATGGATAGTAAGAAAAATTAAAAGAAATGTATCAGTCATGAGGGATTGCCCCCCCTCCCCGATTGAGTGAGATAAAAAAAAGTGTAGTGTAGCATATGAACAAATACTACACTTTGATCTTGGTCCGCTTTTTCTATACTTTTTCAAAGAAAAATACACCTTTCTATGGATGGGTCCTAGAATCACATTCATCTGCAAAGGATCTAACTAATTTGCATATTCTTTTAAACATGAATTTAAGTTAATTTCTTATTATATTTATTTTGTTTTCTCATGAGATTATAATTAACTACTTATACTCATCCAGATATTCTACATGATTTATACTAGCGTAATATTTGCGTAAAAAGCTTGTAGTAAACACAAAGTTCTTACTATATATATATATATATATATATATATATATATATATATATATATATAAACACCCATATATATGCATATATATATTGGTATATTTAGGCAGCATTTTTTCATTCAAGCAAATATTATTAAATACAACGGAGACATTTTGTCTTATAATTCTTTTTTTTAATTTTTCAATTTTTCGTATTGTCTTTTTGTTTCAAAATCAAAAATATTAATAAAGGATCCATACATGTTGCTGTTACGAGCGCTTTCGATTCGTCCACGAATCATCATCAGGTGTTAAAAATACAGGATTGCGAAAATGAGAATTCAAAATGAAAACCAAAATATATATAGTCAGTGATGAGTTAAAATAAAAGTCGATTAAGAATAAAAGTCGATTAAAAATTCGAGTGTTAAAACCAGCAAGTTCGTAGACACCATGTACGAAGTCCGTCCAACACGGACTACGCAAGACATTTCAGAACGTTACTGCTTTTTTGAAATGCAATGTCATTTATATTAGGCTGAAGAGTTCTAATGTACGACGCTTCAAGAATCTTTAATTTTTTTACATTATTTTCCCGTTGTATAATTTTTGTGTTGTCAACGAGGACCTTTCTAACATTGGAGGGGGGACAGCTATGTTCTTTTTTTAAATGTTTGTAAATCGCGCTTGTGTCGTTAAGGTGCATAGTTATTCGCCGGGACAACGTTGTTGTTGTATGCCCAATGTATGTATTATTTTTGGAGTTACATTCTCCAATAGAGCATTTAAATTCATACACTACATTGGTTTGCTCCAACGTTTTTATCGCCGGTGAAGAGTTGTTTTTAACCACAATGTTTTGTGTTCGAAATTTCCTATAATAGATAATAAATTTAATTTTAAAATTACTGTCAACAGGCGTCAAGTATCTTCGTATAATATTTTAAAAAAAAAATATATATATATATATATATATGTATGGATGAGTGTGTATGTCTAACCACACTAGTGAGCTGTCATATAACAAAACAGAGCTATGTTTGAATGAAAAGTAAAGCCTCTCTCTTTAGGTTGAGCACCTTGTAAATACATTTTTACCCGAGGCGTATTTAAGCTATTAAGCGATGCCCACTATTTATTTGTTTGTAAACAAGCTGATGTTTTAAGCGCCACTCCGACGCGAGGTTTGATTTTATACACACTCGAGGAGAAATATTTACGGCACTGATTCGTTCTGATGGTGAGAGCTGCTGACTGTAAACTCGACGGTTGTAGGTTGGATCCACGAATGGGGAAAGGTGTATGTCTAGCGGGCCTGATGAGTTTTGAAACAACGAAACAGTACTGTATGTGTATGACAATATATATATATATATATATATATATGTATATATATATATATGTATAAATATATGTATATGTATATATATATATATACATATATAATCTCTCAGATGATAAAAGTTCTAATAATGCACTGCGTTTCAAATTATTAACGAGGTAACGTTTTCTAACATTTTCAGAATGTTCTTAAACATTGGCAATGCTGAGCTGTGCTTACTGTTAAATTTTTGTACTGTTCTCCGCGATGTAAACAACTTGCCATTGATATTGCATAATCCACAGTGTTTGAGGTGTGTCAAATTATTCACAAGGCAGTTTGTTTCGTCAATAAAATTGATCGTAAAGCCGGTTTGAGTAGTTCTGAAAAGAGTACTATTAGAGAACAAAGAGCAAAAATAAAACTACCTTCGAAGTTTCAGTAATGGTAGAAAAGCCCCATCAAACTTTGATAAGAGAGCTGATAAAGGAAGATCTAGAGTTTTTTCACGCCGTTTTTACTCCCAATTAAACGTGAAGTTGTTAAGAGCCATGAACTAAAAAGTCGAGAATCTTTGACCAAGCCGGATTGAAGAATGTCTCAAAAGTACTAGAGTGTGCTTTCTGAAAGAAGTGCCGAAGTCTGTTAAGCCTGTGACAAAGCCTCCATTGAAGCAACATCCCATACAAAAAAAATTGAAATGGACAGAGGGCAACATCAAAACGGATTTTGCCCAAAGTTTTGTTTACGGATTAAGTGCGTGTCACTCTTGATGGTCCAGACGGCTGAAGGATGTCCTACATGGACGACATCTTCATCAGCGTTTATGGCGCCAACAAGGTAAAGTGGGATAATAATTGGGGCTGGGATTATTGAAAGTACTTTACTTGGCACATGGGGAGTCCCATAGGGCGTAAAAATGATGTCAAACGCAAACATAGCTTTTTCTGAAGGATCACTTTGAACCATGGCTGATGAAGCAAAGCTTGACGTACAGAATAACTATTATTTTTATGCAGAATAAGGCTTCTTTTCGCATGCAGCAAACAAAAGCGAATAGTATCTGGTGTTCCCTGGGCTACGAAAGATAGAGTGATCTTCGAATTCGCAAGATTTGAACACAATTGAGAACTTTGGAGTATCATTAAACCACACCGCTATGCAAGTGAACACCAAATCAGAGCAAAGATGAGTTGTCCGATGCTCTCCAAGAGGTATCGCGAAAAATAACTATTGACTAAATCACAAATTTGACCAATTCTGTGGACCAACATCTTTTATAAAAGTCACAACGTCTTTCACAATCATTCATAAAAAAGATCTCATATAGCCTACTAATTATGTCAACGTAGAAAGTACTATGCAGTTATTCTGTTCTAAGCATTTTCTTGTTTCATTTAACGTTCGAAAATTATTTCAATAAACAAGTTATGGGTATATTGTGTTTTTTCTCAACCTCGTTAATAACTATGCACACTGAAAGCAACATACATTTCTATCTACTGCCATAGTTTCGTTAATACTGTTTTAAATACTTTAATTTTCTGACTGAAGTAGCTGAATAGTATTGCAAGCACTTTCTCAAAGTTTCATGGATTTTTATTCAGTCGTACCTTCAATATTAAGAAAAATGTAAACTCGTTAAAAATCTGATACGCAGTGTAGGTTCTAGTTAGATTAGCATTGTTGGATGGCATCGTCTAAGCGCATTCAAAATCCCTTCCTGTGGGACATCGGTCTGGGTTTTAGCTTGTTGGATAATCGCATCTTTTGTTCAAGACAGAGTAGGTACATTCCATAGTCGGATTTTCCCGCGGTTTGTTTATACAGGGGTTCTGCTTGTATATATATATATATATATATATATATATATATATATATATATATATATATATATATATATATATATATATATAAAGACAATCATGAAGGGAAGACGCATTCCTTCGGAATTCATTTTATACTAAAACAAAGACCGAGGAGAAAAGGAAAATGTATAGCGACTAAAAAATAAAAGTACAGAAATAGAAAGCAAAATCAAAACGAGTCAATTGACATGTTTCGCCCTCACTCATCAAAATTTGAATACAAAGATTTATTTTTTTAGTAATTTGTTTTCCTTAATGATAAAATAAAAAAAAAGAGACGGGAGCAAGAGCAATCGTATGGGGATGAATTTTAGAGGCTGATTACGTTCATAGCGTTATAGCCGATCCATATGTGTTGTGTACAGCGTCGGTAGGTAGGACTGTTTAATTCCTGATTTTGCTCGGTATATGTTATTTTGCTTCAAATGTTTGTGTTGTATATAATACAGCATCATTAATGTCTTCCAATAAAAAAAAAATTCTACCCCCTCATCATATTGGTAATGCCATTTATTCATTTAAAGTGGGTCGCGGTGCTGAGTATATAGGTCGAACGTCTTTCAAATTAGTAAGTTGAATACAACATATACCGACAAAATAAGGAATGGAACATTCTTACCTACCGACGCTGTAAACAACACATCTGGATCCGCTATAACGGAACACTTTATTAAATACCGGGATTGTGCATCGAACTTCAGCATCGACTCTGTCTCCGTATTGAGTCGAGCTCCCTCAGTATATCATCTAAAAGTCTTGGAGACTGTTCACGTTCGCCTTAGGAAACCTTCCCTTTGTAAGCGAAAGGACTGCTTGTTGGGCTTGAACGTGGTTAGCCTCTAAATTTCATCCCCATACGATTGCTATTGCGCCCGTCTCTTTTTTTAGATTTTAACATTAAGGAAAACAAATGACTAAAAAAACACCCCTTGTATTCACATTTTGATGAGTGAGGGCGAAACATGTCAATTGACTCGTTTGATTTTTTTTTCTATTTCCCTACTTTTATTTTTTAGTCGCTATCCATTTTCCTTTCTCCTCGGTCTTTTTTTAAAATATAAAATGAATTCCCAAGGAATACGTCTTCCCTTCATGATTGTTTTAATAATGTTAAGTACCCCAAAGAAAATCCCGAAATACCTTTAAATCTTGGAATGCTATTTTATCAAAGACATTCGGAAAAATATGGCTATCCACAATCGACAAATTTCAAACAAATTGTTTTATTTACTGAGGGTGTTTAAGTGTATATTTGTTTCACATCAAAGTTGTGTGTACCTTCAAATTCTGTGTAATGTTTCAATAAGAACCATTAGAAATACGATGACCATCTATTTAAGTAATGTCTCATTATTATGTCTTGATCAATATTGAGTATTGTTGGCTAAATGGCGACGCTTTCTTTCAAAATGCAATCTCCATTTATCCAGTCCTAAAGGTCGATTATAAGGTTTAATGAGTGTGCGCTGGTGAACAAGGCAAGCGCATAGTGAACGATTGTGTTAGAAATTTGGAGAAATTTAATTACTTACAGGACATCTGCAATAAGGAAGTATTTAAATGTGATACGAAAGCGACCATATTGGAGCGATCTGTAATGCAGTTTAGCGGAGCAGATTTTCACAGATTGAGAGCTTTAGAAAATAAACGATGTTCCTTAATTTGCTTTTAGGTTTAAGAAGAGATAAGGAGAGCGGAAAATTGTGGACAGGTGTTTAACTAGACAAGTACATTTTGTGACAGTTTGATAATGTGCTAGTCTCCTCCTCTGTTGACCTGAAGCGACTGGACTATTTCGTATGGTCGTACTTTTAAAACATCACCAACATGACCTCTTACAACATTTAAGCTAGTTTGATCGCATCAATCTCCCAGGGATTTTATCGTTCCATACAGACACACACACACACACACACACACACACACACGCGCATATATATATATATACGCTGCGTTTACCTTTGCCATATTTTTTAAATATGTTTCTCAATAGCATATAATGATTACTATGAACTCCCTCAATTTTTAATAGTAATACTATAGATGTGTTTTTCTTATATCTAATATTATAGGCTTCTTCCAATGTGTCATATTACTAGGTCTCTTTTATAAACCGTAGACCATGAACTAGGTGTTTTATTGTAATATAATCTTACCGTTAACTATCCCCATGTTTGTTCTTCAATCAATATATTGTGTGATCACTTTTTCTTTAAAAAAGGGGGAAACTAAAATTTGTCTTCTGGGTCGTCTGTTATTGTTGGTGTATAAAATATAAATACATTTACATTTTTCATAGTATTACTTATCATTAAACAACTGATACGTCTATATATTCGAGAGGAGGGTAGCCATGATCTGCGAAAACCTATTAGTAAATAAAAGAGCATATTGATCTGCACACTTTCTTACGTATAGTATGATTTATATATGGACTATTATTAGTGCATCTTTTTTTCGTATTCTCTTTCAATAACCCGGCAACACTTATTTGTATATACATTTTTCTCATGTATATGTTTTATTTAAATTGCGTTTAGGTCATTTTTCCATATTTATCTCTGTTTTACTGTTCTCGTCTTTTCACAATTCTTATGGTTTTACACTTTGACTGCCAAAAGTTTAGATGACCCACTCTGCGATAGTATACATTTACATCTTTTATCAGTTAGTCGTATACAAACGATCATATATCACACAAATCATATGGTGTTTACAACCACGTTTTCAGTCAATCAACACTGTTTAATGTAAACAACAATGTGTCCTTTTTTTTAAAGCAATAAAATTTGGGACCGACCATATATGGTAATATTACTTTGGGTGAGCAAAATCCTACGTCAGTATTTCAACAGCAATATTATGCTAATTAAGGCACAGTAACATATATATACATATACATATATATATATATATATATATATATATATATATATATATATATATATATATATATATATATATATATATATATATTCGACTGATATTAATCGTGACACCCTGCACTGACGATTCCCGAAATTGTCTGTGGTTATTTAATTCTTATAGTAATATATACATATATATATATATATATATATATATATATATATATATATATATATATATATATATACGTATATTCATATATATATATAACTATATATATATATATATATATTCGTCGGGAGTCGATGTGATAAAGAAACAATGCGGCTCCAAGTGCGGCTTTAACTTTCAGATTCTGTGTCCAATTATTGATGAGGGGGGGCTTACGTATCTGCTTTTGTTTCTTCAATAATTTCTAACAGTTATAAAAACGTTATTTACTGTTTTACACATTTAAAAAAGCTAGTGAAGCGGACCCAGTCTTTTTTTTTTGTACACATCCACGCACACAAATGTGGATGTGTGTTTAAGTGTGCGTGAAGTGCGTTGAATTTCTAGAAAAATGTATTATGTTACTCAAATGCGAGAATTAAAAATATTCTCGTGTGCATTTAATGATGATGTAACATACGCTTCATGTGACTTTCTGAATGCATACAATCTTACTATTGCAAATGCAAGTAAATGACACGCCTTGAATATATCATATATGGATTTCATTTATATAGTGTATATATATATATATATATATATATATATATATATATATATATATATATATATATATATTAGAATTAAATACCTACAGACAATTTCGGGAATCTTCAGTGCAGGGTGTCACGATAATTATCAGTCGAATACATATATATTTTTTATTTTGTTATTGTTATTGGTGTTTTGCTGCTTATATTTGATATCAACACGTTTGTATCCACTATTTTTTGGGTTGTTTCATAGATATTGGTAGACCTGTTAAATACATTTTCATCGCTTGATTTATTGCTGAGTCTACATACGATCAAGTTAGGAATCTGTTTTATAATTGATGGTGGGTGAGTGGGATTAGGATTAACGTATATTGGATTAACGTTATCTTTTAAGAAGGGTTAATATGTGTTTTAATCTAAATTTAACGTGACGTTCGGAAGTTTGTTATTTTTATATTAGAGATGAAAATTGAAGCACATAATAACAAACTATTAAATAAAAACCAAGAATACAACAACAAAATAAACAATAAAAAAGTGTACACCATGCCAAAAATAAAACTAACACAAAAGTCACATATATAACTAGTAGACATAACAACAACAACAACAACAACAACAACAACACCACCAATAATAATAATAATAATAATAATAATAATATTAATAATAATAATAAGCCAACTATGGATAACAGCAACCATACTAGAAACAAAAATATACATACTTATAACGAACAGGATGAACGCAACTTTAGATACCGCGCCCTTTGCTCACTTCAAAATAAATGTCTCACCAATAGCATAGTTTACCAGGCCACAATATTTGCAAAAGAAATCCCGAATAACAAAAATATTACGTGACTATGACTTTCTTAGATTTCAAAACTCGATATTATGACCGCAAATGTACATTCAATAATAAAAAAAACACCGTATGAAAACAACTCTGGCAAACAAACACTGAGAACTCAAGGAAAGCGGATGTTCACCAGAAGTCGAATGGAAAATAGTAAGACAAGCACACACATGTAGAGACATGGACGATCCATGTAGAATATGCCTTCATGAAAAATGTGCCATCCTATACTTTAAAGAAATCCAACATCTTTTAAACTGTAGGAGAGAAATAGCGAACAAATGTGTAAACGGGATAGAATTTACTCTAGGATAGAGATACAACATAATGTTAAAACTAATAATAACATAAGAAAATAATCAAATAAAATTAAAAAAATAAATCAACATGCATATACATGAACTATAACATATATATTTGTATATATATATATGTATATATATACATATATATATATATTTAAATATATATATATATATAAACTGACATAAAAAACATTTACCCTAGATTTAAAACAAGTCAAACCACTAGATATCTACGCTAAATAGAACACACAAAAACGGGTTAACCGGAGGGCAACTGAGAGTGGGACCTGTAAGTGCCTGGTCATTGACTGAGTAGAAAGAGTGAGGTTGATACTAGAAATCTGATAGGTTAACTAAAAACTGAATAGAATATGCGCATATAAAAACGCGAGATAACCACAACATTCTCACATGAGCCTGAAGAATCCTAGCGTGCATGAAACGCGGATTATTCTGTGTAGCTTAATGGTCATATAAATTTTATAACTTACTAACTTTCTCTACGCCCATATTTATCACTGTTGAAGTAAATAGTTAAAGTTTATGCATGCATTTACTCTTTCGTATATTAATTTATGTGTGTAATTGAAGTAGTTGTATATATATATATATATATATATATATATACGCATATATATACACACATATATGCATATATATATACCTATATACCCACACACAGACACACACATATATATATATATATATATATATATATATATATATATATATATATATATATTTGTATATATATTGAAGAGCTTTATCTATTTTTAAATAATTTATTGTATTGGTCACTAATGCTTGCAAATGGTTAAACAAATTAATATCAGAATAATAATGGGTATTTAATATCTTAGAAAACAAAACTAAGCGCAGTTCTTTTCCCTTTTGTATTTTGGCTAGAAAATATGATGAATACGATCTAAGAAATATAAAAAAAAAAACAATCACTAAAACAATGACAAAACTTTGAAAAATGAACAGAGAACATTGTGAACGAATCCTTTTAAGAAAATACGAATTGTTTGTTTAAATGATATACACCATATACTGTATAAATATATAACACGTAAGAAACGATTCAAGAATGTATCATATTTATAAAAAGAAACCCGACCAGACAGTAGGAATTATTTGAAAATAATATCTTTGTCAGTTAATCGTATTAATTGGAATTATGTCTTAAAACAATAGTATTAATATAAAGAAAGCAATATATATATATATATATATATATATATATATATATATATATATATATATATATATAGGTGGAGTGGTTCCGTGTGTACATACTATTTAAGATGTACTGGAATGTTAAGAAAATATGACATATGGTGTTATATCAAGAGTGTTTTACAATTTTTGAAAATAGTTCATCATTATTTCAAGTATATATAATATATATATATATATAATATATATATAATATATATATATATATATATAAAATATATATATTGCTCTTATATATATATATATAAGAGCAAATATATATACATTTTTTGTTACCGTTATATCTACTTAGTTACAGATGTTTCAGTTACGATCCATTAATTTCATCAGATATTACAGAAATTATTATTATGATTAGAAAAACAATATTAGATTAAGCAAAAAAAGTGGAAATTTAAATTCTAGTTCGACAACAGTTACTTTTTAAGATTTACAAAACGTTGGGATAGTGGTTGCGGGCGACGGGGAGTTTAAAATATTCACCCAGAAGAGGATAGGGATAGAAGGAGTTAGAGAGGTAAAGGGTGAAAGGATGGGAAAGAACTGCGTAAGAATGGTACAACTTTAAAGGCGTTGGTAGGAGGAGGGAAAGAGGGTGATATGTACTAAAGGGAGAAGGAGAGAGAAAATCAGATCAACCTACCCTCCTTTTATTCCTATCAGTGTATGGTTGATTATTCCAAATTCTCCTTCGTCCTTTTCGGCCTTCCAATGTGTCTTAAAAGTGTAAATGTTAATGTTTAATTAGAATTCAAGTTTTTTGTCCCCCCCTTTTTGTACTTCGTCTAATATCGTTTTTATAATAATAATAACCATCTCTGTAAAGTGTGATCAAGATTATCGATCGTTGATACGGTTCGGTAACCAAAACCTGTGTAACTAAGGAGATAAGACGGCAATAAAAAGAAATATTTGCTCTGCAATGAGTGTTGTGTATGTATATGAATATGTTCCATAACGGTGCACATGTTGAATAGTAGGTTTCATATTTTATCTGTATATCAAGGTATGTGTAAATGCGTGTATGTATATAGGCCATGTCATTTAGTTAATCATCTAGTGTGTATATTTTAACATGTATGCAACAATTCTTCAGGGAACCGTTGTAGACAAACAACCCTTTTTTAACAGGTATAAATGAGAAAACACATACCTGAATTATATACGAACATTTATTTTTATGATTTTGGCCGGCATCTTCAAAGATAACAACGTCTTTACATCTTGGCTTTCTGAGGAAACGCCGCTCGCTGTGTCATGGAGAGAACAACTCCTCAGTGTATGCCGTCCGTTCTTCCTGATGTCCACATAACAACAGACTAGAAGATCCCCAAATCGACACTTCATTACGTGTCTCAGACCAATAGCTGATGTAACTTCAATCTTGTAATTTGTTCATGCAAACTAAAAAAAATCGTTTCCATCTATTTTCTATTTTAACCTATCTTTGTAGTGATATTACTTGTATTTCCTATCAATCAGTTTTTCCTACTCTAATAGTTTATTTTTTATTAATCATAGTAATTGATACAACGACCCCTGTCGCTCGAATCAATTATTATTATTATTATTATTATTATTATTATTATTATTAGTATTATTAATGATAATGATGATAATACTAATAATAATAATAATAATAATAATAATAATAATAATAATAATAATAATAATGTCAACAGCAATAACAATAATAGTTTACCTTTGGTCCTGTTTCCGCAGTTAACACAGATACTACGCTATGATCACAGACAATGGGTTAAAGCATTACGCTAATAGTATTGAGCACTTCAAGTTTTTACTAATTACCATTTTCGCTATATATATGTATATATATATATACATATATATATATATATATATATATATATATATATATATATATATATCAATATTGTAGGCAGCATTTTCTCATTTAGTCAAATATTATTGAATAGCACGGAATTATTCTGTTTTACGTATTGGGACCAACATTTAGTCATTTTTATATGGCTGATCTAGAAAACAAGGTATTTAATTTAATAGAGAACCCTTCTATTTACGTTCGATATGCAGACGATATACTAATTCTTGTCAACAGAGGAAATAGAGTATTTAAAGGGTATCTTTCAGAATAATTCAGTTCTTAACTTTACATATGAATTAAGTACTAATAATAAAATCTAGTTTAGACGTTCTCATTGACTCTAGTAGCGAGAAATTTATCACCTCCGTTTTTAAAAATAACCTACATCCGTTCATTCCTGTATTTAAAATTTTAAATTGAATAAAAATAAAACGAATATAATAAGAAATCTTATACATCGTGCAAAGGTGATTTCCTCCAGCAAAAAAATATTCTTTAATGAATAAAAAAATATAAAACAAG
Organism: Euprymna scolopes; assembly: GCF_053919585.1. Lineage (NCBI taxonomy): Eukaryota > Metazoa > Mollusca > Cephalopoda > Sepiida > Sepiolidae > Euprymna > Euprymna scolopes. The sequence continues at coordinate 7,518,414 of NC_136489.1, forward strand.
TGTTAGTAACTAATCAATTCCCTTACTCTCTTGTAGATAAAGAAATAAAACTAGTCATAAGTAATTTTACTCAAATTAGTAATATTAAAGAACATTGTCAACCTGTTAATATATATTACCGTAACCAGTTACTCAAAAATCGAGGAGAGAATTCTTACAAATATAATCCGGAGATATGTGGCTCCCAAAAATAATAAAACAATAAAATTTATTATATATTATAAAAAAAAACAAACAACAAGCCTTTTAATGAAAAACAACATTTCGCAAACAAATGACCTGTTGGAAAGGATCAATGTAGTTTACAAATTTAGCTGCCCAATAGGAGAGTACATTTCCAATATTAATAGCTACGTTCGTTCAACAAATGTCGCGAAGATTGACTCTCCAGCTCTCTGACTCTAGCTCTATATCACAACATTTGAAGCGACATGGCTGCCACCATTCGGAATTTCGAAGAATTATGGTAGAAAATACAAGAGTATTGCAGAGTGAGAGAAATGTAAATAGGCTAAGAATACTCTAAGCATTGTACATAAAAACAAAGAAGCCTCAAATAAATAATATTAATTATGAATGCAGCCGGAACGTTTTGAAATGTTTGGGATAAATGTTTGCAAATGTATATATGTGTTTGTATATATAAATGTGTCTAATATATGTAAAAAAAAATAAAATAAAAAAGTACGCCCACCTAACTTGTAACAAATTTCCACGTGACTACGAAAAAATTATATATAAGAATCTCTATATTTATTTCTACAATATGCCTGAGGCTGATAGAAGTACTTCTGTCGAAAGCGCTCGCGATTATGGATCCAACATATACAATTTCGAGAAGAACACAAAAATGCCAAGTACGTTCAAGGATGGAATACTGTTGCAATCTCTGGGCAGGACTGCTAAAAACAGCCTATCCTGCCTTGACAGAGTACAAAAGAGACTTCGTGGCTTAGTGGGGGATGCCCTTTTATCTACCCTGCAACCTTTCTGCCACAGAAGAGCCGTTGTGAGCCTATCCTTGTTTTATCGTTATTTCCATGGCATATGCTCGTCTGAACTCCAATCTCTGGTCCCCCCTCGCGAATCTTTCAAGAAAAACACCCGTCTAGCTGAATCCACTGTGAAAAATTTCCCCCACTCTATATCTGTGCCTAAATCAAAACGCGGATTCCATGAACAAAGCTTCTTTCTTAGAACTGCACGCCGGTTGAACTCTGTTCCGTCTGCCTGCTTCCCACCGGACTACAACTTAGATGTCTTCAAGTCCAACGTTTACAAATTCCTAATGAACCGCCCCCTTAAGTAAACACTTCATCAAATCCCCACACTAACGTAATGTACTTGCAATAACCCTTATCCCTGAGTGGCTTCCGGGCCTTGATAAGTGGTGATCACTGTGTAAAAAAAAGGCCTATTCGGAGATTGGAGAAGATAAAAAGGAAAAATGTTAAACAGAATAATTCCGTGCTATTCAGTAATATACGTCTTAAATATATATATATATATATATATATATATATATATATATATATATATATATATATATATATATATATATATATATAATATTTTGACTCCAGAAATGTCCCTCTATACAATAGTATCGCAGATTTTCAATAACAAATGCCACATACGAATTCATCCGTCTGCGGTCTTAACCACGATCTTATGTGATTTTCGCACCAAATGTAAGACGGATAAAGTCGTGCTAACACACTGCCACGTAGCATCCTAAGAGCAACACCTTCACAATCAGGACATATATGCAGGAAGAAGCCCCTATTTTGCTCTATAAATATGTAGTCCTCTTACAGCTACTAGTTCATACCGAAACCTATTCTATATCTTACTACTCTACATACGCACGCATCGTAACTACTTATTAGCTGCAGACAGAGAGAATAATCTTTCCATTTTTAGATTAAAAAATAATAGCTTCTTTCTTCTCAAATCCACCCACAATAATTTCAAGGTACCGGTAAATTAGACACGAACCACCAGGTACCATTATCTTAATGAAGTGTTACGTTCGTTTGCTGTTTTTCTTTGTTTTGTTTTTTTCGATTTTTTAAGAAGTTATTACTTCGCTTATTCTTTACCCCCTAACCCCCCCCAAACACCCGGGTAACGCCGGGTACCCCCGCGAGTATTATATAAAAGGCAAAAAAAAGGCGCGTTTTTAATGTCAACGAAAGGCCTTTCTCGTCGACCTTCGCGTGTCAGTTACATTTATGGAGAATGCCCCTTATACTTATTATAATGTCTACGATTCAAAAACGGACATCGTCTTTATCTTTAGTTTGGTCGAGTTTTATAAAATTTACTCATTCCCGCCCATTATAAGAACAAGGTTCATTTCTGCGCCTACGTGGTTATTAACGTTTTGATTTGCATCGTTAAATTTGAAAGCTTTTCACTTCCTGTCGCCTCATAGCGTAGCGGTATGGTGACAGGTTTTCTGTCGCTTTTTTCAGCCTTTGCGTAAATGGTTCAAAGCTGCGTTTCGACTACCATTTTTTTTTACTTTTTGAGTTCAACACATATCTCACAACACCCGGCACCGACGGGCAGCGACGCTAGTCTTATAAAGTACGTAATGTACTTGCAATAACCCTTATCCCGGAGTGGCTTCTGGGCCTTGATATGTGGTGATCACTGTGTAAGATATATATATATATATATATATATATATATATATATATATAATACATTATTATACCCAACGTCATAAATAAAACCAAGAAAAATTTGATTTAATTTTTTTTTAATCGATGTTTTAACGTTCCTACATTTAAGAGAGCCGTGTTGCTTTCAGAATTTGCGCTTTTGAAAGTTTGACACATTGGAAATTTTGTGGCCACATTTGGTCATGCTTCGCTTTTACTTAATACATAGTTCCAAAGAATAGCGTGAAAAAAGACAAACTTGGCATTTAAAAAGCGAATCTACTAGCTTAGGAAGGCCACATTTATGAGGTAATAAAACGGCCTACAATGTCATGCATTTAGTTTTATAAACATGATGAACACCCTCGTCTATGAAAGCTTTACTAGAGTCTCAAAATGACAAGATTATCATCCCACGGATAGGATTATAGGTCAAGTTTCCACATACACACACACACACACACATATATATATATATATATATATATATATATATATATATATATATATATATATATATATATATATATATATACATAATTTAAAATAAAATAGGTGGCGGTTTCTCAAGAGTTTTTCAGCTATCATATAATCAGGAAAAATCGATAGCGTAAAAATAATATTATGTCGAAAATAAAGAGTTCTAAAGGGGAACTATTGAATGGGTTAAACGTACGGGGAAACTAAAATAAGTTTATTAACGTTTAAAAACGATTAAAATATTCGCACAAACCAGGGGAAGGAAAAAAGCGGCAGAATAATTCAAAGTTCCCCAAAGAAAAACAATGCGTTTGATGTTTCCTTTTGCCGGCACAAAGGAGGTTTATGCACCGCAATAGAGACAGACTGCAAAATCTTTAAATGGTTTCTGGAGTTCGCTTTATGTAGAACCTCGAACCCTTCTATTTTATATCTATCGGCACAGCTCGGGTTGTTAACCAAATGCTGGCCGATAACAGAGTCCAAGGCTGCAGGAGGGAGACAATCAGACCCTATCCTCCATTGTCTGATTTTCGATGCAACATGCTGGTTTATACGAGTCAAAAGATGCATATACACTTTGACCACTTGACAGCAACTTTTCTGGCCGAGACTCGATTAAAAATATGTTTACAATTCTCAATACCCCTTATGTAAAATCTCGGGTCTGTAGAGTGCAAATTCAGAGAGTCATTTGGTAGTGAAATGTACATACACACACACACACACACACACACACACACACATAGACAATTTCAGCTTTATAGATATACTAGCCTTTCTGTCGGTCTTTGTTCGGGTACTATGCAGTGTTCATAACTCTATGTGTGTGTGTATATATATATATATATATATATATATATATATATATGTGTGTGTGTGTGTGAATGTGTGTGTGTGTTTTCATTTTGTATATATATATATATATATATATATATATATATATATATATATATATATATATATATATATATATATATACACACACAGCGTGTTCGGGATAAATTTGACGGTTTCGTAAGGAAAAAGATAAAGTACTATGTAACTACAAAAGTTAATGAATTAAAAAAAAAATTGACAGACACAGAAATTTCACTACTGTCAACAAGTTTTATTCAAAATCACTACCATTAGCATCGATCACAGCCTCAATCTTGCTTCGGAACCTGGAACAAGCTGATGCTACCGTCTCCCTTTGAAGAGCTTCAAAAACTAGCTTAATTTTATCCATTACCTGTTTTTTTGTATTACGAGCACAATCTTTCTCAACTGCGCCCCATACAAAATAATCCCTGGGGTTAAGATATGGGGAGTTTGGAGGCCAAACATTTGAACTGGTGAAGTCATAAAAATTGTCAGACAACCATTTTTGACTTTTCCCAGAGGTGTGGCAAGGGGCCGAATCCTGCTGCCATACATACGGCCGAGCATTGGCTATTCTTGTTATCCAGGGCTTGCCTACATGTTTAGCAATTCCACGTAGCTGTCTGAATTCAATCGGAGGCCCTCTCTGAAAAAAATGAGGAGGCATCACATCACATTCAGAGGAGGACACACATCCGAAAACCATCACGGTTTGGGGAAATTTAGTTTGCATTACACGAGTAACTTCCTTTGGATTGTATGCAAGCCATCTGTTATTCGGTGTGTTGTGTTTTTGCTTCTGGCAAAAGTTTTTTCATCGGAAAAAAACCAGATAGTTTCTGGGTCAGCAGGATGTTTCACTTTACTCAGAAGTTTATTCGCCTTTCTCAAACGATTTTCACGGGCTTTTTTTGTGAGCAGCTGGCCTTTGCGTCGCTTGTATGACTAGTAGCGGAGGTCTTCATTTCACGGGCCCAAGCCCGGATTCCAATGCCAGGTTTCTCAACACTTTTTCCTGCAGATCTTCGAGAAATTCATTTTACTACAGCCTCGTAGTCTACATTGCAAGTCTCTAGTTCATGCCTGATTGTTTTTACAGTGTTCAGGAGGCATTGGGCAGCAATCATGATATCCTTATTTTGCTGACCGGCACGAATCATCATGATGCAAGTTATTCTCTTCCATGATGCAGGAGGGTTCCAGTTATCTTTCCTCTCTGACATCTTGTATATGGCTGACGAAGGGTTCTAGCTGTAAAATGATGAGAAATGTGGGTTAATATATGTAAACTGCAGAAAAACGTAATCAAATATATATATATGTCAAATTTCTCCCGAACACTCTGTAAATTGTATATATATATATATATATATATATATATATATATATATATATATATATATATATATAGTAACTTATACAAAATATACTGCTATTAAGCACACAGAATAAAAATAGAATTATTTTTGTTTAATACATCATTCAAAGTTTATGTAATTATGGTCACATCAATTTAGGTAACTAAATTGTTTTGAATATGTGTGTAAAGAATTTGCAGTTTGTTTAAAGTAGTTGCTTCTATTCTTTTTATCAATATCGCTATCATAAATAGTTTCACTTTGTCCGTTAAAGTTAATACAAAGCAGTCTAGATCGGGTTGAGGGGAAAACCTACATTTCTAACATGCTAGGAGCCAACATTTCCGGAAGGTTACGGCAAACAACGTCTACAAATACTTTGCCTACTTACTTGCTTTGACCTAGTCTCGTTTTTTTTTCTTAGTCGAATTCTCTAAAATTGGAAAACAAAAAAAAAATCTTCCTGAACGAAAGGAAAGCCGTTTATAATGGGATGCTGCCAATCAATGAATACACATATACACACACACTCACACACACAGACACACCGATATATATATATATATATATATATATATATATATATATATATATATATATATACATATATACATACATATGTGTGTGTTTGTATGTGCGCATGTGTGTTTATGCGTGAATATATATATACTTATATGTTGTATATATATGTATACACATGCGTATACACACATATATATATATATATATATATATATATATATATATATATATATATATATATATATATATAGCAAAGTTAAGACATGAGTTTTCCTTTATCCGTCTATAATGCATTTTTTCTTCCCCCTCCATTTCAATGCAATATTTATTTTCCCCCTTCACATACAACAACCTTCGCATATTGTTTTCAGAACAATCTCATTTGTTTCACATGTCTCTCTTGCTGACGATGGTTGCAAGGAGAATTAAGAAAGCTGCCAATACCAGCAAGGTTATTGTAGATTTATCCTATGCTTCACAAATATATATAGACAAGTCAATAAGAACAATCACAATATAATTCATAAATGAGAAGGAAACACATTATGTTATACAGTTGTCTGCTTGATATATATTCTAATGAAACAAGCATAATATATATTTTATTATTAACTCATAACCATGCACAGAGAGAGAGAGAGAGAGAGAGAGAACACACACACACACATATATATATGTATATATTATATTAGTGTTATGAAATGGGGTGTATTAAGATGGCGTATGTAATATTCTTTGATGGTGACTTTTAGTATTAGTGTTAGTGTGTTCATGTGTGTGATCATGGTGTTAGATGTTAGATATATATATATATATATATATATATATATATATATATATATATATATATATATTCATTGTGAGAGATTGAGACATTTGTGAGATATAGACAGGGTGCATATGCTACAGGAGAGCCGACGGCTTGTAATATACTATGAGAGGAGATTTGATTTATAGATAGATAGACCGAGAGATAGTGCGTTTAACATTTACGTTTAATAGTTGTACATATAATATAAACACGTTACCTTTTTCGTTGTAATGATGAGCAATGAAAGACGGTAGTTTTAGAAAAAAAACATGATGGTCATTTATTTCTTCTTCGACGGGTCGGATATGATTCTGCATTTCAGGGATTCAAAGTTGTTTTCTGTAAACCTGTCGCTTCCTAGAGAGCGCCATGACTCTAACGGCGAATGGGTCTGATCTCCTCTGCTTCTCTGATCTGGCTGATCTGATTTTCTTTCTGCTCACCCCTAACTAAATTCAAACCCTCCTATATTGAGAAATCATTTCTGACCTGACGGCACACGTATGTTTGGTCAACGGGACCACAACTCACGTGTTTCCAACATGCGCGATTTGCATGAAACCATTTCTGACGATCAGGAAATTTCCCATTTTCTCTGTTGTTTTACAAAGGAATTTAATCTAAGTGTCTAATTCTGTAACCGATGTTTTATTATGCATTTAACTAATTCTCTTTTATTTTTAACTTACATGAAAAGGAGACATCACTAGTCATGTAAAATCCCTTTTTCTCAATATTCAACAAAAGAAATGCGCGCATTTTGTTAATTTTATTACATTTTTTATAGATAACCACTTGGCTAAGAAAGATCAGACACCATCAAACAAAAACGACACTTTTTCCCAAGTCAGCCCTTTTCCAACTGACTTAATTATTTTATTTTTTAGACCAGACTCTTTATCTGGCCTCCCTGGCATATTCCTTTTTGGTGTAGGTTAGTACCTCCTATAACTCACGTCAGTTGCTTCATCCAGTCAGCCTGGAGCCCTAAACTGAGACCTCATTTTACCTCTTTACGAAATCGACGACTCTTGGTCCAAATGAGTCGTTGATCCTTTTTTCCATAATCTATTAATTAAAGATTTTGTTTTTAACTACCTTATCTTTTTGGAACATTCTAAAAGCTCATTCATCTTTTTTGTTGGATCCAAAAGTTAAGATATATACGGTTAATCTACGGATTCGCTCGGATTTCTTTGCTTGGACCCTTGGAACTTGACGAAGACTTAGAAAATATCACCATTAACTAACTCCTTTGCGCACTAAATTCTATCTACTGGCCCGATTTTTGTGATTTTCCTTTTCTCTCATTAGAGCTTCCAATGTCCAGCAGAGATATCCCACATTCATGCGTCTCTAAACAAATACAAGGTTGTATCTTACTACGTACTCACGGTATATTTTACTTTTCTCTCACTTCATTATACTATATGTGATTAGCTTTCGGACTCCCATAACCATTTTTTCATAAAAATTCTCGTATCCTCCAAACGTCTGTGTTTTTAATTTATTGTGCCGAGACTCGAAACCATTACATGCGGCATGCTTTAAAAGCACACACTATCGCAGGTTTCCATCTGTATATTTTCTAATACGGGGAACCTCTAGTGCTTATTATCTCCCTAACAAGTTACTCTTCTTAGGAAAAATTATATGGGCATCATACAAAAAACAAAAAAACAATTGTCAAAATAAATCTTTCTTTCGGCTTATCACATTTGAAAACTCTCAAAATACCCGTTTACGTAATTTATCTTGCCCCATTTCTAAAATCCTCACTGATTTCGAAGCCAACAATTCGTCTTAATCTGTTTCATTTTTATTTATTTTCGTATTACTTGTTTCTTTTGATTTCAATGTATATTTACTTAAAACTTTGAATTCCTGATGTGAAATCCATAAAACATACATTAAAGCCAATTTACAATATTAGTTCCAGCATAACATTTTCAAAACAAAATACATCATTAATACATTTAACTGGATTAACCCAAGATATGATCAATAGTTATAACTTTTTTCATTAGAAAAAAATCGTACCAAACAACAAAAGTCTTAAAAATATCTGGAACATACGGAGAAAAAACATAGTTACTTCTTTTAAAGTATATATATAGAGTCAATATTACAAATTGTCCTTTTTTTCAAAAACTAAACAAATAAAACACACCAAAAACTGAAATTGATTGTCATTTCCGCATCTTTTTTTGTTAATAAGCGTATTTCATTCAACTTTATAATAACACAAGATTTAAAAATGTACCTTCGATTTTGACACAGAATTTTTACACAGGATTCACAAATTTTATTATACAATTCGTCCGAAAGATTTTATATTGACACAAATTTCCTAACTGACACTACACACAAATTTCCAAACAAAAATGGATGAGCCCAATCACTCCCTTTGGGGGTATGTGTGTATGTTTTATGTAATTAAATGGACTTTTTCGTAATTTTATGTTTCCAATGTAAATCCCCCAGCTCAAAAAAAAAATAATTTATCATATTTTGGCGTTCGTTTGGTTCAGAAAAATTTTTGAGTGAATGTACAGAATTGTCTCTTAAAAATTAATTATATTTATTATTAATTTATTTTTCAAATGTAATTCTCGCCCCACCGAAAAAAACATGTGCGTTGTTCATGCCCCCATTTTAACCGCCAGACTTGAAAAAATGCAAGAGGTGACATATCTCGTTGAACGCTTGGTGGCCAAAATGTGCGCAATTTATATCGAAAACTAATCCCCACTAAAATGTGTCTTTTTTTCTTTCATAATTGTTTTCTTATATTGTTTATAAAGTATGTGTTAACTAAAGTAGATCTTCACTTTTTTAGAAGTGTAACGACCCTGAGTCACGTCGTAAAAATTAGAAAATTAAGTTTGTAATCGAAGAGATTAACGCGAAAAAAAGATAAAAAGTTATTTTTGAAGGGTTACACGTCATATCGTGTATATATATATATATATATATATATATATATATATATATATATATATATATATATATATATATATATATATATATTAGCGAGGGTACTCGGCGTTACCCGGGTGTTAAGGTGTGTGTGCATTTGTGGTACTTCAAAACAAAAGAATAAAGCAAGTAATAACCCCGTATAAATATTATAAAAAACAATTAACGAACGATGTAAAATTTTCTTTAAATCAGAGAAACACAAAATAAAAAAGAAAACCGTGATGCAAAACGAACGATGCTAAAACTTCTTTCAAAAATCTGATAAATAAAAGCAAAAAAAAAAAACTGTTTCAATATCAAAACTGTAGGTGCGTGTGCGTTGCGGTATAGATGGAAACTAAAAGTAATACTCTTATTTTAATATTAAAATAACCAATAAAAAAAAAGAAAACAGCGAAAACATTTTTGGGAGTGAGGTAGGCTCGAACATGAAACGCTCAGATTAATATCCTGATGACATAAGCATGAAACCAAGAAGCCAGTAACTTCGAAAGGGTCGAAAATAAATATTGAAAAATTCAGGTGTTTTTTTACGTCAAATATCACGCCAGCAGAGAAAAACGAATTCACTGGCAATGTTTTAAGATAAATGTCGCTGAAATAAAATCCCTTTACGACGTCGTTTCGTAAGTATTGGATATTATGATCTCGAGTGCATATGAAAAGTTATGAGAATAGAAACCTCCCCAGAATACCGGCGAAAACAGCTTTCACGGACATACAGAAAAAATGCACACACACTAACCAACATTTTCGCTTTTATATATATAGACTAACGGGGGGTTCACAGCGTTGTCCGTTGTTTGGAGGTGTGTGTTTTTGGAGTAGATCAAAATATTCTGTTAAAAAAAAACGTTGGTCCAGTGTTTGGATGTGTAACAGAAGAAAAATTCAGTAGGTCAAGGTGGAAACGAAAGGGGAAAACTCCTGAGATCTTACTATCTTGGCAGCGCGGGGAGAGGAATTTTCAAGTGTCTTAAATTAAAATGAATGAAGTGAAATTGACAGGTGCGAGAATGTTAAGGCACATGATGTTTGACCAAGTTTTGCGCTGCCAGGCAGTATCTTTTTCCCCCTCCGCTTTATTTGCTTTACTTATACTGAAAAGCGTAACGAAAACGCCACAATCGAAAAATATCCCGAAAATAGCGCGCAAATGTTCGGGCAAATTAAAGATAGTCGCGACCCCCGTTCTTTAATCCTAGATATTATGATTAAGACAGCATATAAAACATTTTAAGAAGGAGTGAGAAGACCGAGAATCCCAGTGAAACAAGCATTTGGGGGACATCTATAAAAATTCACACACACACACACTAACACATATTTTTGGTTTTATATATATACTAGCGGGGGTACCCGGCGATGTCCGGGTGTTTATAGGTGTGTGTGTGTGTGTGTGTGTTCAGGCGGAGGGGGGCGATGCATCAAACAAAAGAATAAGCGAAGTAAAAACTCTTTTAAAATATTATGAAAAAACAATGGTATATTTCTTACAAAATCGAAAAAAATGGATGTAAAGCAAACAAGAACAAAAAAACAGAAAACGCGAATGTGATGGAGAAAAACAAAAAACAAACGTGATGTAAAACGACCGATGTTAAAACTTCTTTAAAAAATCTGAAAATAAAAACAGCGAACGTGAAAAATGGCATAAATAAACCAGTTCAATATTAATACTTTAACAATCGACGAAAAACCACAATCACGATTTGAAATTACAATCTTTAGATTATGATGCTTCGCTTTAGTCGACTGAGCTAAGAGAAAGTTAACGAAATTGTGCCGTGTTTTTTCATAATATTTTAAATAATTCAAGTTCTGACGTCATTTGCGCATGCTTAGACGCTATCTTGTCATGAGGGAACGATTTTTTCTAACACCTCCCTGTACAAAGGTGGGATTTTTCCGGTGAAGAAATTAATGCTTTTGGCCAGTTTTTCGATATTTGTCGTCCACGATATCGTGCTTAAAATGATACCAATCTTTTGAAAACCCGTGGTCTTTTTCGAAATATGTTAAGAGACATACAAACACACACAAAAACACACACAAATTGTCGCTTTCATATATAGACTAGCCGGGGGGTACCCGGCGTTGCCCGAGTGCTTGGAGGTGTGTGTGCTCGGGCCGGAGTGTAAACGTTAATCAAAATATAAGAATAAGCGAAGTAAAAAAAATCTAAACCAAAAACGAAAAAAAAAACAGAAAAACGAACGTTAAATAAAGCGGGGTGTATAGGGGCGGTGGGAGTGGGGTTAAGCAAAACATAAGAATAAGCGAAGTAAATATTTTTAAATATTAAATAAAAATTAAACAATCGAAAAAAACACAAACCAACTAAGGTAAGGCAAACAAACGACGGTAACTGTAAAAATCAGAAAAAGAATACGAAAAAGAAAACAGAAAACAAACATCAAAACTACTTTAAAAAGTCTGAAAAATGAAAACAAAAAAAACACATGAAAAATGGCTTAAATAAACCTGTGCTAATATTTCAATTTAAAAATCGATGGGTACCCGGCGTTGCCCCCGTGTTTCTGGGTGTGTGGGATCGGTCGGAGGTGGGGGGGTTAACGAAAAGCTAAGTATAAGCGAAGTAGAAAAAAACGCACGTTACGTGAAAAATGGCTTAAATAACCCTGCTTCAATATTAAAATTTTAAAAATCGAAAAGAAATAAACATCTCACACAACGATTCGAACCCAAAACGTTTTGATAATGACCCAGCGCTCTAATCAACTGACCTAACACGATGTACACGAAATTAGCTCATTTTCTTAATCTTTAAACTAAATAAGATTACGACGCCGCATGACGCATGCGTAGAAGCGAATTCGTCAAGAAAGGGCGCGCTTTTGCTGACCCCCCTCCCTGTAGAAAAGTGGTGATTTCAGGGTGAAAAAATAAACGTTTCTGGCGAATTTGTCGATATTTGTCAAGGGAACGATGGGTCTTTTATATCAGACCAAATTTGTGAATTTTTGTTCTGTCTGTCGAAAGTTTTTAGCCGACACACAAACATACACACATACATACATACATTTTCGCTTTTATATATATAGACTAGTGGTGGGATACCCGACGTTGCCCTTGTGTTTTTGAGGTTGGTGTGCTCGGGCGGGGTGGTGGGGTTAACCAAAATATAAGAATAAGCGAAGTAAAAGAAAACAAAAAAGAAAACACAAAAACGAACGTTAAATCTCATCTGAAAAATAAAGAATAAGCGAAGTAAATATTTTTATAAGTTAAAACTTAAAAAATCGAAAACAAAACACAAAAAAAATAAACGTAAGGCAAACTTACGATGTTAACTGTAAAAATCGGAAAAACAAAAAAGAAAACAGAACAACGTACGTTAACACCTCTATAAAAAATCTAACCCCCTCGCAGAAAATACGTGAAAAATTGCTAAATAAGGCTGTTTCGATATTAAAATTGAAAAAAAAATCGGTGAGTACGCGGCGTTGGCGAGGTGTTTTTGGGTGTGGGTGGACGGTTGACGGTGGGGGGTGTTAAGAAAAACGAACATTACGTGAAAAATGGTTTAAATAACCCTGCTTCAAATCGAAAAAAAACATTCACACCACGATTAAAACCCAAAACGTTTAGATAATGGCCCAACGTTCTAACCAACTGAGCTAACACGACGTATATTTAATTGTTTCCGTTCTTCAAATATTTAAACTAAATCAGGTTATGACGTCGTCTGACTAATGCGTAGAACCGGTCTCGTCATGAGAGGGCGGTTTTTGCTGACCCCCCTCCCTGTAGAAATGTGCTTATTTTATTGTGTCTAAATAAACGTTTTTGACCAATTTTTAGATATTTGTCGGGCGAAGGATGGGGCTTTCTAGATGTGTGAATTTTTGTTATGTCTGTCGTAAGATTTTAGCAGATACACAAACATACATACATACATTTTCGCTTTTATATTTGTATATATATATATATACATATATATATGTATATATATATACATAAACATAGAATCAAAATTGTATTGTTTAGTTCTTATTAGCGACTCTGTTGTTATTCTCGCGTAATCATTTGAAGAGATTTTATTGTATTTTTATATATATTATTTTAATGAGGGACGTATTTCTTGGTATTTTTGTACATTTCATTTATTAAATATGTAAATATTATATTCCAATATTTATTATATATCTTTTCATTCATAAAATTTACGCTCGTTCTTAAAATAATGCAAACAAAAATTTTAATGAATATGTAAATATTTAATGCATGTAAATAATAATATATGTGTATATATGTGTATACATATATATATACTCATATATATTTATATATATATATATATTATATATAGGTGTTTATGTGTGTTTGCATATAGATAAAAAAAATTCACACGTTCAGATATATGTTTTATATTAACTTTAATCTGAATATATTAATGTATGCTTAACACACATAGCGGAGATTAAAAAAAAGTGTTTATATTACTCCATTTGTGCATTGTGTTATCACTATATCGCGTTTGTTGTTTTCGAATTCGAAGTAAATTCTCATAAAAGAAATACAAGTATATATATATATATATATATATATATATATATATATATTTAAAGAGGGTTAGAAAACTATTCTAAAGAGCAGAGTGTATTGCATAGGCTTTGTTTTGTTCCTTCTTATGAAACGGATTTTTAAGTTTAATTTTTATTATAAATTATCAGTCATGTTACTAAATGTATATAAATAATATATATTTGTGTGTGTGTGTGTTTGTGTACATCACTCTTATTTTGGATGAAAGTGATTAATAATTCACCGTTTGTTCTTATACTATCGATAAGAAAAACTGAATTCACCAATCAGGTAGTTCTATATCATTGATTGAAATTAAATGCATAGAGCTGGCATATTAATACTTGATATAAATATATATTTCATGGGAATAACGTGAAATATTAGAAGATATTATTGCTTTTTTAGTTTTCACTAAAACGGTTTAACTTATCAGAAAATATCCATTAACACGAGAAAAGAACAGCTATAACAATGCCTGTTAATGGCGTTCGTATGGTAAGAAAATCAATTCCACTATTTGGGAA